>NC_092715.1:257161300-257470988 GCF_047496885.1 Scyliorhinus torazame | reverse complement strand
ATGGTTTTCTAACATACTTCGAGACACATGTTTGATAGAGAAGACATTTTACTTTGATATACTACTTCCATAAAGGTAAATGGCATACGGAAAATTCTTCGCACTTGTAGAAAACTATAATAAGCAGAAATGTATAATTCTCTGTAAATTAACAAGAAATATCATTTGTGATTTGACCTACGGTATGATGCGAAGAATTCTAACATTAACCTTACTTAGATTTTTGGTGGATTGTAATGGTGGATGACAGCTGATAAAATGGGTAGTTGCCTAGACCATGGTGATGATGTACGAGTAGCAGGAGCAGAGGAGATCAATACCAAAACAGCAACAAGCACTGCGCACAGCACAGCACCAATACAAGAATGCTCATGTGTTAGCATCAGTGGTCTGTGCATAAACATTGAAGAGTAATTGAAGCCACAAATACATCCACAAACATTGGAAGCGCCAGGGGAAGGGCTGGGGACAGCGCTGTGAAAATTAGTCATGCGAAAAACAGAATTGTTATTCCTGGCCTCAGAAAAATGTGAAAATGTCTGAAGGAATCAGTAGGAAAAAAGAAGCCCCGATGCTTTCTTTTTTCTGTCCTCTCTACATGTACCTGCACCACGCGCTGTAATCCAACCATACAGCTGCTTGCTCCTTGACACTTACACAGCCCCTTTAAACACACAGCAAAAAAAAAAAAAGTGTTGATGCAAGCAATTCAGAAGGCAAGGGGATTGGAGTACAGGAATAAAGACATTTTGCTACAGCTTCACAGGATTTAGGTGAGACCACATCTGGGACACTCTGTGCTGTCTTCGCCTCCACAGATAAGAAAGGACAGACTTGCATTGGAGACGGTGCAGCAAAGGTTCACAATTGGTTCCTGGGTTGAGGAGGTTGTCCTGTGATGGGCTGAGTAAATGGGGTTTATATTATCTGGAGTTTGGAAGAATGAGAGGTGATCTCATTGAACCCTACAACATTCTGAAGGGGTTTGATGGGGTGGACACAGAGATTGTCTCTGCTGGTCGGGGAATCTAAGACACGGGGGCCCAGTCTCAGGATAAGGAGCAGGTCATTTCGGACTGAGATGAGGAGAAATTTCTTCACTCAAAGGATTGTGAATCTTTGGAGTTCTCCACCCAGAGGATTGTGCCCCCACCCACCACCTTCCACCCACCAAGTTGCTGGTCACAAACAACTACTTAAAGAAGACGATGAACTGCTTCCACCTGGAGCGGAACCATTCCCCGACCCTCTGAGAGCAAATTTAATTTTCTCCAATCTTACGAATTTGAGTGCAAGAATTGGCAAGTCATGTTGCAGCTGTATAGAACCTTAGTTAGGCCATACTTGGGAGTATAGTGTGCAATTCTGGTCGCCACACTACCAGAAGGATGTGGGGGCTTTAAGAGAGGGTACAGAAGAGATTTACCAGAATGCTGCCTGGTATGGAGGGCATTAGCTATGAGGAGAGGTTGAATAAACTCGGTTTGTTCTCGCTGGAACGACGGAGGTTGAGGGGCGACCTGATAGAGGTCTACAAAATTATGAGGGGCATAGACAGAGTGGATAGTCAGAGGCTTTTCCCCAGGGTAGAGGGGTCAATTACTAGGGGGCATAGGTTTAAGGTGCGAGGGGCAAGGTTTAGAGGAGATGTACGAGGCAAATTTTTTACACAGAGGGTAGTGGGTGTCTGGAACTCGCTACTGGAGGAGGTGGTGGAAGCAGGAACGATAGTTACATTGAAGGGGCACCTTGACAAATACATGAATAGGATGGGAATAGAGGGATACGGACCCAGGAAGTGTAGAAGATTGTACTTTAGTCGGGCAGCATGGTCGGCACGGGCTTGGAGGGCCGAAGGGCCTGTTCCTGTGCTGTACATTTCTTTGTTCTTTGTGGCACGCTTCACCTCAGCTGCATCAGGCAACATTTGATACTGAGCCACAAAGAGATATCAGGTTGGTACTATTGATGATAGTAATCTTTACTAGTGTCACAAGTAGGCTTACATTAACACTGCAATGACGTTACTGTGAAAATCCCCGAGGCGCCACATTCCGGCGCCTGTTCGAGTACATGGAGGGAGAATCCAGAATGTCCAATTCGGAATGATGGCCAAGGGGGTTGGCGTTAAAGAACACCTGAAGGGCCAAGAGGTGGAGACGTTTAGGGAGGGAATTCCAGCGTGCAGGCCCCCAAAACAGCTGAGAATGATGAAAACCAGGGACGAGCACGAGGGCAGAATAAGAGCAGCGGAAATAACGTACGGTTTCAGGGTTAGAATAGACGGGATTATAGGGAGGTTGAAGCCATGGAGGAAAGGGTGCGAATTTTGTCTGTTAAAGTAGCTCAAGTTAGTCATCCAGCCCGATGGAATAGGGGAACAGTGCTTGGTTTTCACATCGCCATTCATCTATCATCGGCAGCACAATGATTTGTTTTTAAATTTAGAGGACCCGATTATTTTTTTCCAATTAAGGGGCAACTTAGCATGGCCAATCCACCTACCCTGCACATCTTTTTGGGTTGTGGGGGTGAGACCCACGCGGACACGGGGAGAATGTGCAAACTCCACACGGACAGTGACACCCTATCGGCTGCACAATGATTCAGAGGTCTTCGGATCACACTTGGAATGCTGAAACATCCATAATTGGTACCAATATTTTGCAGGTTAGCTGGGATTTTGAATGTAACACTCTCACGCCAGTCTTAACATTCAATACATTAATATTAAAGGGAAGTAGAACTACCCCACCAGTCTAACTGGAAAGTTGTTGTATGATATCGATGACATATTTCAAAGGAGCGTTTGAAAAACTATTATTTAAATATGTTTTTAAATGGATACTTGGTGAGTTGGCATGGTGGTGGGTGGAAAGATGGTTTGGTATGAGTTGGCACTAAGTTGACATAGAGGCTATATGGGGCCATGGGGAGTGGGGGGTATGTACTGGCATATGAGCCATTGGGTGCTGAGCAGATTTGCATGGAGGAAATGTGGGGAAATGAGGGATGGTGGAGGGGCATGTGTTGGCACCAGTAGGGCATGGGGACTGGGTGTCTGGGCAGGATAAGGGAGTGTTAGGGGTGAGAACTAGAGGGGCCTCATATTTAACAAAGCACCTTGGACAAAGTCCCAGGGCTCTGTAGCGTGCTGGCTAAAAGGCCCAGCTCAGCCTCCAAAGAATTTTCAGGGGATAGTGGGCCTAACTCTAGCCTGCACCCCTACCCCAAAGAGGTTTCCCTCAAAATTGGGTACAACATTATTGGATCTTTCATCTGGACTTTGGTAGGGACCATTGGGCCCTTAAAAAGGGGCCAGCTCAGATTTTATTATCCCAGTAGTTGGTTTTCCGTCCAATTCCCATTTGGAATGATATAAAAGCTCTAAATATTCATGCACAAGTGATTGAACTCTTCAAGAATCTACAATTATACTGGATGACATATCCCGCTACAGACCATAACTTAAAACCAGAAACTTTAAACAGCTCTCAGATATTTTTGAGGTAGTTTTGATTAAACAATCGAGCAGATTTGACAAATTTGGTCATCAAAATTGTACTTTTCACACAAGGGCAACAATTTAATGAAAATTTACCAGGATTATAGGAACATGTAGGAACAGGCGTGGACCATTCTGCCCCTCGAGCCTGCCCCACCATTTAATGAGATCATGGTCTAACTCCACATACCTGCCTGTGGTCCAAGTCCCTTAATACCATTGCTTAACAAAAATCTATCTATTTCAACAATGCAAGTAGCAAATCTTAGTGGCCAGAGCACCCCAGCATAAAGCTACAGCATGGAAATAACAGCAGTACACATGTCAATACTGACAACATTCTACATCTCAGTTCTTTCAATGGAAGATGGAAGTTCGTAAAATTGCCAATTAGCTCCTTAAACTTTGAGCTCCAACTCACTAGGCTGGATATTCATACCACAGATAATACTGATAAAAGAAGTTAAGCATGCACATAAATAATGCATTTCTTGTTAGCAAGCTGATGTGCAATTTTACATTTTTTGCTGGTGAGCTCCCAGAGCCAGGTCAAATATTAGTCAGCAGCTTGTCTGGATAATTTGAATTGTATTGAACATATCACAACATAGGAAATTCAGAGTAGTCAGCATTGGATAAAGTGGGCGGGTGTAAAATCCATGGGCGCAATTCTCCCATCAGGAGACTAAGTCCCGACGCCGGAGTGAAAACCGGGGTGTTTCACTCCGAAGTTGGAGCCCGCTCCCAGCCCCCTATTCTCCCGGCCCCGGGGGGGCGAGGAGCGGCGCCGCGTCATTTACCCGTGCCGGGCCTTGGCGCCGCGCAAAAGACGCGACCGGTGCCGCATAAATGACGTCACCCGCACATGCACCAACCGGCGCATGTGTGGTTGCCATACTCCGCGCGGCCGCCCCATAAGAAGATAGCGGATCGATCTTGCGGGGCAGCGGAGGAAAGGAGGTTCTCCTTCAGAGAGGCCGGCCCGCCGATCGGTGGGCACCGATCGCGGGCCAGACCCCCTTTGAGGACCCCCCCCCGGTGCAGGAACCCCCCTCGCCCCCCCCCCCACAGGCCGCCCCCCCCAGCATTCCCGCGCTGATCCTGCCGGCAGCGACCAGGTGTTGATGGCGCCGGCGGGAACCTGTCGTGTTGGGCAGGCCGCTTGGCCCATTCGGGCCGGAGAATCGCCGCTCGCCCATTACCAATGGCAAGCGGCGATTCTCCCAGTGGCCAGCCGTGATTCGCGCCGCGCCAGTTTTGGGGGGGGGGGGGGGGGGGGAGAAGAGATGGGAGAATAGAGTGCCGGCGGCGGGGCGACGAGGCGGGGCTCGCAGGGTGCCCGGGCGATTCTCCCACCCGGAGTGCCCCCACGGCACAGGCCCGCCCGTGGATCGGTGGGACCCATAAATGAAGGGTGACTAGGACAAGTGTAGATCCATTTGTTTGCATTGTTTCAATCCATCTTCCTCTTAAGTTAATTTACGCTATTCACCTCAACTACTCCCTGTGGTAGCTGAGTTCCATCCTTTCATTAACGTCTGGGTGAGGAAATTTCTCTTGATTAGATTTATTAGTGACCATTTTATAAAAAGGACTTTTAGTTTTGGATTCCCATGAGAATGGAGGTGCGTCTGCTGTCAGAATTAGTCGGCAAGGAAGAAGGGTTCAGTCCACCTCAAAAGATGACCCAGGAGACAGGAGACTGCACTCCGTTAAAGCAATAACCTACAATTGGAAATCTTGGCACCAACATAAAATGATAGCACAAGCTAGCTGCATGATAAATGCTCATTTAATAACACATGGGCGTTGGAAGTGTCTGTCACTCTCTGTGCTGCTTAACATTTAGAAGATTTTAAGATTAGTTCTCGGTTTGCGTGACAAGGTCGCAATACATGGAAACAGAACCAATTTGGAGGAATATGCCAGAATCCCAAGCTTTGGATTTACAGAGAAGTGGCTTCCCATAAAAGCTTCAAGAAAGTAAGTGGAATAACGTGGGGGCAAGCAAGATGATGGGGGTTAAGAGAGCGCAGGCAGATGAGGGCACGATGTAAAGTAGGAGATGACATTAGAAGAGGGGGAAAAGGAAGGCTGAAGCAATAAATGACCGGCTCAGGTAGTGAGGAGATGAGCTGCGGATCAGGATAAGGGGTGAAGCAACGAAGCAAAGGCAGTTCTCACAACAGCGTGTGATAGGAGGGAAGATGGAGTGCAACAACATTGGAAAAGAGATAGGATGGAAGGGAAAGAGCACAACATAGCAACTGTGAGCAGGAATGTGAGCATCTAAAGAATGCAGCACAGCGCAACGCAGCGCACAGCGCAACGCAGAGCACAATGCAGCAAAGCGAAACACAACAGACACTGCAACACAGCACAATACAGACAGCACACAAACTGCACAACACAGCGTAACAACGCAGTGCAATGCAGAACAGCGCAACACAACACAGCATATTGCAAATGCGGCGCAAATCAATAAAACATGGGGAGATTCAGGAATTAGTAGCAAAACGAAAAGTTGAATTCAACAGCTGCGAAATAATTTAATGGACATTCATTTGCCAAGCATTGTTTGAAAAACTTAACAAAAATATATACTTTTGTTGAGAACAGAGAAAAATTAGCGAAACAATGAAGCATCTTTCAGAACAAAAATGTTTTTCATCTATCTACATGTTGGACTTCCAAAATCCGGCTGACCGAAAACCAAAATCTGGACATTTGAGTGTGTCCCATTTGAAAATCAGTGAAATTAAATTTGGATCTATCGTCCAAATATTGGGACGATTGAACGAGGTGCGCGTTCTTGGTGTATCAGACTAGCAATTGGCTTTGCTGTTCTATTTGCAGTGATGTGTGTTATGTTCCTTGTATTGTTCTCCAAGATAGCCAAAGTTGTAGTGTTTACAAAGAACATAAAGCTCTATGTTCAAACCAAAGCTAGTTTATTTTACACTACTTGAAATGGTTTGCACACTACTGAATAACAGCTAACAAAATAATAGTATTTGATCTATTTAACAGTAATTAATTAACTCCCTCTAATACAACCTACACTAACTCAACCTCACACTATCCTACTTCATCAGCTTCTCCAATAGCTTCTCTCAAAATGCTTGGAGACACAGCCTTTTATAAGACTACTCAGTGATGCCATCTAGTGTTGATATACATGAACATCATCTTGTTAGCCCTTTACACTCCTTAGATTATACATGATGTGGAGATTCCGGCGCTGGATTGGGGTGAGCACAGGAAGAGGTCTAACAACACCAGGTTAAAGTCCAACAGATTGTCTCGAATCACAAGCTTTTGGAGCACTGCTCCTTCCTCAGGTGAATGAAGAGGTGGGTTCCAGAAACATTAATATGGACAAAGTCAAAGACGCAATACGATACTTTGAATGCAAGTCTTTGCAGGTAATTAAGTCTACAGGTCCAGACGGCGCAACTGGAGAGGTTGCGCGGTTGTTTGAAGGCAAGTAGTGGGTCAGCTGGTGTGTCAGCAACTGAGATGATCGATCAAATCTCTTTCCACACACAGAGTAGGTGGACGACCTCTCCCCAGTGTGAACATTCTGGTGTGTTAACAGATTCGATGACTGAGGAAAGCCCTTCCCACACCCCCACTAATTGCCTTAAACAACCGCGCAACCTCAAACAAACCATTGTTTGCAGCAAACTACCCAGCCTTCAGAACAGCGACCACGACACCACACAACCCTGCCATGGCAATCTCTGCAAGACGTGCCCGATAATCGACATGGGTACCACCATTACACGTGAGAACACCACCCACCAGGTATGCGGTATCCAGACGGTATCGAAACTCCGACCAATTAGCATTTTGATGGGCAGATTAGCATTTGATGGCCCATCTCCACCAAGACAAAGGACTGGTACTCGAGCGACCGGTACAGTCCCAGACATTTCGGCGCCACTCCCTGTACTAGGGAAGCATAAACAACAGGGTTAGTGACCGCTTGGGACACACCCAGCCATCCAGGCACCCGCCCATTTATTGATTCAAAATCAAACATAGTGATCAGGGATCACCCAATTAGTGGGGTCCAAACTGAAGGACCGCCCAAAAGAGCGCAAAAACCCCCAAGCACAAGGAGAGAGTCCACCATGCGTTCGTCCTCTTTTGGACCTGGCACCCCGGCAACGACCATCTCCAATTGCAGCACCACCAGAAGCAAGTCCATGTTCAACGCCCGCTACCAGACGGATGAGCCTAGTGAGCAGCAGTTACTTCTCCAGACTCGATAGATCCAGAATCGAACAACGGCCACTGTTCCTCTGACCTAAACCGGTGCCTGAAGTTAAGTACAGGTTGTCTCAGTCGATAGGTGTAGTTAACTAGTAGTGTTTATTTGCATGACTAATTGTGTGTAAATAAAGTACCTTTGACCTTGAACTAACTGGTGTTTGGTTCTTTGATCGATAGACGGTTTGATAGACAGGAAAAGAAAGGCAACACTGTCAATCGAGAAAGAAATTTGTAAAAGTCAATTGGGTGTGAAATTTAATGTAAATAACCAAGTACAAAGGGATAAAGGCAGGCATACTGCAACATTGAAACCAGAGAGCCCATTGAAACTTCAAGGGGAGTAGAATGCTCCTCCAAGAAACAAGCTGCAGAATGGCTCTGTGGGAAGATTTGAGGACAGAGAGGCTGCAGCTGTGTTTGTCCTGTTATGGGGTGTGCAACATGAAAGAAAGTGGGCTTCGAGGCTTTGCAGACTCAAGGAAATCAGTGAGGGGTACAGGGGTGGGCACCTCCATCAAGTACAATTTAAAGAAACAGACCGGATCATGGAAGTTTTATGTTGACAGTGGCATTCGGAAAGATATGAATAAACAAAAAAACAAACATAAACCTATACATGATGAGTTAGACAGAGTGATGGATCCGACAGAGGAGGTGTGAGAGGGTGCCACTGACTGGACAGAGGCTAAATAAGCACGCCAAAAATGTCCACGATGAAGTGAATATTTCAACTCCCGGTGACTACCCTTCAGGTTGGTTAACCAAATTTAAAAGGCATTTGCAATAAGGCAGCACGGTAGCACAAGTGGATAGCACTGTGGCTTCCCAGCGCCTGGGTCCCAGGTTCGATTCCCCGCTGGGTCACTGTGCGGAGTCTGCACATTCTCCGCGTGGCTTTCCTCCGGGTGCTCCGGTTTACTCCCACAGTCCAAAGACGTGCAGGTTAGGAGAATTGGCCATGATAAATTGCCCTTAAGTGACCAAAAAGGTGAGGAGGGGTTATCGGGTTACGGGGAAGTGAGGGCTTAAGTGGGGTCGGTGCGGACTCGATGGCAGAATGGCCTCCTTCTGCACTGTATGTTCTATGTTCAATGTAAGGCAATTAGAAGCAATTAGATAAAGGCATCCCAGCCGAGAGCAGGCTTCAATTTCAACTGCAAATTCCACCCGACAAAATCCTACTGTTGACGAATCATCAACCATGACATTCGAGCTGATCTCGCTCCCTCAGTGCCAAACCCGACGTTAATAAACCAGTATCCATTTCTGTGCATCTTATTTCAGAAGGCAAGGACAGGAGAAATATTTGAGAAGTACAAAAAAAAAGATTTTTTTCTTTTTCAAAATGTCTCCAGAATTATTCATTAGTTTCCATACTTTATTTCATAGAATCCAGATTCACTGAATTGTTCCAGCACCAAAGGAAGCCATTCGGCCCATTGTATCCAATTGTATCCCCTGCTGCCATTCTCCTGCCTTCTCGCCATTACCCTGCACATTGTAAAAGGAACAGTTTTCTAACCTTTTCTAATGCTTAAACTGAACCTGGCTTCACTACACGCTCAGTGCATTCCAGACCGTAACCACCAGCGTGGCAATTTCCTTTTCCTCGGATGGCTTTTGCTTATTTTGTCAATTATTTTAAATCAAGGCCCTCTCATTCTTTTTAAAAAAAAAAAAAAAATTTAAAATACCCAATTAATTTTTTTCCAATCAAGGGACAATTTAGCGCGGCCAATCCACCTACCCTGCACATCTTTGGGTTGTGGGGGGCGAAACCCATGCAAACACGAGGAGAATGTTCAAACTCCACACGGACAGTGACCCAGAGCCGGGATCGAACCTGGGACCTCGGCGCCGTGAGGCAGCAATGCTAACCACTGCGCCACCGTGCTGCCCTTCTGCCCTTTCATTCTCGATCCTTTCGCAAGTGGGAAACGTTTCTCCCGTCGGCTCTGCCCATGTATCGCTTGCGCATTGAACTTGGCCTAGGATAAGCTGCCTGATATGATTGTCCGAAATCCAGCATGGTCTTGGCCCAGAGGCTGCCGGATTTCCAACCTGTATTTGAGCACTGTTGCTTCACAGCGCCAGGGTCTCGGGTTCGCTTCCCGTCTTGGGTCACTGTCTGTGTGGAGTCTGCATGTTCTCCCCGTATCTGTGTGGGTTTCCTCCGGGTGCTCCGGTTTCCCCCCACGTCCCAAAAGACGTGCTTGTTAGGTGAATTGGACATTCAGAATTCTCCGTGTACCCGAACAGGTACCGGAGTGCGGCGACTAGGGGATTTTCACAACAACCTCATTGCCCTGTTAATGTAAGCCTGCTTGTGACACTAATAAAGATTAAATTGTACAGTTAAGTAGTTTCCTAAGATCGCTTTCCATCAGAAGAATCAAGTTCCTGGACGTGGTCTTTTGTAGATGAAATGGTCATTAACTTGCATATCAAAGCACGTGCGGATAGGGCATGAAAATGGAACTGAAACAGAAGATTATCCGCAATCGAATGCTTAAACATCCAGACATAGGAACAGCTTCTTCCCCACAGCTACAAGACTCCTCAATGACTCCCCCTCGGACTGATCTGTTCCCTGTTAGAACACTATTCACGACGGCCTATGCTGCTCTTGCTCATGTATTTGTTTTGTTTGGCCACTTGTTCTGCACTGTAACCAATCACTGTTTGTCGATGTACAATTTGTCAATGTACTCTGTCGATTATTCTTTTTTTGCCTACTGTGTACGTTCCCTTGGCCACAGAAAATGCTTTTCACTGTACTTCGGTACATGTGACAGTGTGTATACTTCAACGCAAGAAGCATCAGGAATAAGGTGGGTGAACTTAAGGCATGGATCGGTACTTGGGACTACGATGTGGTGGCCATCACGGAAACTTGGATAGAAGAGGGGCAGAAATGGTTGTTGGAGGTCCCTGGTTATAGATGTTTCAATAAGATTAGGGAGGGTGGTAAAAGAGGTGGGGGGGGGGGGTGGCATTGTTAATTAGAGATCAGCCTGCTGAGGTAGTATGGGTTGAAGTCAGAAATAGGAAAGGAGCAGTCACCTTGTTAGGAGTTTTCTATAGGCCCCCCAATAGTAGCAGAGATGTGGAGGAACAGATTGGGAAACAGATTTTGGAAAGGTGCAGAAGTCACAGGGTAGTAGTCATGGGTGACTTCAACTTCCCAAACATTGAGTGGAAACTCTTTAGATCAAATAGTTTGGATGGAGTGGTGTTTGTGCAGTGTCTCCAGGAAGCTTTTCTAACACAGTATGTAGATTGTCCGACCAGAGGAGGGGCAATATTGGATTTAGTACTTGATAATGAACCAGGGCAAGTGATAGATTTGTTAGTGGGGGAGCATTTTGGAGATAGTGACCACAATTCTGTGACTTTCACTTTAGTAATGGAGAGGGATAGGTGCGTGCAACAGGGCAAGGTTTACAATTGGGGGAAGGGTAAATACGATGTTGTCAGACAAGAATTAGAGTGCATAAGTTGGGAATATAGGCTGTCAGGGAAGGACACAAGTGAAATGTGGAACTTGTTCAAGGAACAGGTGCTACGTGTCCTTGATGTGTATGTCCCTGTCAGGCAGGGAAGAGATGGTCGAGTGAGGGAACCATGGTTGACAAGAGAGGTTGAATGTCTTGTTAAGAGGAAAAAGGTGACTTATGTAAGGCTGAGGAAACAAGGTTCAGACAGGGCATTGGAGGGATACAAGATAGCCAGGAGGCAACTGAAGAAAGGGATTAGGAGAGCTAAGAGAGGACATGAACAATCTTTGGCGGATAGGATCAAGGAAAACCCCAAGGCCTTTTATATATATGTGAGAAATATGAGAATGACTAGAGCGAGGGCAGGTCCGATCAAGGACAGTAGCGGGAGATTGTGTCTTGAGTCTGAAGAGATAGGAGAGGCCTTGAACGAGTACTTTTCTTCTGTATTTACAATTGAGAGGGGCCATATTGTTGGAGAGGACAGTGTGAAACAGACTGGTAAGCTCGAGGAAATACTTGTTAGGAAGGAAGATGTATTGGGCATTTTGAAAAACTTGAGGATAGACAAGTCCCCCGGGCCTGAAGGGATATATCCAAGGATTCTATGGGAAGCAAGAGATGAAATTGCAGAGCCGTTGGCAATGATCTTTTCGTCCTCACTGTCAACAGGGGTGGTACCAGGGGATTGGAGAGTGACGAATGTCGTGCCCCTGTTCAAAAAAGGGACTAGGGATAACCCTGGGAATTACAGGCCAGTTAGTCTTACTTCGGTGGTAGGCAAAGTCATCGAAAGGGTACTGAAGGATAGGATTTCTGAGCATCTGGAAAGGCACTGCTTGATTAGGGATAGTCAGCACGGATTTGTGAGGGGTAGGGCTTGCCTTACAAGTCTTATTGAATTCTTTGAGGAGGTGACCAAGCATGTGGATGAAGGTAAAGCACCGGATGTAGTGTACATGGATTTTAGTAAGGCATTTGATAAGGTTCCCCATGGTAGGCTTCTGCAGAAAGTAAGGAGGCATGGGATAGTGGGAAATTTGGCCAGTTGGATAACGAACTGGCTAACCGATAGAAGTCAGAGAGTGGTGGTGGATGGCAAATATTCAGCCTGGATCCCAGTTACCAGTGGCATACCGCAGGGATCGGTTCTGGGTCCTCTGCTGTTTTGATTTTTATTAATGACTTGGATGAGGGAGTTGAAGGGTGGGTCAGTAAATTTGCAGACGATACGAAGATTGGTGGAGTTGTGGATAGTGAGGAGGGCTGTTGTCGGCTGCAAAGAGACATAGATAGGATGCAGAGCTGGGCTGAGAAGTGGCAGATGGAGTTTAACCCTGAAAAGTGTGAGGTTGTCCATTTTGGAAGGACAAATATGAATGCGGAATACAGGGTTAACGGTAGAGTTCTTGGCAATGTGGAGGAGCAGAGAGATCTTGGGGTCTATGTTCATACATCTTTGAAAGTTGTCACTCAAGTGGATAGAGCTGTAAAGAAGGCCTATGGTGTGCTCGCGTTCATTAACAGAGGGATTGAATTTAAGAGCCGTGAGGTGATGATGCAGCTGTACAAAACTTTGGTAAGGCCACATTTGGAGTACTGTGTACAGTTCTGGTCGCCTCATTTTAGGAAGGATGTGGAAGCTTTGGAAAAGGTGCAAAGAAGATTTACCAGGATGTTGCCTGGAATGGAGAGTAGGTCTTACGAGGAAAGGTTGAGGGTGCTAGGCCTTTTCTCATTAGAACGGAGAAGGATGAGGGGCGACTTGATAGAGGTTTATAAGATGATCAGGGGAATAGATAGACAGTCAGAGACTTTTTCCCCGGGTGGAACAAACCATTACAAGGGGTCATAAATTTAAGGTGAATGGTGGAAGATATAGGGGGGATGTCAGAGATAGGTTCTTTATCCAGAGAGTAGTGGGGGCATGGAATGCACTGCCTGTGGAAGTAGTTGAGTCGGAAACATTAGGGACCTTCAAGCAGCTATTGGATAGGTACATGGATTACGGTAAAATGATATAGTGTAGATTTATTTGTTCTTAAGGGCAGCACGGTAGCATTGTGGATAGCACATTGCTTCACAGCTCGAGGGTCTCAGGTTCGATTCCGGCTTGGGTCACTGTCTGTGCGGAGTCTGCACATCCTCCCTGTGTGTGCGTGGGTTTCCTCCGGGTGCTCCGGTTTCCTCCCACAGTCCAAAGATGTGCAGGTTAGGTGGATTGGCCATGCTAAATTGCCCTAAGTGTCCCAAATTGCCCTTAGTGTTGGGTGGAGGTGTTGACTTTGGGTAGGGTGCTCTTTCCAAGGTCAGTGCAGACTCGATGGGCCGAATGGCCTCCTTCTGCACTGTAAATTCTATGATTCTACGATTCTATGACACGGGGAGAAAGTGCAAACTCCACACGGTCACCCAAGGCAGGAATTGAACCCAGGTCCCTGGTGCTGCGAGGCAGCAGTGCTAACCAGCGTGCCGCCCAAGCACATGAACAAACACATTACGTTATGATTCCATGACTCTATTCTATGATTCTAAGGGGGAGGCAGTGGCGTGGTGGTATTGCCACTGGACTAATAATCCAGAGACCCAGAGTACCGTCCTGGGGTCCCTGGTACAAATCCCGCCACTGCAGACGGTGAAATTTGAATGCAATAAAAATCTGGCATTAAAAGTCTAATGATGACCATGAAACCATTTTCGATTGTCGTAAAAACCCATCTGGTTCACTAATGCCCTTAAGGGAAGGAAATCTTACCTGGTCTGGTCTGGCCTACATGTGACTCCAGACCCACAGCAGTGTGGTTGACTCTTAACTGCCCCTCAAGGACAATTAGGGATGGGCAATAAATGCTGGCACAGCCTGCGACCCGCACGTCCCATGAACAAATAGAAAAATCAAAATAACTAATTTCATCATGGACTCTGATTATGTATCAGTTTATTTTAATGCAGATACTGCAGTATTCTGTCATGGTGCTCCTAATGCAGATACTGCAGTATTCTGTCATGGTGCTCCTTTCTCCACAGACATTCAAACCTGCTTCATTTTGACTCATCGAGGGCTTTGTGTTCCTGCCTTGGCCACATCTCAACAAACAGCAGCTAGTTCGTGTTCTGCACTTTCCCGATCCAGGTTTTGCTCCAACTGGCCTAATTTTAGTTGCTTTCTCTCTCGAGAAGAACCGTTTAGCTCTAGATTTTATTGTCGAGACAAATTTAGTCAACTGTCGCTCAAGTTGTGAACATTATATTACAGCTGCCTGTGCTACATTACTTTTACTGCGTTTGGTCTAACTTATTTGTAAGACTTCCTTGAATTAATTTCCAAATTAACCTTTGTTTCTCCGCTAATTTAAGGTACTCCATGTTAACACCGATGATTTATCCTTTTTAATTTTGCTGAAAAATTACACCCCACACATTCACAGATTAATCCAGCCACACTTTCTTCACAATCTGATTACCACCCTCTCCACTGCAGTTAATAAATCATATTCTCGGGTACATCGCTTCTTGGTTTTAAAAAAAATGTTATGACATTTTCTCCATTTTTTTCGTGAAGCGTCGACAGTCATCCTAAATCTCAGCTGGAGGGGCTGAAACTAAACAATACATTCTGTATTCTAAGAGTCGAGTTTCAGGATAATTTGATATTAGCCTGAACAACCTCAAATTTTATTCATGCTTAAGTTTCAAAATGAATCTGGAAGTCGGCAACCTCGAGCATATGTTGCCTTGATTATTTTTGATATTATTCAGGGCACCGTTTAGGGAGAGACAAGAGCGTGTGTTCGAAGCAACTACAAAGAGGACATTAAGTTCAATGCTGTACATTTTGGCAGGTGGCTAATGTTAAGTGGATAAGAAATGGGAGCAGAATATGTCACACAGCCCTTCGAGCCTTAGAACATAGAACGTGGAAAAATACAGCACAGAACAGGCCCTTCGGCCCACGATGTTGTGCCGAACCTTTGTCCTAGATTAATCATAGATTATCATTGAGTCTGCACTGGCCCTTGGAAAGAGCACCCCAAATAAGCACAGACTTCCAACTTATCCCCGTAACCCCACCTAATCTTTTTGGACACTAACGGCAATGTAGCATGGCCAATCCACCTAACCTGCACATCTTTGGACAGTGCGAGGAAACCGGAGCACCCGGAGGAAACCCACGCAGACACGGGGGGGGAACTTGCAGACTCCGCACAGACAGGGACGCAATCCGGGAATCGAACATGGGGCCCTGGAATTGCGAAACAATGGTGCTAACCACTGTGCTACCGTGCTGCCCTTTAAAAATGTTGGAAACAGCTAGGTTACAATATTTGATAATGTGTAATAATCATTCAGCAGAATGGATGAAGGTTCATTTTGAATTCCTGTGGAAATTTTACATCAGTATTTGGTTAAAACATTTCCCTTTCAGATGCCAAACAATTCCCTTTCAGATGCTATTTCTCTACTCTTGTTATTTTTATATGGAGAAATTATACAAATAAAATGGGAATTCTTACTGTGTCTGTGCGGGTTTTCTCCGGGTGTTTCGGTTTCCTCCCACAGTCCAAAGGTGTGGAGGATAGGTGGGGCTACGGGGATAGGGCGGGGGAATGGGCCTAGGTAGGGTGCTCTTTCAGAGGGTGGGTGCAGATTCGATGGGCTCAGTGGCTTCCTTCTGCACAGTAGAAATTCTCTGAATCAATGGAACTTTGATGGAGGTATAAACACTGCCTTGATTTAAACTGATATTTCTTGCTTGTAAAAACAGACGGTGCTGGAAAGGTTCGTCAGGTCTGGCAGCATCTGTGGAGAGGAGAAACAGAGTTAACATTTTGAGTCTTTATGAAGACTCGAAATGTTCATGTTGTTTCTCTCCCCACAGATGTTTCTCGCCTGCGGAGGTGTTTTTTTTCCAGCACTTTGACTACTGGAAATCTGAAATAAAAATATTTTTCTTTTACTCCTCCATTGTATCTCGTTTAAAAACATGTTTTGAAACTGACTGTAATTGGATTGTCGTTATAAAAAGAATAATTTGTGAAGAAAAATAACTATTCAAAACTCTGCTTCTTGTTTTTTTAAAAAAAAGTCATTGATGAATGAGGGCGTTAATTGGTAATTATTCTCAAGAAGTTGGTGGTGAGCAGCAGCTTTGAATACAACTGTGTGGCTTCTATGCACCTGTGCTTGGGAGGCCAGGTCAGAGGGCAGATATGAACCACGTCATATTCTGTCGACTGGCCGATATGAATGATGCACGACAGAACATCTAGTTTAAATCATTTATTATGAAACAACTGCATGGTAAAGATAACTGGAATAAATAAATAACAAACTACTAACACTAACTACTATAGAGCTACTGCAAAATACGTCCATCCACCAACACTACTTACTCCCAACTGCCTCGTGGCAGAGCCGCATGGTAGACTAGCCCTGCCATCTGCTGGTTGGAGGTCATGTATATTATATACAGAATTGCTTTATGCATAGCATCACAAACCATATTACTATGGGGTCTTGGGACACATATAGGCCAGGCCAAGTGAGGAAGACCGATTTCCTTGCTTAAAGGACATTATATTTTGCGGCAATCCAGAAACTTCTTGGCCACCATTACTGATATCAACTTTTTTTAAATTTCAGATTTGTTTAATTCACTGAATTGGAGTTCTCCAGCCGGTGGGACTTGAAGCTCAGGTGTCTAGCATTAATCCACATCTCTGGTTTGCTAGTCTAGTAACGTAACTACTATGTCACCACCCTCCCAACATGATACAACATTAGTTTTGACACAAGGCATTTAGTTAATTGCTAAAACAAATACTGCTGATTGCCTGCACTTACATTTTAATTGCATTAGTAATTCCTTCAGGCATGACTAAACGCATACACCTGCCAACACATGTGGGATTCTCCAAGGCTTTTCCCCAAACCAGGCCATTTAATATGAAAAGTCATGCTAAAAGTAAACAATCTTAGCAGGAAGCCAAGAGAGTACTGTTCACACTCTTCACCTCAATGGTAGAATTGATTAATAATATAATTGCCTGTCTGGCAGGAGAGAATGCTGTTGATCACATCTGCTAGTTTCTGCATTCATAACCCAGTGGATTAACATCTCTCAGATTGCTTGTTTCATCAGTTTAATTTTTAGTGGTGCTTAAAGTCACAGCTAGACTTTCAGGCAGGAATTCCAGCTTCCCCTGAACACGTCAGAAAGTTTATATAAACGGGTTTTTTTTCATAAGGCGTACTTATTATGCATCAGAATATGTAAAATCTATGCTGTAAAGAACTAAAGACTAGAGAAGCTTGGAGTGATTATTGTGATAACTTTCTTACAGGCCCTCATTATTTCTTCCTGTATTCTCTGTCCTCTAGTGAAGCTACTGTTTGGGAACCTCTAGACTACTCCCCATCACTGACTTCTTTCCTTTGCTACTTCTTCTTCCTACGCAAACAGATTCACATTTTGATGTTCAGCACTTAAGGTTATCTCAGTAGTGCGCCAAATGTCACCCTTCATTAACGGAGCTACTCCACCACCAACTTTCCAAGGTTCCTAAAGTTCCGAAATATCAAGCATCCTTGAATACTGAGGTCCCAGCACTGGTCACTCGGGTGGTATGAATTTATTTCTCTTTGTGCTGACAATATACAATTTGTTCTGAATGCTGGAAAGATGGAGGCTGAGGGGAGACCTGATAGAGGTCTACAAAATTCTTATTATTAAAAAAATGTTGATTACCCAATTCTTTTATTTTCCAATTGAGGGACAATTTAGCGTGGCCAATCCACCTAACCTGCACACCTTTCTGGGTTGTGGGGGTAAGACCCACGCAGACACGGGGAGAATGTGCGAGCTCCACACAGACATTGACCCTGGGCTGGGATTGAACCCGGATCCTCGGCGCCGTGAGGCAGCAGTGGTAATGTGATGAACGGTTACTGCCTTATCATGTAAGGTGATATCCCCTTTAAGACCGGGCTTGTAACCCAGGGGACTCCGCCTCTGGCTCCGCCCATCTGGGAGCCATACATAAGGGCTGCCTCATGGTCTGCAACAGTCAGCTCGCGTCTCTAGCTCTAGCATAGTTATTAGTCTAATAAAGCCTTCTTTACAGTTTAATCTCGAAGTGTCATTATTGAGGGTACCTCAATTTATGAGACTAAACTAGATTCAGGATGGACGCAGGCCTAAAAGCAGAGAAGCTCAATCTGGAAGCACGAACGCCGGAGGCGAAGGAAATTTTTAAATACTGGCTGCGGTGCTTCGAGGCCTACCTGGACTCCACAGAGACTCCCATCCTGGGGCCACGCAAGCTGCGTCTACTCCACACCCGGGTGAGTCACAGAATCTCCGCCACGCTCGAAAAGGCGACGACTTATGAGGAAGCGATCGAGTTGCTCCGCAAGCGGTTTGTCAAACACATCAATGAGGTGCACGCCCGGCATCTGCTCTCTACCTGCCGCAGCGCTCGGGGGAAATCGCTCGACGAGTCTGTTGAGAAACTCACCGCGCTTGCCAGGGACTGTGACCATCAGGATGTGACAGGGGAAGTCCATATGAACCTGCACATCAGGGATGCTTTCGTGTCCGGCATCCGCTCGACCTACATCCGGCAGCGGCTGCTCGAAAACGGGGCAAAAGACCTCCAGGAGACGCTAACGCTCGCCTCCTCGCTGGAGGTGGCCCAACATAACTTGGGTACGTACACCGCGGACTCTGCCAGCCCCCCCCCGGACTTCCTCAGACTCAACCGTATTACAGGCCTGCGCCACGCGGCGACCCGCTCACCATGGGGGCACAACATGCTACTTCTGCGGGCAGGGCCAGCACCCACGCCCACGCTGCCCAGCCCCCTCCGCGATCTGCAGCGACTGCGGGAAGAAAGGGCATTTTGCGAGGGTCTGCCTGGCCAGACCCAGGGGCCAGAAAAACAAAGAACAGCCGGCCCAAGAATCAGGCTCTCAGTCCCGCAGGCCTCGCAATGCTGCTGCGCACCGACCCGACACGCCCTCTTCTGACGAGTCATCAGCCTCGTGCGAATCATGGGAGCGGCCATCTTGTCGGCGCCCATCTTCTCGACCCGACACGCGCAGCCGGCGGCGGCGGCCATTTTAAGAGTCCGACTCAGCTGACGACTCAAGACTACCCGCGACTGGGTGCGATCACCCTCGATCAAACTCGGCCAAAACACCTGCAGAACTCCATGATGCAGGTCCAGGTCAGCGGGCACGACACTGCATGCCTCTTCGACTCCGGGAGCACGGAGAGCTTTATCCACCCTGAAACGGTAAGGCGCTGCTCCCTACGCACCCATCCCGCATCCCAAACCATAGCCCTCGCATCTGGGTCCCACTCGGAACAAATCACGGGGTACTGTATTGCGGATCTCTCGATCCAGGGTGCCAAATACACCCGTTTCAAATTTTATATCCTCCCTCACCTCTGTGCCCCCCCTGCTGCTCGGACTGGATTTCCAGTGCAGCCACCGAAGCCTGACACTGAAGTTCGGCGGACCCTTGCCCCCCCTCACGGTATGCTGCCTTGCGACACTGAAAGTTGCACCCCCCTCGCTATTCGCTAACCTCACTCATGAATGTAAGCCCGTCGCCACCAGGAGCCGGCGCTACAGTGCCCAAGATATGGCTTTTATCAAGTCAGAGGTCCAGCGTTTACTGGGAGAGGGGGTCATTGAGGCTAGCAACAGTCCTTGGAGAGCGCAAGTGGTGGTAGTCCGGTCCGGGGAGAAGAAACAGATGGTCGTGGATTATAGCCAGACCATAAACCGATTCACGCAGCTTGATGCGTACCCCCTTCCTCCCATCGCGGAAATGGTAAATCGGATCGCCCAATACCAAATCTTTTCCACGGTCGACCTCAAATCTGCCTACCACCAGCTCCCCATCCGACCAAAGGACTGCCCCTATACTGCCTTCGAAGCAGCCGGCCAGCTCTTCCACTTCCTCAGGGTCCCCTTTGGTGTCAAAAATGGGGTCTCCGCCTTTCAAAGGGCAATGGACCAAATGGTGGACCAGTACGGTTTACGGGCTACATACCCGTACTGGGACAATGTCACCATCTGCGGCCATGATCAGCAGGACCATGACGCTAACCTCAAAAAGTTCCTCCAGACCGCCCGAGCCCTTAACCTGACCTATAACGAGGGCAAATGCGTTTTCCACACCACCCGGCTGGACATCCTCGGCTATGTCATGGAAGACGGGGTCCTAGGTCCCGACCCCGACCGCATGCGCCCCCTTAAGGAACTCCCTCCCCCCCCGCAGCCTCAAGGCCCTCAAACAGTGCTTGGGGCTTTTCTCCTATTACGCCCAGTGGGTCCCCAAGTATGCGGACAAAGCCTGCCCACTCCTAAAGACCACCACTTTTCCCCTCTCGGCTGAGGCTCAACTGGCCTTCAACCGCATCAAGGCCGACATCATCAAGGCCGCCATGCACGCGGTGGACGAAACCATCCCTTTCCAGGTAGAGAGCGATGCATCAGACATCGCCCTGGCTGCTACCCTCAATCAGGCAGGCAGACCAGTAGCGTTCTTCTCCCGAACCCTCACCGCCTCCGAGGTTCGACACTCTGCAGTCGAAAAGGGGGCACAAGCCATTGTGGAGGCTGTACGGTGCTGGAGACACTACCCAGCCGGTAGGTGGTTTACCCTCGTCACCGACCAACGATAAAAAACGATAAAATTTTGAGGTGGAGGATCGAACTCTCCACCTACTCGTACGATATCAAGTATCGTCCAGGGGAGCTCAACGAGCCCCCAGGTGCCCTGTCCCGCGGCACATGCGCCAACGCACATGAGGACCGCCTGCAAGCCATCCACAATGACCTCTGCCACCCGGGGGTTACCCGGCTCGTTCATTTCATCAAGTCCCGCAACCTACCTTACTCAACGAAGGAGGTCAAGGCCATGGTCAGGGCCTGCCAAGTCTGTGCGGAGTGAAACCACACTTCTACCGGCCAGACAAGGTTCGGCCCATGAAGGCCTCGGGCCCCTTTGAGCGACTGAGCTTGGACTTCAAGGGGCCCCTCCCGTCCACCAACCGTTATGCCTATTTCCTCACCGTGATCGATGAGTTCTCCCGTTTCCCATTCGCCATTCCCTGCCCCGACATGATCTCAGCCATGGTGATTAAGGCACTGCACAGCATCTTCACCCTGTTCGGTTTCCCCGCTTATATTCACAGTGACCGGGGTACATCGTTCATGAGCGATGAACTGCGTCAGTATCTGCTCAGCAAAGGCATCGCCTCGAGCAGAACGACCAGTTATAACCCGCGGGGAAACGGGCTGGTGGAGAGGGAGAACGCGACAGTGTGGAAGGCTGTCCTTCTGGCCCTGCGGTCGAGAAATCTCCCAACCACCCGCTGGCAGGAGCTCCTACCCGATGCCCTACACTCCATTAGGTCACTCCTCTGCACGGCAACGAATGAGACCCCTCACAACCGATTGTTTCTCTTCCCCAGGAAGTCTACCTCCGGAGTCTCGCTTCCACCTTGGCTGATGGCTCCGGGACCTGTTCTTCTCCGGAGGCACGTGAGGAGCAATAAAACGGACTCCCTAGTTGAAAAGGTCCGACTGCTCCACGCCAACCCCAGTTACGCCTCCGTGGAGTACTCCGACGGCAGGCAAGATACGGTTTCTCTCCGGGATCTGGCACCCGCTGGATCCTCCACCACAGACGCCCCTTCCCGCGCCGCTCCCCTGCAGGACCCGTCGCCCCCTACAACACACCCCCTTCCGGCCCTACCACCCGTTGGTGAGCCCCTACCGTGCGCCCCCCCTTGACACACCCCGCCGGCTCTGCTACCCCCGGCCCTGCCTAGTTCCCCTGCCCCGACCCGAAGCTCCGACCGCTGTGCTCCCGGATGTGCCCTCAACCGGGACGTCCGTGCCCACCGCACCACCGTCCGAATTGAGGAGGTCGAGGAGGACGATCCGGCCACCGAGACGGATGGACCTATGATGGCACTTCACCCCCGCCGGACTCCTTTTTAAACAGGGGGTGAATGTGATGAACGGTTACTGCCTTATCATCATGTAAGGTGATGTCCCCTTTAAGACCGGGCTTGTAACCCTGGGGACTCCGCCTCTGGCTCCGCCCATCTGGGAGCCATACATAAGGGCTGCTTAATGGTTTGTAACAGTCAGCTCTTGTCTCTAGCATAGTTATTAGTTTAATAAAGCCTTCTTTACAGTTTAATCTCTAAGTGTCATTATTGAGGGTACCTCAGGTAACTACTGTGCCACGGTGCTGCCCGAGACGTCTACAAAATTGAGAGGCACAGACAGGGTGGATAGTCAGAAGTTTTTTCCAAGGGCGGAAGCGTCAATTACAAGGGGGCACAGGTTCAAGGTGAAAGGGGGAAGGTTTAATGGAGATGTGCGGGATAGGTTTTTCATGCAAGAGGGTGGTGGGTGCCTGGAACGTGCTACCAGAGGATATGGTGGAAGCAGGCACTTTGGCAACATTTAAAAGGCATCTGGATGGGTCCACAACAGGGAGGAAATAGAGGGATACAGACCGAGTAAGGGCAGAAGTTTTTTTTTTTTTTTAAAAAGTTAGCGCATCATGATCGGCCCAAGCTTGGAGGGCAAAGGGATGTTCCTGTGCTGTACTTTCTTTGTTCTTTGCTACACGCATTCAGATGCGGAACCTTCAGTTCTCTCTTTTTACTATTGTTGCAAACTCCGGCCTTATGTGATGGCGCACTCTTACGTTTGTATGTCCTGTCCCTTCCTACCACAGTCTGATTGTCATTACTCTTATTGCTATCTTGCTCTACAATAAAGAACAAAACAACACAGGAACAGGCCCTTTGGCTCTTCAAGCCTGTACCAGTCATACCACCCTTGGCCAAAAAACTGGTTTCTTCCCTTTAATTTACCACATTTTCCCTCATATGATCCCAGCCCAGCCACCAACTATTTAGTTTAAAGCCCTCTCTACCATCCCAGCTGGAAAGCTCACAGAACACTGGTCCCAGCACAGTTCAGGTGAAGACCGTCCCAGAAGTACAGCTCCCACCTTCCCCAGTACTGGTGCCAGTGCCACATGGACCAAAACCTACTTTTCCCACATCAACTTCCACATATTCAACTCCCTAATCTCATTTACGCTACGCCAATTTGCCGGTAGCTCAGGCAATAATCCAGAGACTAAGCATCTGGGTGGAGCTTTGGACTTTGATCACAAGACCACAATTCTGCAGAGAGTGTGGCGCACTGTAACAACGTGATGTGTGGTTTTCAGTCGTATTATGAAGAGAACAAGGAATGCCTTTCTGTAGGTTAATATCCTAGTTGCCTGCTAAAAATTAGTTGTCTGTGTTGATTTTAGCGCATGCGTAAGTCTTTACCATGAAATCTTGTCAAACCATCCTCTGAGTTAGTCGCTGGGAAATTCTTATCTCTTTCTAGAAGTTCTTGGGTGCTCTACAGGGATTGTAGGAAACATATTTAAGGAGAGCTGCCCTGAAAAAACATGGTGGAACTGAGAGTCCTGACTAAGCGAGAATCTGTGGAGTAAGTTTCTGCTATTCTGCTGTTGTGGTTTTTCATTTCCCTTGTCTACATGGGCATGCAATCAGGGAAGTTCTCTGAAAGTAATGCAAATCACCCCAGGGAGATATCACCCAGCTGGGGAGGGTGAAAGACTTGAGCAAGATTCAGACAGCAACAATGGCAGCACTCGGCACTGATCAGATCCCAGAAGACCAATGTGTGCGATTCTACCACCACGTCGCTCCCAGGCTGGGTGACTCTCAGGAGAGACTCAAATCGGGCTTCACGTCGGTCGCAAAACCTTGCACGAATCACCCTACCTGCAGCGCCCGACAAGATCTGGATCACACCCGATAATCATATTTAAATAAGTCATATGCACGGCCAACTTGGCATCACATTTGCCCAAAGCCCCGGCGTTACCAGCCACAGAGGCGAGGCCTCAACCGAACGCTGATTACTACTGGTCTCGACAAGTGGAGACCAGGCGTAATGGCCACCCAGGGGTCTCGGAGGCGATTGGAGCACCCTGGGTGGTTGTGGACAGGGCAGGGTAATCTGCTGGCACTCCTCCTGGCATCTTGGCACCCTGGCAGTGCCAACCAGGCACTGCCCCGCTGCCCAGACAGCACTGCCCTAGTGTGAGCCTGACAGTGCCATGATGCTCCAAAGCCAAGTTGGCATTTCCAATGGTCAGGGCCAGGGAGGGGGGTCATGCCCATGAAAGGGAGTATGAAAGGGCCTCAAAGGTTGGGGTGGGGGCGAAGGGAGTGTCCTGAAAGGGGAGGGTTGGGGGGCCTGAGAAGGGGGAGGGGGCGGGGGGGGGGGTCCCTCAGCAACCCCACAGTAGGGTATGCTCACTTGGGGTGTAATGCACATGCCTGTGGGGGTGGCATTGCCCATGGGTGGGGTGTGTGGGGAACCCTCAAACTCAATTCGAGATTGGGGCACCCTTTCAAAACGGCATCCCGATCTCCGAGGAGCCGATCTTGTCGGCAAGTTCAGCTCCCCATGATGGAAACATTTCTAAGTGTGGGCTAGGCCAGGGGGCGAAACTCCCCAAAGCCCCAAAAATGCCTCAGTGTGGGTGAACACCAGTCTGGATCTCTCATAAAAAGCCAGCAGGAAACACCCTGCAAAACCTGCCCAAAATGACACTTAGAAATTTTTTGAGTGAATCGTGCCCAATATTTCAAGCAACAACATCAAGAAGAGAGGTCAAATATTAAGTTAGGATGCCTATGAATACAAAGGACTAAACATTTCAAGTAGCACGTGCCTTTTATGCAGAGTAGAAATACAACGCAAAAATGGACAAATGGATAATCTAACCGGCAGCACGGTAGCATTGTGGATAGCACAATTGCTTCACAGCTCCAGGGTCCCAGGTTCGATTCCGGCTTGGGTCACTGTCTGTGCGGAGTCTGCACATCCTCCCAGTGTGTGCGTGGGTTTCCTCCGGGTGCTCCAGTTTCCTCCCACAGTCCAAAGATGTGCAGGTTAGGTGGATTGGCCATGATAAATTGCCCTTAGTGTCCAAAATTGCCCTTAGTGTTGGGTGGGGTTACTGGGTGTTGGGTGGGGTTACTGGGTCATGGGGATAGGGTGGAGGTGTTGACCTTGGGTAGGGTGCTCTTTCCAAGAGCTGGTGCAGACTCGATGAGCCGAATGGCCTCCTTCTGCACTGTAAATTCTAAATTCTATTAATGGATTGTTGCTACCGCCAGTCAAGTACTAACCCACAATCAACTCCACTGGATTACAAGCTAATAGGCCAAATCTTGTAGGATTTAATGGGGCAATTTTCAAATGGCAGCTTTTAGCCACTGCCCGCCTGTTACCTGTGGTTTGCAGTTAGGTCACTGAGGACCCAGCTGCAATAAAGCTTCACTTACTCGGTTAGGCATTTAATTGTTTTTTAACTGGTACAAATAATCAAGTTTTTCTCATTTAGCCGTGGAGAGCACAAGTTCTGAAGGAAATAACTAAGTGATCTTCTGGTGCCTGAAGTGTGGGAGCAAAAATAATGGAGGCCCCAGGTGTTACACTTCAGTGGTCTAATTACAGTGGATGTGTGTCAGAATACTGGACATTGGCCAACGTAATACCCATTTTCATAAAGGGAGCTTGGGATAACACAGACGATTACACGGGCAAGTTACTTTAACATCCGTGGTTGGGAAAATTGGAATCTTTAATTGATGAAATTACTAAATATCTGGGGCGAAATTCTCCTACCCGCCCCGCCACATTTCTGCCCCGACCGGCCGGCGGGAGTCTCCGTAACACCGGCCGGTCAATGGGGTTTCCCATTGTGGGGCAGCCCCACGCCGTCGGGAAACCCCCGGCGCTGGCAAAACGGAGACTCCCGCCGGCGGAGAATGACGCCCCTGGAGTGGGAAAATAATTTGAGCAGTTGGCGGAGTTTCAAAACAGGTCATGCTCGGCAGAAACTTTGAAGAGATTACAGATGGTGGCTGGGGTCACTGTAGAAGATTTGGTGCACAAGACTTTCAGAAAGCCTTTGGCACAGGAGAAGACTGGTGGAGATCAAGAGTAACAAGGAAGTTAGACAAAGGAGAACCAGTGGACGTGTTTTATTTAGATTTCCAGAAGGCCATTGGTAAGGTGCCGCATAGGAGACTGTTAAATAAGTTAAGAGCCCATGGTGTTAAGGGTAAGATCCTGGCATGGATAGAGGATTGGCTGACGGGCAGAAGGCAGAGAGTGGGCATAATGGGGTCTTTTTCAGGATTGCAGCCGGTGACTAGTGGTGTGCCTCAGGGGTCTGTGCTGGGACCACAACTTCTCGCAATATACATCAATGATCTGGAAGAAGGTACTGAAGGCACAGTTGCCAAGTTTGCAGATGATACAAAGATCGGAGAGGGACAAGTAGTATTGAGGAAGCAAGGGGGATGCAGAAGGATTTCGACAAGCTAGGAGAGTGGGCAATGAAGTGGCAAATGAAATACAATATGGAAAAATGTGAAGTTATGCAATTTGGAAGGAGGAATTTAGGCCTGGACTATTTTCGAAATGTGGAAATGATTAGGAAATCAGAAGCACAAAGGGACTTGGGAGACCTTGTTCAAGATTCTCTTAAGGTTAACGTGCAGGTTCAGTCGGCAGTTCGGAAGGCAAATGCAATGTTAGCATTCATGTCAAGAGGGCTAGAACACAAGAGCAGGGATGTACTTCTGAGGCTGTATAAGGCTCTAGTCAGACCCCATTTGGAGTATTGTGAGCAGTTTTGGGCCCCGTATCTAAGGAAGGATGTGCTGGCCTTGGAAAGGGTCCAGAGGAGGTTCACAAGAATGATCCCTGTAATTAAGAACTTGTCGTTCAAGGAACGGTTAAGGGCTCTGGGTCTGTATTCAGAGTTTAGAAGGATGAGGGGGGATCGTATCATAGAATTTACAGTGCAGAAGGAGGCAATTCGGCCCATCGAGTCTGCACCGGCTCTTGGAAAGAGCACCCTACCCAAGGTCAACACCTGCACCCTATCCCAGTAACCCCACCCAACACTAAGTGCAATTTTGGACACTAAGGGCAATTTATCATGGCCAATCCACCTAACCTGCACATCTTTGGACTGTGGGAGAAAACCGGAGCATCCGGAGGAAACCCACGCACACACGGGGAGGATGCGCAGACTCCGCACAGACAGTGACCCAAGCCGGAATCGAACCTGGGACCCTGGAGCTGTGAAGCAATTGTGTTATCCACAATGCTTATTGAAACTTACAGGATACTGCGAGGCCTGGATAGAGTGGACTTGGAAAAACTAGAACCAGAGGACACCATCTCAGACTGAGGGACGATCCTTTAAAACAGAGATGAGGAGGAGTTTCTTCAGCCAGAGGATGGTGAATCTGTGGAACTCTTTGCTGCAGAAAGTTGTAGAGGCCAAATCACTGAGTGTCTTTAAGACAGAGATAGATAGGTTCTTGATTAATAAGGGGATCAGGGGTTATGGGGAGAAGGCAGGAGAATGGAGATGAGAAAATATCAGCAATGATTGAACGGCGGAGCAGACGCAATGGGCCGAGTGGCCTAATTCCGCTGCTATGCCTTCTGGTCTATTCAAATAAAGGAAAGGATTGCAAACTGGAATCCAAATGGTTAGAAAGGAGAAAACAGAAGTTAGATGCTGAGGGCCTCGCCTCGAGGAAGGTGGGATGAGAATTGGTTCTGGTGGGGTGGGGTTGTGTGGGGGGGGGGATTGAAAGGGATGAGAGTCAGGCCCGTTGGGGGTGTGTGGGGGAGGGAGGATGAGGGTGAAGAATCCCACGGTTTGGCAAGTTGCCATTCGGAGTTGTGAATCCTTGGGGGTGGTGGAGGTGTCTCCTGGTGTGGGGGTGGAGAGGTAAAGGGGAATGAGGAATCCTTTGCGGGGGGGGGGGGGGGGGGTGATGGGAGATAGAATGCATGGAGGGTGGGAGCAGAGGAAGACCCCTGGGGTGGTAGGGAAAGTCCCCTTCAGAGGACTAGTTTGGGGGGGGGGGGGGGGGGGCGTGGAGGGAGTCCTCTGAGGATCTGTGCAATAGTTACCAGAAATTAGAAGAGATTTAAATTCTCCTAGTTAACTATTCATGGAACACAGCCGAGGTCACGTTTTCTCATGATTCCCAGTGAAGGGCAATTGACCATTAGAAGTTTCCCGTGCAATTGCTGTGTAAACAATGGGCTGGATTCTCCGCACCCCGACTCCAAAATCGCAGCCGGCGCGGGGGCGGAGAATCCATTTCCCCGCACGGAATCGGGACCAGGCGGCAGTTCCCCGGGTGTCGAAAAGCGGCGTGCCCGCGCCGCCCAGCACCTACCTGGGGCCTTTGATGGAGGCCGGCTCCACCATTCCCCGTCCCCGACCGGCTGATGTCTCAGCGGCGTGGATCTAATGTGGTCCAGCCGGTCGGGAAACTAGTGTGGCAGCTGCAAACTCAGCCCGTGGCCGCCCTGTTCGAGGGTGGGCCGATCGGCGGGCAGGGGGGGGGGGGCCTTATACTTGGCCGGGCAATGTTTGTGTGGGCTGTCAGGGCCGGGCGCGTGGACAATCGGGGGGGGGGGGGGGTTATTTTTAGGGTCCAGCTCCGCCATCCGGTTCCGACATGGAGCACGGAGCGGCTGCTGGAAGCCGCCGCCGTGCGCGGCCTCCGACTCGGAAGTGTGGGGACCCGTATCTGCAACCAAAGCTGCTAGATCTACGCCGGGTCCCTGCTAGCCCCCTGCAGGGCGAGGAATATGTGGCCCTTTCATGCCAGTTTTTCCTGGGCTTCACCAGTGCATCTTTGAGATACCCTTCAATGAAATACCCTGAAGCTTGCAAGTTGAGACAAAGAGCGTAAACCACAGATTTACAAGAATATTGTGTGGTTTGAAGAAATTTATAGATTGTTGTAAGGTACTGGGCATAATTCAGTAGGTCTTAAGGTATTTGTAGTCTTAGGTAGTTTAACAGGAAGTAATTATGAACTACCGAAAACTATATAGAAAGATACAGAAAAGGTCCAAGCTAGGAGCTGTTTCCATGTTTGCTTCGTCACACTGCTCAGTCCAACACAACACTGATCCCTAGGAGCGGGCCATGTGTTCTCTTACTACACTGTGTGGGCAATACTGTACTCAGTCCCATGTTAAACCTTTATGTGCTAGACCCTTACATCATTTGAAAGATTTTGGTCATTTTCATTAGAACGGAGGAGATTTGAGGAAAGCATTTAAAATTAGGAAGGTATGGTAGAGAGTTCACAGAAACCGGCTTTTCCAGTGATGGTATTGCCTAGAATGAGGGGATTTGGATCAAAACGAAAGAGATTAAGGACAGACAGAGAACAGTAAACATTTATTTTTACAGACAATGTTGCATGTGTGTTGAATGTATTACCAGAATGAGCGATTGAAGCAAAGATTGTGTCCCCCATTTAAGTCAAGGATGTGGAGAGGGGGCCGGGAAGAGAAAGAAAATAAGATTAGGAATAAAACCAAATAGGTCAGCACGGTGGCGCAGTGGTTAACACTGCTGCCTTATGGCGCTGAGGACCCGGGTTCGATCCCGGCCCCGGGTCACTGTCTGTATGGAGTTAGCACATTCTCCCTGTGTCTGTGTGGGCCTCACCCCCACAACCCAAAGATGTGCAGGGTAGGTGGATTGCCCCTTAATTGGAGGAGAAAAAAAGAATTGGGCACTCTAAATTTAGTTTTCAAATTTTTTTTAAAAAAGGAATAAAAACAGACCATTTGTCTTTTAGCAGATTTTTGTGATCATTTTGTTCCTGACCAGCTATTTTTCGCAGAGATGTCACCATCAGATGGGCACATTAATTTAGTTATTGATTTAGATCTCTGCTTAACATCACATGGGAACCTCAAAAGGAATCATGTACACTATCAGATGGGAAATTACAGGAAAGAAATTACTACCTAACTGGCAGGGGACCTACTTTCTGCTACTTGTTTGCAAAGCAATGTCGAACAACTTGGGAATCCTTAATGATCAGCCTCTTGCTGAGCCCAATATACGCATTTTAAAAAGGGCACGACATTACCCAGGTGCTGCATGTCTCTCTCTCTCCCCATTGCGTTTTCACAGTGCTTGGCTATGTACTTCCTAAGGTTTGCATCCCGAGTGATTCATGGATGCCTCTTGTGGTATTGTCATCCATGAAGGTAAGGCAATGTAGGGGTTAATGAAATGGATACAGACAGCCACTAGAGGGAACAATCCTAGAAGTATATAAGGGATGACGCTGAGTCTTGTGGGACAGAAGGTTGGAGTAGGTGGTAGGAACAGGAGCTGGCGAGGAGGACTGAAGATAGCGAGAGAGCAAGAGAGCTGTTTAATATGTTAGTGAGTTAGATGTTGTCGAGTATAACGAGTGTAGTTTGTGTGAGATCAATCAACAATTTGTTTCTGAGGGATAAGTGCCGAATCCAGCTTATGTTTAATAAAATAGTTTTGTTGGTTTACAAGACATGTTGGTCTCTGATCAGCACTATACATAAAAGCCATCTGGATAGAGCAAGGCAGAGTACACACCTGCTTCACATCTCTTATGATATGGCTGACATCGAGATAAACAATCGCAAGAGCTAGGGCTTGCAACAGAAAACTCTTGCAATGTATCGCAACTTGCCACCTGATTCTTCTCTCCTGGAGTCTAGTTTTATTGAAGCACAACAGATAAATGAGCAGTAAACAGTATAACAAAGTGAAACATACATTACTCACTACATTAACCATACTGTTCCTGTCCAAGTCCAAGCTGTGAAGCATAGCCTTGCGTTTAATTTCTACACTGCCAGGAACAGCCGCTCCAGGGTCAACAACATAATGCATTTTACAATTAAAAGATTGCAGAGGGCACTTCACAAAATGAGAGTTTTATTGACCAACGCAGAGAATAGCCTGAACTGTTTACTTGACCAGGGTCATTACATTTAATTCCAAACGTTCGTATTGTCAAAGGGTTACCAGCAATTCAATATTCAGAATCGCTGTTTGATATAATGGAATTATAAGATGCAGTTAACTGCCTTTTGTTTCGGGCGAAGCTTCAGAGATGCCATGTTCATCCAGATTATCAAGTCAGACTCAGGTGATTGACGGCTGTATCGGAGAACTCGAGGATAGGGCTGAGCCATTGTGCGTGGTTGTCCCTGGCAGACAGTGCTGCGGCCAGAGCTCTCCCAATTATAGTGGGCCACATAGGTTGAACAGTCGCATTTCCATCATCGTTTTGAGTGATGCCGCTGCAGCCTGAGTTTTTCTTGTCTCTAAAGCACTACAAGGCACAGAGAAGGATAGCCGAGACAGTTTTCAAATGGTAATCCACTCTGCAGGATAACTAGCAACAGCGAACTGCATTTGTATCGCACCTTTGATGTAGCAAATTTTTTAACTGAATTTAAACAAGATTTTATGAGAAGAGCAACACTTCACCTTCCAATTAGGCACATTAAAGACTCCACATCGAATCCAACTATTTTAGGCTGTGACCTTTCTCCTCCAACTTGACCCCCTCTTTTAAAAAGAAAAAAAATCCAAAAACGTTTTCTGTCCCAAAGCAAACCTCCCCGCAGGGCCATCTGTCACTTGTTCTTCAGTCTTGTTTCACTGACCACTGACTTTTGTTTTCCCAGTAACAAGTTTTGCCTCTTGCCTTTATACCGCTATCAGCACCTTCTTTAGTCCTTCGCGCTGCCACCAGCACTTTCTTTATCTTGTGCCCTGCACACCTTTGTGCAGTCTCTCCTTGCTCCCTCTACTACCGACCTTCGACCCTGCTCCAGCTGCTCCATCCTCTCTTATGCGGTGTATAATCCACCACTTTTCTCCTGCTCTTTAACCCTGAAGAGGAGTCATACGGACTCAAAACGTTAATAGTTACTCTCTCCGCAGATGCTGCCAGACCTGCTGAGTTTTTCCAGCATTTTCTGTTTTTATTGAAAGATTTTGCCTGTGATTGATACTGTGGCTCCATCGTTAGCCCTCGCACCTCGAAGTCAGAAGGTTCTGGGTTGAAGTCTCACTCCAGAGACTCGTGTACAGAATTTAGGCAGCCGCCCTAATGCAGGAGTGGCAGAGTGCCGTGGTACTGAATCATCTGAGGGCAGCGTGGTAGCACAGTGGTTAGCACAATTGCTTCACAGCTCCAGGGTCCCAGATTCGATTCCGGCTTGGGTCACTGTCTGTGCGGAGTCTGCACGTCCTCCCCGTGTGTGCGTGGGTTTCCTCCAGGTGCTCCGGTTTCCTCCCACAGTCCAAAGATGTGCAGGTTAGGTGGATTGGCCATGATAAATTGCCCTTAGTGTCCAAAATTGCCCTTAGTGTTGGGTGGGGTTGCTGGGTTATGGGGATAGGGTGTAAGTGTTGACCTTGGGTAGGGTGCTCTTTCCAAGAGCCGGTGCAGTCTCGACGGACTGAATGGCCTCCTTCTGCACTGTAAATTCTATGATAATCTTGTTGCTGCGACATTAAATCAAGACCTGTCTGCCCACAGTTAGATACAAGAAATCCCACGGACCTACAGAGGGTCGGTCAGAGATACCTGCTGGACATCCTGATGGAGAGACGATGGAGGCTGGCAGGACACACAGTTGGCCTCCAGGCTGTCTACCCCGCCAGAGTGGCCACTGAAATGACATCATTTGATGGAGACTACGACAGGGCCAGCCTGGCGAAACACGTTTAAGGGGGACCGCCAAGAGCGAGACAGCGCCTGGGCTGCAGTGAAAGAGACTGCGATAGACGGGAGCCTGAGGTGGAGTCTTGCTGCCTATTATGCTGCATGGAATCAGCAAAGCTAAGGAAAAGTCTCTAAGGGTTGGATCCACCGTTTGGGAGACACCAGCGGAGCATGTGTGGACTTTCACGACCGAAAACTCAGCGCGAAACCCTCACCGATTCTGGTACCGGTGAGGGGCTAGCACCGACGTCGAGTGAAACTCCCATGGATCGTGCCGAAAACAGCCGGAGAATTTCCAGGTCTCGGGCTGTGCATCGCACACCTGACAGCCTGCCGTCGGGAACTGGGCGCATCGCGGGGTGGGCCGGCAGATGATGCGCCAACAGTGTTGAAACGGCACGTGGCGCGCGTCACGATGACACTGGTTTGGAGGGGGCGTGGCATGGCGGACCGGTGTCAAATCGCCGCCGGCCCAGATTCCGGCATCGGAATCCATTCTCCGCCCGATCACGATTTCGCCGTCGGGCTACGAAGAATCCAGCCCTAAGTTCCTTACATCACAGCAGTGATCAAACTTCGAGTGGATTTTGTTGGTTGTCAAAAGCGTTTTGCGCTGTCCTAAGGTCGAGAAAGGTGTTATCGTAATACAAGTCTTTCTTTCTTTTGTAATTTGGAAAGGTTTAGAGGAGGGCTGCCAGATTGATAAAAGTCTTTCACCTTTTATTACACTGAAAATCTTCATTCAGTTCAATAGCTATCGTCCGCTGGTACACCAGTTGGATGACTAGTGGGCCTTTTATTGATTTTTACGATATGAATGGTTTCCATGTGGCTGACTTTGTAATGTTGAAATGGGGAATTCTCCTCTCGGGAAGGCAGAACTCTCACAATAATTTCATCTATTGCACTTCGGAGCCGGAGTGCGAGGAGGGGAATTGGACTAAAAATATTACTGACCCCGAGAGTGTACTTCCTATTTAGTGAGGGACTGTAGTGCCTAGTCAACCAGTACTGCGCTTTAATGAGGGAGAATTTAAGAAAAAAAAAAATCTAACCGATGCTGGACAGAGGCTGTCAAATAGTGAGGCATAACCCAATTAAAGAGATACACTATTTCACAGTCTGCCGTTAGCACAATGCCCTATTTTCAAGAAAACTAGATCTTCAATTAAGTGAACGTACTCACATGTTTTCCCATCACAATTCTGGCATTTGTAAAATATTATGAGCAACTGCCATCTCTTACTTTAATGGCTCTTACACAATAAACCTCACACTGGAGTGCTGAAAATGAAAATAAAAGGAAAGTGCTGCGGATGCTGGAATCTGAAACAGCAAGAGAAAATGCTGGACAATCTCAGCAGGTCTGACAGCATCGGTGGAGAGAGGAGGGAGCTAACGCTCCGAGGCTGGATGACCCTCTGTCAAAACAAAGACTCGAAATGTGAGCTCCGTTCTCTCTCCACAGACAGCATTTGTACATCCACACGCAAGGGATAAAGTTGCAATCGGGGTTGGTAACGGAGTGGGAGGTAGAGCGAGCAGGAGAAAGGGATGGCATGTGACAAGAGGCGCTGCCCAGTGAGGCCTCGCTTTTCCGCAGTGTATCTCCATGACTTGGATGAGTTTGCACATTCTCCCCGTGTCTGCATGGGTCTCGCCCCCACAAGCCAAAGATGTGCAGGGTGTGTGGACTGGCCCAAACTAAATTGCATCTTAATTGGAAAATTTAAACAAAAAAGATACTGCGAGGCGTCGCAGTCTGGATCCCACCCATTGAGTTCGGGATCTAGATTTGCAAGTATTAGTCTCACTTGAATAGAATATAGAACATTACAGCGCAGTACAGGCCCTTTGGCCCTCGATGTTGCGCCGACCTGTGAAACCAATCTAAAGCCCATCTACACTATTCCCTTATCGTCCATATGTCTATCCAATGCCCTGAATGTGCAACTCGGGTGCTGTTCTGGTGATTCCGAAGTTCCCAGGTGGCACCACCAGGCTGCCAGTGACAAAGTACCCAGGTGGCATCTTGCTCGTGCCGGGAATCAGGACCGGGGGGTGCCCTGCCTTTGGCTCAAAGACCCGCTAATTGGTGAGTTGGGGCGTTGGATGGGGTGGGCGATCGGGGCACGCCGTTCTTTGGCGAGGCCCAGAAATGAAGCAGAGCCCCGTTTAATGGCGGGGTCCGCTCTCGGTGCAGCCAACACCGGGAAATACCCGGCTAAATCGTGCCCTTTGGCTTGGATAAGCCCCCACACCACTCCCCATGGCGTGTTTTCCTGCGGGGGAGGCAGATCACAATTGGCCACTGGCGGAATCTTCCGGTCCCACCAAAGTCAATGGCTATTTGCATTGCTCGGTGCTGCTCCGCCGGGGGAGTCATCTTCGGTGGGAGAAGATCCTGCCGGCGGGAAGGGTCTGAAAGTCCCCCCTTAAGTCAGTGGGCAAAACTCTGACAGACAGAGCACAATGTGGGGATGTCTGACATCATCCAATTCAGAACCCAGAAGGTCAAAACAAGAAGTACTGTGCAGGAACAAAGCAATGTTGGTGCCCATGCACGCAAATCGATGAAAGCTCACGCATGTGTACAAAGTAGTGAAAATGATGGGGAAAAAAGGAGTGTTGGCTCTTATCTCAAAGGGTTTTAAATATAAGAATGAGGAAGCAATGCTTCAGCTGTAGAGCATTGCTCAGACCTCATCGGAGGTTCGCCAGCGTGTTCAGTTTTAAGTGGCACACCCCAGGAAAAAGATCTGGGGCGGGATTATCCCCCTTTTCCTGCGCGGCGCGCCACAGCCGGCAGCGGGATTCTCCGTTCCTGCCGCCGGCCAATGGGTTTTCCCATTGTGGGCCACCCCACACCGTCGGGAAACGGGGGGGGGGGCGGAGGTTCCCGCTGACAGAGAGTCCCGCAACTGGGGTTTTTGAGGGAGTAGAGCCAACATTGAACAGCACGATAGCCTAGTTAATAGGAATATATTGCAAGGATTATTTGTATCAAGGTTGGGTTGCATCCCTTTGAGTTTAGATGGCTCAGGGGTTATTGAATCAAAATGAGAAAGCATTCAATAGGCTCGACAAAGTGAAGCTATTTCCTCTGGTCGGAGCAAAGAGGAATAATCTTAAGATTAGAACTAGGCTATTGAGTGAAATCAGCAAGCACTTTTGCAGAGAATCAGAGCCAGCTAAAACTCTCTCCTCCCCAAAAGACTGGGGGTGCTGGACAAATTGAAATTTAAGGCCGAGATCGACCGATTTCTATGAGATAAGAGTATATCCAGACAATATGGGTGGAAGGTGGGTAAATGTGTCTCCAGCTTGAACTCCAGATTCTGATTGAGAGACAGCTGGATGGCAGGCGAGATAGGGGGCTGAATGTTTCATGGATCACCGCCTGCAGAAGGTGGCTGCTCCACTGCTAGAGGGAGCTCTGAATACCTAGTATATCTGGCATGACGAAAGGGTAGGAAGAGGCACTGAATTGCCTGCGAGGATGATAACAGCTCGAAGGTGTGTGGTCCGAAACCCAGCAACTAGAGGCGTAGAGCGAACGGAAGGAAGACAGTTGTAATGGGGCATTCAGTAGCCAGGTTGACCAGACAGTTCTGCCTCTGCCCATGCAGGTCCGTATGGGGTGATGCCTGCCTGGTGCCAGGGTAACAAACTTTACAGAGAGGATGCAGGGGGAAGGCGAAGAGGCAGAATTGTGGTTCATTATCACGCATGTACAGGGCAACGGTGAGGCCACACTTGGGAGTAATGCGTACAGATTCGGTCACCTTATTTAAGGATGGACAGACTTGCATTGGAAGCATTTCACGAGGCTGATTCATGGGATGAAGGGGTTCTCTTATGAGGAATGGTTGAGCAGGTCGGGCCTTTACACACTATTTGAGAATGGGAGGTGATCTCATTGAAACGTACAAGATTCTGAGGGGGTTTGAAACAGGGTAGTTGCGGATGTCAGGTTTCCCCATATGGGCTCATCTAGAGCATGGGGCAGAGTGTCAAAATAAGGGGTCTCCCATTTATGATGGCAATGAGGAGGAATTTCATCTAAAGAGAGTCATTAATCTTTGGAATTCTCTGCTACAGTGAGCACAGATGCTGGGCCATTGAATATATTCAAGGCTGAGGCGTTCAATAGATTTTTGACTAACAAGGGTTATCAGGGGGGGCGGGGGCCAGTCAGGAAAATGGAGTTAAAGCCGCAATCAGATCAGCCATGATCTCATTAAATGGCAGTCCTGGCTCGGGGGGGGGGGGGGGGGGGGGGGGCCGAATGGCCTACTCTTTTTGCTTACATCCTTATGATGGAACCAATGGCGTAGGGAGGAGGTCGAGGTGCTGCAATCAGTGTTGAAGGACTGAGGAGGAGGTTTAAAAAAAAAAAGGATAGCAAAAAGGTAATCATCTCTGGGCACACTCCAGAAATAGGCGGACATGGTAGGTTAATGTAATTATAATAATAATCTGTATTAGTGTCACAAGTGGGCTTACATTAACACGGCAATGAAGTTACTGCGGAAATCCCCTAGTCGCCATACTCCGGTACCTGTTCGGGTACACAGAGGGAGAATTCAGAATGTCCAATTCACCTAACAAGCACGTCTTTCGGGACTTGTGGGAGGAAACTGGAGCACCCGGAGGAAACGCACGCAGACACGGGGAGAACGTGTAGGCTCTGCACAGACAGTGACCCAAGCCGGGAATTGAAGCTAGGACCCTGGTGCTGTGAAGCAACACTGCTAACCACTGTGCTACCATGCTCATGCGTGACCAGGTGCATGATGCAGGATGCATAAGGAATCCTGGCTTTATAAGTACAGAATGCAAAAAAAACAAGAAGGTTATCCTGAACCGATATAAAACATTATCACAATCCCATGCTGACTACTGTGCCTAATTTTGGGCGCCATACTCGAGGAAGGTGAGAAAAACTTCGGAGGGTATAGAATAAATTGACGGGAATGATTCCAGGTTTAAGGGATTACAGGTACTTGTATAAAGTGGGGACGCTCAAGGTGTTGTCTTCAGAGTGGAAGAGGATAAACAGAGATTTGACAGAGTGTTTAAAATCATGATGGGTTTAGATAGAGCATGTCTCCAATGGCCGAAGCATGAATAAAGAGAGAGAAAGTCTAAGAAATAGCAAAAGAGCCATGGAGTTATATGGGGAGCCATTTACATAATTGGTAGTTAGAGTTTGGAATGGGCTGCCTGTTTGTTAGTTCAAGGTGAAGTAAAAAGCCTAAGGGAGAAACAGGATTGAGGATGAAAGAAATCCCAAATCCGCTTTCCACATCGGCAGTCAGCCCCTTCCAGCTCTCTTGTCGTCGGCCTTCGTCATTCGGACCATCTGTACCGCGGGGGAAGCGGGGCTCGCCATCATGGGTGGTCCAGTGTGCTCTATTCCTAGCTTTTTGGGTCGAAACCAATCTTCAAGTAGGCTTGGAAAGAGCTAACGTTTCGAGTCCGATGCCTCTTTGTCAAAGCTTTGTCAAGTAGGCTTTCAGGGCCTCTCTGAAACGTTTCCAATGGCCACCCTGCGATCTACTTTTTTTAAAAAATTTGAATTAAGGGCCAATTTAGCACGGCCAATCCAACTACCCTACACATCTTTGGGTCGTGGGGGTGGGACCCATGCAGACACGGAAAGAATGTGCAAACTCCACACCGACACTCACCATCCTAACTTGGAAATATATCACCGTCATTAACAGTCTCTGGGTCAAAATCCTGGAATTTCCACCTTAACAGCACAGTGGGTGTACCTACACCTCAGGGACTGCAGCGGTTCAAGAAGGCAGCTCACCACCACCTTCTGAAGGGCAACTGGGGATGGGCAATAAATGCCGGTCTCGCCAGCAACGCCCCCATTGAGGTGAGGTAGAGAGACCACTCATGTGGCTGAACAGCCGACTGCTGTTCCAATATTCCTATGATAAATATCTTAGCAAGAACCAAGAAAAGTGACTTGAAGCCTGACAATAAATGTCAGGAAATGCCCTGCATGACTATTAGTCCATCCAGTCTGCTATACACAGAGCCCATGCGTGGTTATTCAATCTTGGACTTCCCTGCCATACACAGGCTTATTTCTCATTTAAAGGAATTTGATTTCTGTAACTAATCTCCTCTTACAAAGAACAAAGTGGTCTCGGTAGACAATACTGTAATCCTTAATCCCACATCTCAACAGATACAAAATACCTTAAAAACAGGAACTGATCGCCAATCAATAACCAGTTAAAATTGTTCAACATGTCCACCAGCCTTTAGGGGAAAGACGCAAAGCTGTAGCCAGTTGCCGACTTGCCTTATGATAAGCGTCTCTTACCAACCAGATTTTTATTATTCACAATATTGTACATAGCCAGGATTTCCAGAAGAGGTCCCTGTTGAACCCCGCTGGTTACCTTTTGACACTTTATGCATTTTCCCTTGATCACCACCGCCACGTTTTGCCATCTTTGACTATTCAATCGAAGAAGTCTTTGGGGTGATTTGTATTAAAATATTGCTACTTGGTTAAATTTAGCTCGACAGAGGTCAGACCCATAATATGCTGCTTTTGGGGGATGTGGATTAGAATTCAGCACAGAGGAGCCTGGCCCAGCTGGTAGTCTAGGTGGCTTGCACACGATAGCTGTTTGAGCCAATGTGAATTGTGAACACATCACGGAATGTGCCGCCAGGCTGTTCACACCTGTGAAGGCGATTTGACAGCAGTCTGTTTGGCAACATATTTTTAACCGCTCCTGCAATGTGTCAAATCTCTAAAATATTCTCAGTCATATAAATACACCACAATCCTTCTTCTATTGATTTGGGCAATTCTCTTCCTACCAGATGGCGACTGCTTTTGTTAATAAGTCAGTGCAACTTTATCACTCACAGGAACAAAACAAACACATATTTCTGCTTGTTACCTTAAGAAAGCATTGCAATTCAGGAAACAACATATTCTTAAAATTCAATAAATCGTTCACCATATTTGAAGAGTTTAAAGAAGTTGCATGTATTAAAGCAACTTGCACGTCCTGAGGATATTCCAAAGTGCTTCAGGGCCAATGAAGGGGAGTTATTTTATAGATGAACACACAGCCAATTAGCACACAGGGAGGTCTCCAAAATGGTGGTGAGATAAATGACCCAACTATCAATTCTGGTGGGGCATTGGAGAAAGGACCTGCCGACAAGGATAGGGCTGTTGTTGTCTGGGGTACTGACCTCTACCTCAGAGGCTAAACAGCAACACTCAGACACTTCCTCCGACCTTCCCCTGGATCATGACCCCACCACCGAGCAGCAAGCTATTGTTTCCACGACTGTCAGTGACCTCATCTCCTCTGCAGATCTTCTATCCACAGCTTCCAACCTCAATGTTCCCCCCCCCTCAAAGTCCACAGGATAATCCCAGTACGCCCATCATGTCAGCCTGTTCCTGCCCCACCGTACAGTTTCATCCTATCCTGACTCCATACTCTCTCCTGTCAAGTCACTTGCCACCTAATTTGTGATTCCTCCGATGCCCTACATCATATCAACAACTTCCAGCTCCCCGCCCGAACCGCCTCTTTTTTACCCATGGATGTCCAATCCCTCTATACCTCCATTCCCCATCAGGATGGTCTGAGGGCTCTCCGCTTCTTCCTCGAACAGAGGCCTGAACAATTCCCATCTACCACCACTCTCCTCCATCTGGCTGAACTTGTCCTCTCACTGAACAATTTCTCCTTTAACATGTCTCATTTTCCCCAGGTGTGGGTACCCGCATGGGTACCAGTTTTGCCGGTCTCTTTTTGGGGTACATAGAACATTCCTTGTCCCAGTCCTACTCCGGCCCCACCCCACAACTCTTTTGGTGGTACATTGACGACTGTTTTGGTGCCACTTCATGTTCCCGTCTGGACCTGGAAAAATTTATTCATTTTGCTTCCAATTTCCACCCCTCTATCACCTTCACGTGGTCCATCTCCGACACTTCCCTTCCTTGACCTTCCTATTTCAATTTCTGGGGATAGACTGTCCACTAATATCCATTACAAACCGACTGACTCCCACAGCGACCTCGACTAGTTCTTCACAACGCACATCCTGTAAGGACTCCATCCCATTCTCTCAGTTCCTTTGCCTCCGTTCCGATAGTGCCACTTTCCAAAATGGGGCTGCTGACATGTCCTCATTCTTTATTATTTCCCACTGACGTCGACAGGGCTCTCAACTATGTCCGACCCATCTCCAGCATCTCTGCTCTCACCCCCTCCCCTCACTCCCAGAACCAGGATAGGACCCCCTTGTCCTCGCTTTTCACCCTACCAGCCTCCACATTCAAGAAATCATCAGGTCCACCAACTCCAGCATGATGCCACCACCAAACACATCTTCCCCTCACTCCCCTTAAGCATTTCATAGGGACCGCTCCCTCCGGGCGGGATACCCTGGTCCATTCCTCCATCACCACCAACACCTCACCCTCTTCCCATAGACCCTTCCCATGCAACCGCAGGAGGTGTAACACCTGCCCCTTTCGCTCCTCCCTGCTCACCATCCCAAAGCCTAACCACTCTTTTCAAGTGAGGCATCTCCTTTAATGCAGTCTGTTGCATTTGCTGCTCCCAGTGCGGTCTATTCTATATCGGAGAGACTAAACGCAGACTGGGCGAGTGCCTGCAGAACACCTTCGTTCCTTCCGCAAGCAGGGCCCTGACCTGCCTATTGCTTGCCATTTCTACTCACCTTCCTGCTCTCCCATCCACATGTCCGTCCTTGGCCTATTGCAATGCTCCAGTGAAGCCCAACGCAAACTGGAGGAACATCACCTTATCTCCCGATTAGGCACATTACAGCCTTCTGGACTTAAAATGAGTTCAACAACTTCTCCTCCACCTTCACCCCATTTTTATTTCTATCAATTTATTTTCATTTCTTTCATTAATCAGTTTTCCCCCACCCCACTTGGGTCATCTGTTCCCTGGTCCTAGTTACCCTTTGACACACTGCTCGCCTTTGTTCTGCCATTAACCCATTTTAATCTCTGTGCCACTATCAGCACCCTTAGCCTTAATCACATCCATTTCATAGAGTTTACAGTGCAGAAGGAGGCCATTCGGCCCATCAAGTCTGCACCGACTCTCGGAAAGAGCACCCCACCCAAGCCCACACCTTCAACCTATCCCCATAACCCAGTAACCCCCCCAACACTAAGGGGAATTTTGGACACTAAGGGAAATTTTTGCCTTGGCCAATCCACCTAACCTGCACATCTTTGGACTGTAGGAGGAAACTGGAGCACCCGGAGGAAACCAACGCAGACACGAGGAGAACGTGCAGATTCCGCACAGAGAGTGACCCAAGCTGGGAATCGAACCTGGGACCCTGGAGCTGTGAAACAATTGTGCTAACCACTATGCTACCATGCTATCCATTTCCATACCATTTGTCTTTCTGTCCGCAATATCTTTGTCAATCTTCACTTACCACTGGCCCCCTATCCAGCCCCACTGCTCCACACACCCCCCCCCCCTCCCCCACAACAGTATAAATCTGACCCTATTTCCAGTTCTCTCCAGCTGTGACAAAGAGTCATCCGGACTTAAAACGTCAGCTCCCTTCTCCCTCCAGACATGCTGTCAGACCTGCTGAGATTGTCCAGTATATTCTCTTTTTGTTCAGATTCCAGCATCTGCAGTAATTTGCTTTTGTCATTTGAGGGAGGATTTAGAATTTATAGTGCAAAGGAGCCTATTCGGCCCATCAAGCTTGCACCGGCACTTGGGAAGAGCTCCCTACTCAAGCCCACAGGGAGAACATGCAGACTCCACACAGACAGTGACTCAAGCCGGGAATCGAATCCGAGACCAGCAATGCTAACCACTGTGCTACCATGCCATCCACGGATGTTGGCTAGAATACCTGGGCAACTTCCGTGCTGTTCGTTAAACAGCATCAAGTGATCTTATACAACTCTCGACAGTAGCCTTATGGCTCAGCTGAAACACTTGCAACTTTGTTTCTTTTAAATGTTATTCCTCTCTCAGAGTTACAAATCCAATGCACAGAGTGAACAGGGAAAGCCCTTAATTGCTTGCTCCAAACGCAAATTCATGTTTGTGATGAATGTAGGAATATCAGATATATTGCATTATAGGCAGTTGGTGCAGTCAGGGTTAAGTCTGGATAAGTGTGTGTATGACTGCTGCAGTCACGTTTATAAAAATCCTGGTTTGAAAGACACCCAGGCCTTTTGGAGACAGAGGTGCAATTAAAGCATCGTAAACGTGTGAACGAACGGGCTTTTATTTATATTACGAGAGCTCCTTGCAGAGTAGTTTATTAGAGACAAATGTGTTTAGTTTAGAAAGATGATGTAGTTAATGGGAGCTGCCAAGGACTGAAGCAGTCAGGTGTTAAGTTTCTGAGTTTTAGTTTTGGCTGGAAGGTGAGCTGAGACGGTTTCTGGAGTAATACAGCCAGGGATTCTGCATTGTTCTGACAGGGTGTCAAGTAAGGTCTCTTTCTTTAAGCAGTCTCAAAATATCTCTCTTTCTCAAAGTGGAGTATTCAAGACATCTCTATACAGCAAGTATTCCTGAGTGCTAACTGTATTTAAAGTGGATTGAGAACTGAAATGATTTTGTTGTTTGACTAGAAGTAAAGATATCTGTTAAGGGTTACTGTGTCACTATATTAATTAGTATTGTTTAAGGGGTAATTATAAACTATTTTCTTGTGTGATGTTAAAGATACTTTAATACTGTGTTAGTAATAAAGTTTGTTTTAATATACCATATCCCTATTTTCACTCCTGTACCGAGGTATCCTTTCCTCACAGTCTTACAAAATGAAAATAAAATATTGGAGTTTCTGTCCACTATCCTAGCCACTGTTGGGGTCAGGTCCAGGATCGTAATACATTCAAATTGAATCCAATTCATGGTCCCCACAAGAGAGACATACCAGATCCAAACTGACAAGAACAGGTATTACAACCGATCTCAGGCATGATCCTACGTTCAAACTTAGCCAAAAGGCTGAGAACATTGTGATTGGCACTGAACTGTCAAGCTCAATTAATTATTCAGCTCTCCTGATCCTCTTAACTTCTGCCTCCGAGGAAAGGGTGTTAACGCTGAACTTCTGCCTCCGAGGAAAGGGTGTTAACGCTGAATGCTACACGTTAAGCTGCCTGAATTTTCTATTTGGGTTGCAGCCTGAAGGAGCCCAACCAAGCCATCCTTCTGCAGCATATACAAATCTCGAGGGAGTTCCCACATTCCATACCTGGGTCTGCCCATGAGTTAGCTGGCTGTGGCATGATGTCGACACTGCTGCTATGATTTCCTCATGCCTGGTCGAGGGAGGAAGAGTAAAAATTAGGCAAGGATTCCAGCCCCCGATTGTTGTTCAAAGCATTCTGCTGAAAAAATACCAACCTGCATTCAGGGAAGGCCTCACTCAATGCCCCTACAGCCAATTAATATGTAAAGATGAGCAAGGTTCACAGAGGAAGAATGGGCAAAATCCCAGACTGGGATTTGGCCAGGGATCCAAAATGGGTAATATTGCATCTGCTGCCAACTAATGTTCAATTCCATTCGCGTCAATGAAATCATATTGGGTGGGATGTATACCTAATAGCAGATGAGATAATGTCCTTTTTGCACCCTACCCATGTGCAACTTTACCCTTTCTGTGTGCTCAGTTCATATGCTGGGAGCAATCGTAACAAAGGGATTTCTTCAATAAAATGTCATCCGAAATTATCTTAAATCCAAAACTATTGCAACCTCATCAATCACTCAATATTGCATGCAAAACAAGGCCAGTAAATTAAAAATTTAAAAATAAATAAATTAAGAGTATCCAATTATTTTTCTTTTTCCAATTAAGGAGCAATTTAGCATGGCCAATCCACCTAACCTGCACATCTTTGGGTTGTGGGGTAAAACCCACGCAGACATGGGGAGAATGTGCAAATTCTACATGGGCAGTGACCCGGGGCCAGGATCGAACCCAGGTCCTCAGCGCCGTAGGCAGCAGGGCTAACGATGTGACACGCGCCGCCCTCAAAATCAAAATTAGTGACTATGTTTTAGGCAGAGGAATTTATTCACGTGAATCAACCCTGTCTCAGCAGCTCCTGGGAAGTATGATCATTGAGGCCTGCATGAGGATTTTCCTGACACGATGTTACTGCGCACCCTTCCGGGATCTTCCAATCCCAGCTGTCAAAGGAATGTGCAGCACGGCATCCCCCAGCGAGCTTCATCAGAGTAGAGTCGGGGGAATAAAGGACAAGCCCCCATTTTATGGCACTAGCTGCCATATTGGGGTAAATATCTAAAGGTCCAGTAAGTGAGTGAATGGGTGGGGTGAGGGGATGGTTGGTGGGGTATAGTCATGTCCGTTCGAGTGGAGCAGATGGGTTGGGGAGGTAGTCAGATCCAGTAGGAGTGGTACTTGGGAGGTGAGAGGTAATCACACCTGGATGCGGGGGGGGGGGGCAATGGTCAGATCGGGAGAGTAGTCACTGCAAGGGTAGTTGGGTTGTGTGGGTCAGTATTTGAATTACCACAGTGTTAGACTGGGTTTCAATCTGTCGCTTATTTCCCGAGTTATCCAGGTGAGCACCGAGGGACTATCCCAATGGAATGTCTCTGACGCGAGGTCTGAGACAGAGACATCCATTCAGGGAAACAGGAGAATTGACCACCGGAAGTTTCAATTCCCGGAAAATGCCCATGTAGGTCCTTGCATCAAAACTTCCACATGGACCAGATGCCCATCCACGGAAACCAAGGAAAACATCTGTCACAGCTTGCCCTCTGATTTTAGTTTCTCTGCTGTTTGGCCTGTCACACCTTTTGTTCTCTCTGGGGACTGCCATTAGCACTCTTTCCCCTTGGTTTCTGTGGCTATGACTCATCTTTCATTCCCTCACCCTACAGTATAAATATCTCCCAACTTCTGTGCCTTTTAGCTTTGTCAAAGGGTCATGTGGACTCGAAGCGCAAGCTCTTTTCTCTCCCTACAGATGCTGCCAGACCTGCTGAGATTTTCCAGCATTTTCTCTTTTGGTTTAAGATTCCAGCATCTGCAGTAATTCACTTTCACACTATTCATAACTTTGGTGATGAACTTCCAACCACGCATCCACTCCAGCACCACTGTTAATTGTATATTAATTGTGTTTAATTATGTGCAGTCAGTGGGAATTAACTGGGCATTCACCTGTGCCCCTGTAAACAGGGACGAGATTCTCCGACCCCCCCACCGGGTCGGAGAATCGCCGGAACTGGCGTGAATCCCGCCCCCGCCGGTTGCCGAATTCTCCACCACCTGATATTCGGCGGAGGCTGGAATCGCGCCGCGCCGGTTGGCGGGCCCTCCCCCGCGATTCTCAGCCTGGATGGGCCGAAGTCCCGCCGCTAAAATGCCTGTCCCGCCGGCGTAGATTAAACCACCTACCTTACAGGCGGGACAAGGCGGCGCGGGTGGGCTCCGGGGTCCTGGGGGGGGGCGCGGGGTGATCTGGCCCCGGGGGGGTGCCCCCACGGTGGCCTGGCCCACGATCGGGGCCCACCGATCCGTGGGTGGGCCTGTGCCGTGGGGGCACTCTTTTCCTTCGGCCTTCGCCACGGTCTCCACCATGGCGGAGGCGGAAGAGTCTCCCTCCACTGCGCATGCGCGGGAATGCCGTCAGCGGCCACTAACACTCCCGCGCATGCGCCGCCTGGCAATGTCATTTCCACGCCAGCTGGTGGGGCACCAAAGGCCTTTTCCGCCAGCAGGCGGGGCGGAAATTCGTCCGGCGCCAACCTAGCCCCTTAAGGTTGGGGCTCGGCCCCCAAAGATGTGGAGCATTCCGCACCTTTGGGGCGGCGCGATGCCCGACTGATTTGCGCCGTTTTGGGCGCCAGTCGCCGGACATCACGCCGTTTCCGGAGAATTTCGCCCCTGATATAGACTAAAACTGTGATTGTTGGGTGAGGAGCTGTATGCTTGTAATATGCAACTCTGTAAATAAATGTATAAGTGTGTAAAGTTTGGCTCCAGTTCTAGCCTTCGTGACTAGTTTTCTGCTGGAGCATAACAACCAAAACAGTCTGCTTCCACTGTTCCTCCGCGACACTGCCCATTTCTGCTTCTGCCTCAGCTCATGGGCTGCTGTAACCTGCACCCCTGCCTTTACCTCTAGACCTGACTATTCTAATGCACTCCGGTTGGCCTCCCATCCTCCACGAACCTGGGTCCGCCCAAAATTCTGCTGACGTCATCCTAACTCACACCAAGTTCCATTCACCTATTCCCCCCCGTGCTTGCTGACTTATACCGACTCTCACCCCTGAACCTCAACCAGTCTGGTTGCAACCTTGGTGTCATATGTAACCCCCCCCCACCCCCCATCCCCCTCAGGTAAGTTCATGACCACCACCAAGACTGCCCACTTCTAACCCTGTAACTTTACCTCTTCCAGCGCATTTGCTGCTGGAACCCTCAACCATGCCTTTTGTCACCCCTCCACTTGAATACTCAATATTCCAATGTACCCTAGCTGGTCTCCCACATTCTACCCTCTGGAAACTGGAGGTCATCCAAAAGTCTCCAAGGTTTCAACACCCACCCAATGAAAAACTGATCTTTGAAACACTGTCGGATAATAAACATCAGAACAGACTATTTATCAGTAACTCTTGTCTCTTCTTTTACATATTGACTGACAGGACCCTTTCAAGCCATTAGAAAATAATCCAATGCACAGACATGTCACAAATTTCTGACAGTGGGTTTAAGGCAGTAGTCCAATCTTAAAAATGCTGTTTAACTCCTTAAACTGCAACATTAAAGCTCTGGTAATTTATGATGTTATCTGTACTGCTGAATTGAATCTCTATGTTGTAATTCACGGCTTGACATTTAGTATCCTACATATCCGAATGTACTGGTTGAGGTTACAGTCTTGTGAATCCCTCATGGGTAACCACTATTCATTGTGGTTTTATCATCACTTAGTCGTTTTTGAATAGCGTTACAACACACCTAAGATTGTGGTCCTATGGCAAGGGTAGGCAGTGGCGTAGTGATATTATCACTCGGCTGGTATCCAGAGCCCCAGAGGGTAATCCTGGGTTCAAACCCCAACACGGCAGATGGATGCAATTTGAATGGAATTGAATACTAATCTGGAATTAAAAGTCTAATGGTAACCATGAAACCATTGTCGATTGGCACGGGGAGCACAGTAGCACTGAAACGAAAGACAAAATGCTGGAAAATCTCAGCAGGTCTGGCAGCATCTGTCGGGAGAGAAAAGAGCTAACGTTTCGAGTCCGATGACTCTTTGTCAAAGCTAACAGACAGAGAAAGTGGGAAATATTTATACTGTGGGGTGGGAATGAAAGGTGAGTCATAGCCACAGAAACCCAGGGAAACCGGGGGCTAATGGCCACAGAAACCAAAGGGAAAGAGTGCTCATGGCAGTCCCCAGAGAGAACAAAAGATGTGATAGGCCAAACAGCAGAGAAACTATCAGAGGGTGAACTGTAGATGCGGGGGGAGGGGAAGGAAAAAGGAGAAAGGGTAAGGAAAGGTGAATAAGATGGAGGTGGGGGGGGGGGTTAATATATATTAAGAAAGAAAGAAATGGTAAGAGACAGTTGAAATTAAATGGAATGAAAACAAATGGGTCAAGGTGGGGATAGAGCTGATCATCTGAAGTTGTTGAATTCAATGTTCAGGCCGGAAGGCTGCAGCGTGCCTAACCGGAAGAGGAGATGTTGTTCTTCCAGTTTGCATTGAACTTCACTGGAACATTGCAGCAGGCCAAGAACAGACATGTGGGCATGGGAGCCCATTTTGTTAAAATGGCAAGCAATGGGAAGGTCAGGCTCCTGAATGCGCACAGACCGAAGATGCTCAGCAAAGCGATCACCCAGTCTGCGCTTGGTCTCTCCGATATAGAGACCACCACATTGGGAGCAGCGAATGCAATAGACCAAATTGGAAGAGATGCAAGTGAAACGCTGCTCAACCTGGAATGAGTGTTTTGGGCCTGGGATGTCAAGCATGGAAGAGGTAAAGGGGCAGGTGTTACACCTTCTGCGATTGCATGGGAAGGTGGTTAGCACTACTGCCTCACAGCGCCAGGGTCCCGGGTTCAATTCCAGCCTCGGGTCACTGTCTGTGTGGAGTTTGCATTTTCTCCCCATACCTGAATGGGTTTCCTCCCACAGTCCAATGATGTGCAGGTTAGGTGAATTTGCCGTGCTAAATTGCCCCTTAGTGTCCAAAAGGTTAGATGGGGGTTACAGGATAGGGTGGAGGCATGGGCTTAAGTGGGGTGATCTTTCCAAGGGCCGGTGCAAACTCGATGGGCTGAATGGCCTCCTTCTGCACTGTAAATTCTAGGATTGTGGTAAAAACCCATCTGGTTCACTAATGCCCTTTATGGAAGGAAATCTGGCCGACATGTGACCCCAGACTCATTCCCCTCTCCCCCCCCCCCTTCAAGGGCAATTAATGCTGGCCCAGCCACAGACACAAAACTATATTTGAAACTTAAAAAAAAATGTTTCATCCACCAGTTCCTGCAGTGGCAACTATTCATGGTGTCACAGAAGTGCTGGGGATGTTGGAAATTAATACTGGGGATGCTTTGAAACGTCTTTGAGCATCTGTGTGAGGCAAGAGTCAGCGACCTGTGAGGTTAGCTGGGTTTCTCTCGCCACAGACGCTGCCGGAGCCTGCTGTGTTCTTAGGTCAGTAACCTTGTCGTTTCGCTGCTTCAGTCAGAAGTGCTTCCCGTTAGATGGCGCTCTGAGTCTTTACAAACGGCAATCGAAGTGGCAATTCTCTGCTGAGGACAGGATAGGACGGGCGAGCATTATTACAAGAGCCTGTTAGTCCCTCTCTAAGGCTTGGCTGTCGATTTGCCCAAAGGAGTGGAGTGCAGAATGAATCCACCCTGAGCAGCCCCAGATTTACGCACCCCGTTCAAATGTTTCTTTTTAAAACAAGGTTGCGATTGGGAAACTTCCTGGACGTTCGGAATCCAGTTGCAGAATGTAACTTCGATCCTTGCCAGGAGAGAGGTGCACAACATGGACCCAGCTCCTGTGAAAACGGAGCTAAATTCCCTTGTGATTAAATCGCCAGCCCCAACCCGAAGCTCCACAACCTTCGAAGCTAACAAAATTGGGAGGCAGAGAGAATTTTATAAAAAACTTGCCCCCGGCATAAAAACATGTAAATATCCGATTGTTATTTTAAGAGCTCGACACTAGACAGAATCACCACACTGTCCAATTCGGGGTGACTGTCTTCGTTACTTTTGACCTGGGCAATGTTGACAGGAGGAGGCAGTGATGACTGAATAGAGATGTATGTGACCAGCAGGCTGGCATCACTAATGGAGATGTAACCGACAAGCTCACAGTCGAACAGTATCCAAATGATTTTAGAGTGAATTGTGTTGTGACTGCAGCCATCCTCCTCCACCCCCACCCACTCTCAACTTTGACTGGCATGCCCACTTTTCACTGGATCACCTCAATCCCAGGCAGGTAACGATGCCAAGCCAAGTCCCAACAATTCCTGGCCGCAGCAACACCACTCACGTGGGAATAAAAGTCCCGCAAAAGTTCAGACGCAGAGCTTCATTAAAAAAAAACTAAGAGAAAGGCGGATGCTGGAATCTGAAAAAAAACAGAAAACACTGGGCAATCTCAGCAGGTTCGACAGCATCTGTCCAGACCAATTGCACCCGCTCCCCCTCTCTCTGCTGCACGAGTGGTGGTGTTAGCTTTTATTTTTGTGCAAAGATGCGCAAAACCAGCCTCTCTCTTTTGAGGAGCAGGGACATGTTTATTTTCCAAGGCAAAATGTTCCTTGTACTGGGGCAAAACAAAACACTGGGACTGGAAAATGTATCACTGTTGCAAAGTGAACATTTTATAGCTCCGAAGAAATGTCAGAGACACAATCGAAAGGTTAATCCCCCATCCTCCTCCTACTGGGTTTGCCCAGTATTCTCTATTTTTTTTTTTTTTTAATGTCATTTTAACCCGTGCTATCTTCAGTGATTTTCTGAAGCCAATGACAGTAATTGTTACACACTTTTTTTTCTGTGTTAAGTGTTCAAGCGGGTCAATTCTTGCCTCTTTTCTTCCCACCCCACTCGCATTTTGGAGAACATTTCACACCGCAATCTCGGTAATTTGGACCCCGTCTCAAACTTGCAGACAAAACCAAAAATCTCCACCCCCCCCCCCCCCGGCACTGTGCTTCCCCCGCCCGCCTGCACTCTGCCGGGGAATGGTCACCGGCTCTTCAATAAGGAGAAGCTTCCCCCTCCCTCCATTGCACAATAAACCCACCAAAAAAAGACGAGCTGCAGCCTTTCAAATATTCGTATCCTCTTGGCGAATGCATTAATGAGTGAAGTGTTTCAGACCCCCCCCCCCTTCCCTTCTCCCCACCAGGTGTACACATGTCATCTGGAAACATGTCAATTTGATCCATTTTCTGCAGAGATGTTCCTGCTGTATTTTGCATTGTTAAAGAGTTCACTGAACTTTCAAGCCTCCAAGGTCTACGGAACATGCTACTGTGGACCTGTGTGTTGTGGGGTGACTGTAATGTTAAGCAGTCACCTTTGGCTTGTGGTCCACTTAATGTGAGCCTCCCGCACACCTCACACCACATTGGCGTTGTCAAAGCGGATTCCTGCACCTCTCCCCTCGCCGGGCTCCGTTCATCACGATTACAACCTCCCCTCCCCTCCCTCCTCAACGGGCTCATCGCCCCGATTCGCTCTTTAAAACGCCAGGAAACGTCAAGGAGCGAGCTGCTTCTTGCTCAAGAAATAGAAGAAACTTCAGTTTGGGAGTTCTCTCCTCCGAAAGAACACAATGTCCCCAATCATTTCCAGAAGTCTCTCCACAGTCATCACTCTCCTTTTCGACCCGTCTAGCCGTGCTAGCCCTCTTGAGAGAGCTAACCAAGCGAGTCCCTCTCTCTCACCTCCCCCCACCCACCTTTCCCCTTTAAACGGCGCAGATTTCCAGTATTTGTCAGTGTCTGTGCACCGCATCCATGTCCCCATTATCTCATTCACTCGACATGGTCGCCTTTCATATGCATTGGTCATAAAATCAATACAGCCATTCGGTTCACCCGCCCTGTGCTAGCCCCCTTCTGAAAGGGCAATCCAGTTCAGACCCACTTCCCCATTGCCCTTTCCTGCAACATCCCATTCAAGTATTTTGTCCAACTTCCCCAACTTAGCCATTCGGTCCACCTAATCTGTGCTAGCCCCCTCTGAAAGGGCAATCCAGTTGCGACCCCCTTTGCTCTTTCCTGCAACATTTGCGCCCCCCCCCCCCATCCCATTCAAGTATTTTGTCCAACTTCCCCAACTTAGCCATTCGGTCCACCTAATCTGTGCTAGCCCCCTCTGAAAGGGCAATCCAGTTCAGACCCCCTTTGCTCTTTCCTGCAACATTTGCTCCCCATTCAGGTATCTTGTCCAACTTCACCATTCGGTCCACCTAATCTGTGCTAGCCCCCTCTGAAAGGGCAATCCAGTTGCGACCCCCTTTGCTCTTTCCTGCAACATTTGCTCCCCCTAGTTGAAGTGTTTTTGCCCCATCAATCAGCCCTTCTCCCTTCCTTTGACGCTGCCAGCCTGGCAGGGGTGGAACTTTTTGCAATGCCTTACCTGGGACTGCCGGGGGTACTGCTTGCCCACGATGCTGACCACCGGGATGCGGATGGTGGAGGAGAGGAATTCCAGCTGGAGCAGCTCGCCGGTGCTCTGGGGGAAGGCGAGCAGGGCGCTGACCCCCTGCACCACCACCGTGCGGCAGACGCTCTCCAGGAAGGACTGCGGGTCGCGGCGGGAGGCCGGGGACACGCCGAAGGCGGGCAGCTCGCCCAGCCCCGTCTCCATGCCCATGACCAGCTCGACGGACAGGTTGTAGGGCAGCAGGCGCGCCGCCCGCCCGTTGAGGCGCCGCACGGCGGCCAGCAGCGCGTCGCGGGCGGCCGCCGGCGGCAGCGGGGCGGGCAGGGGGCGGCCGCCGGCGGTGCTGTTGGACAGCGCCCGCGGCGGGGCTCCGGGCGGCAGCAGCAGCACCGCGCCCAGGCGCACCGTGTGCCCGATGCGCTTGAGGACGTGGCAGGGCTGCGGGGGGCCGCGGGAGGCGGGCGCGCTGCCGGCCAGCAGCAGGGCGCAGAGCGGCCGCAGCAACAACACCCCCGGGAGCAGGCGGCTGCCTTGCAAGGCGCGCATCACCCCCGCACTGGCCCGGGAGCAACCACCAGAGGAACCCCGTTCAAACTTTCAACCTGGTGCAAAGGGGCGGACGAGGCGAGAGGCTGCTTGGAAGCAAGTGCAAAGGAGAGGGGCTGCTTTGGTGCCGGCTCTTTTGCACGGGAGAGCGAAACTTGTTGCGGGGTTGTTGTTTTTTTCCCTTCTTCTTTCTGGGGAGCGCGCGGGGTTGCGGCGTCTCGCGCTGCCCGGCGCCACATTCCACGTTCCATCCATTGTCCGAGCGCGAGGGAGGGAGGGGGCGGGGCCCGGGGCTGGGCGCCAGCGCGCCTGCGCCCCGCAAGCCCCGCCCCCCTCCCATCCCATTTGGCCAACTCCCATTTTAACCCTGTGGTGGTGAGGATGTGCTTTGGGAGTGAGGATGTTTCCACCCCTCCACTCCACACGCCACCACCACAATGGATCTCCACCTGAGGCCTCTGGCAAATTAATCAGAATAATAGTCGCTTATTGTCACAAGTAGGCTTCAATGAAGTTACCCTGAAAAGCCCCCTAGTCGCCACTTTCCGGCGCCTGTTCGGGGAGGCCGGGACGGGAATTGAACCCGCGCTGCTGGCCTTGTTCTGAACTGCAAGCCAGCCGTTTAGTCCACTGTGCTGAGCCAGCCGCAGCCAATCTCCAAGGGCACGCCTGTGCTTGCAATCCCGGAGAAAAATCATCAGGACGTGACGACGGCAGCATAGTGGTTAGCACTGTTGCTTCACGGCGCCAGGGTCCCGGGTTCCGACCCCGGCTGGGATCACTGTCTGTGCGTAGTGTGCACGTTACCCCGGCGTCTGTGTGGGTTTCCTCCGTGTGTTCCGGTTTCCTCCCACAAGTCCTGAAAGACGTGCTTGTTAGGTGATTTGGACATTCTGAATTCTCCATCCGAGTACCCGAACAGGCACCGGAATGTGGTGACTAGGGGATTTTCACAGCAACGTCATTGCAGTGTTAATGCACTGCCTACTTGTGACACTAATAAAGTATTATATTATTTTTACTAAAATCGCCTTTTCTTGTCATTTTCTTTTACTTTTATGGATGCACCATAGAAAGCATCCTATCGGGCTGCATCACAGCCTGGTATGGCAACTGCTCGCCCCAAGACCGCAAGAAACTTCAGAGAGTCGTGAACACAGCCGAGACAATCACGCGAACCCGCCTCCCATCCACTGACTCCATCTACACCTCCTGCTGCCTGGGGAAAGTGGGCAGCATAATCAAAGACCCTCCCACCTGGCTTACTCACTCTTGCAACTTCTTCCATCTGGCAGGAGATACAAAAGCCTAAGAACACACATGAACAGACTCAAAAACAGCTGTTTCCAGACACCTAAACGACCCTCTTATGGGCTGACCTCATTAACACTACAGCCCTGTGTGCTTCACCCGATGCCGGTGTTTATGTAGTTACATTGTGTACCTTGTGTTGCCCTATTATGTATTTTCCTTTTATTTTGATGTACTTAATGATCTGTTGAGCTGCTCGCAGAAAAATACTTTTCACTGTACCTCAGAACAACAGACAATAAACAAAATCCAAATCCAAATCTTTGATCTGTTATCCGCACCAGATGTAGGAATATTGATAATGGGGACTGGGGAGGTAAGGTGGTGGTGGGGTGGCGGGGGCAGGTTGTTTGGCTGACAGTCGAGCATTATCCAATTGGTTGACGGGTCTTTTTGCTTTCCAGCTGGCCTAGGAAGGATGGACGTGGCAAGGGCTAATGGCTATTGCAGGCGGGCTGGCCATGCGATGAAGACTCCAGGAATACATTTAATCACAGTTGGCAACCCTATCCAAGGATGTGGGTTTGTCACATTTCTCTTTGGGATGGCAATGATACCACAAACCCAACAGAATCCAGTTTTACCTGGGAAAATGTACCTGGGTGCCTAAAAGAATAATGGTGTGTACAAATAAGGTGCTCATGAGATACATGCGACCAAATGATTGCTCACCCACTTGCTTAGCCAAGAACGAATGCTGGACGTGACCAGAAGGTGACGTCTGGGGAATTAATGCACTGGATGCAGGATATAAGAGTTTATTTCTTTTGCGGATCCTAAGTGGAGGAACCAAGACTGTGGTACATTTATTGGCCAAGTTTGAAAAGATAAGGTGAGAAAAGTAAAAATGTACAGGTTTACAGGGATAAGTGGGGCGGGGAGGGGGGGATGGCGCTAGGTGACTGACACACACATAAAGACGGTTGAGATATGCGCCAAATAGCTTCCGCCTGCACCGTAACAATTCAAATCATTTGTTTTGTGCATGTCAGCTCCCGTCCCACTGGTGGCAGAAAGCCTCAAGTGTTATCACTAGGCAACACACACACTCCCTCCCCAGTGACCAGGGATGCCAACTGTGATTGAATGTATTCCTGGAGGTTTCAACACGTGACGTGGCTGCCATCAGCTGGCCAACTCGCCCATCCTTTCAAAGATCTCGGCTTATACTCTAACTCAGTTCTGAGGGAATGCTCCACTGGCAGTGGCGACATCTTTGGCATGAGATATTGAACCAAAGGCCATTCTCTCATAGGCGGATGTAAAATATCCCACAGCACCTTTTCATAACAGAACAGAAGGGTTATCACCAGCGTTCGGGTCAATATTTATTCCTTACTCAACATCAAATTATCTGGTCATTTTCACGTTGCTGTTTTGTGGGAGTTTGCTAGGCGCAGGTTGGTTACTGCATTTCGTACATTACACCGGTGACAACATTTTAAGAATACCAATTCTGAAGAAGACCTACATTGGACTGACCAATTCTGTTGATTCTGCCAGACCTGCTGAGTTTTTTCAGCACTTTACGTTCTTATTTCAAAAGTGCTCAGTTGACAATAAAGTGCTTTGGGGTGTCTGCTGCTCATGTAAAGCGCTATAGAAATGCAAGTCTCTCCTTTACACTCGCCATTTCTATGTTGCTGGTCTTTCTTGTGAGGCCCAATGATGAGCGGCACTCGCTGCCTTTCGGTGGAATGTGTTCCCCTTTTCATTAGCTTCATGATGGAAGACGGTGTTCAAAGAATGTTTCTTCTTGTGGGTGTGTCCAGAGCTAGGAGGCACTGAGTTAAGGGTTGCCCCTTTTAGGACAGCGATGAGAAGCATTGTTTTCTCTCAGAGGGCTGTGTGACTGGGCGATTGAATATTTTTAAGGGGGAGATCTTGCTACGCAAATGATTAAATGTTATTGGGGGTAGATGGGAATGTGGAATTCAAAACGCAAACAGACCAGCCATGATCTTATTGAATGGTGCAGCAGGCTCGAGGGGCCAAATGGCCTACTGCTGCTCCTACTTTGCATGTGTCTCAGAAGGATGTACAAAGTGTGCACAGACCTTGTTTCTGTTAAAGACGCTGAGCTTCATTAATAAAGCTATGATTTAAGTTTGGGAGGATTATGCAGATTCAGAAATGGTTTTCCATTCAATGTAATTCAACGAGGCAGGATGTAAGGCTGCTTGGGAGTTAAAGGTTTACTAACCTATTTTAAATCCACTGCGGACCTCCCATGCGATCGCATGCAAGCCAGTCAGTGGTTACACCTTTGCAAGTGGATTTGATGGGAATGGGATCGATCGACCCAAGCAATGGTGAGCAATTGCGGCCCATCAGGGATTTGAGTGTGGCCCACGAGACATTTAATTGTTTGCTGCACATGCACAGGGTAGCCACATTCTGCTGATTTCTATCCATGTATCCTTTTTCCTACCAGTATAACTGAACTGATCTGCACCTAAAGCTAGGGCAAGTGAAGTCAGGGGCGTGCTGATCGCTCACAACATTGGCCGTGACATCCCTGTGTCCACTCTGCTTCTAAAGCGTAAATATTTATTGTGTTTTTACCATTTGAAGGTGATGACAGCTCTATTAATATATGAATGATGAAGCATTTTCCATAACTTATGAACTATCCGGCATATATTAAACGTATTCAATCTTATTCAAGGGTCAGAGCGTGGCACGGCAGTGCAGTGGTTAGCACTTCTGCCTCACGGCGCCGAGGACCGAGTTCGATCCCAGCCCCAGGTCACTGTCCGTGTGGAGTTCGCACATTATCCTCATGTCTGCGTGGGTCTCACCTCTGTCATAATATCCACTCATGTATATAATGAGATGCAGACAGGCAGTGATTGACACACAGGATAACCAATGAACACACACGACACATAACAACCAATCACCAGACAGGACACCACCACTGTAAAGCACACAGGGCATTAAGACTCTCCCTCTCTCTACAGGACACAGCTACTGAGATAGTAAGAGTGCACAAGCCAGTGAGCACTATCTCCATGTGGTAGAGAGCTAGTCTGGTCAAGCCAGTAGGAGGTTATCAGTTAGATTGATAGAGTGTCAACTCACAGCAGACTATGTACAGCAATCAGGAAATTCAATAAAACAGTGTTGGACCATCTCCTGTGTCAGAAGCCTGTTTCTAGTTTCACAGCATCCAGTTGCAGTCAACGTTGAACCAACTTACTTAACACATCATGGTACCAGAGTGATATTAATCCTAACGAACGTACCTTGAGTGCATCTGCAACGACCAGCAAGCAGCCATCCAGTGGCATGGAGAAGATCCAATTTCCTTCGCAACTCCGGATCTCCGGCAACCTCGGCGCCAACTGGAAAATCTTCAAACAAAAGTTGCTCCTGTACATCGAGGCCTCCGACCTCGAGGCAGCATCGGATGCCAGAAAGATCGCGCTGTTCCTGTCGGCTGCGGGGGATGACGCCATCCACATCTATAACTCGCTTACGTTTGCCGATGGCGAAGACAAGACAAAGTTCAAGACAGTTCTGCTGAAATTCGACAGTCACTGCGACATTGGGGTGAATGAGAGCTTTGAACGGTACACCTTCCAACAGAGGCTTCAGGGTAAGGATGAACCTTTTCAGTCCTTCTTGACCCTTCTCCGCACCCTACCGCAGTCATGTAATTATGACTCGACGACTGATTCCATGATCCGGGATCAGATCATTTTCGGGTCCAGTCCGACTCCCTGCGGGAGCAGCTCCTCAAAATCAAACAGTTGACCCTCTCCGTCGCCATCGAAACGTGCGTTGTCCATGAGCATGCCAGAAAACGCTACTCCTGCATCAGAGCGGCAGAAACTGCAAAACTGGCCTCCCACGAGGCAGAAAGGGTGCAGGCCATAGTGAAAATGCAAGGCCTGAGCATCGAGGAGAGTGGCCGTTTCGCACGCTTTTCTCGGGTCCCCACCCATGTGCGCCACGACAGCGTCATGACGTGTCTGCAATGTGGCTCCGCCCATTTAAAGCGGCAATGTCCAGCTAAAGGCAGGCGATGTCTACAGTGTGGAAAGCCTGGCCACTACGCGGCCTTCTGCAGGTCCGCTCCACCGAACAACAGCCAGCGACCCCAGCTGCAGCGCAGACGTGTCCGCTGCTTACAACAAGGCATGCAAGATTCTGATCCCGACAGCCCAATGGACTGACGATGCTGACTGCCTCAAGTCTCCGTATCGGGTGGGCATCATCACCACACGCGAGCTGGTCTCCACCGTGCCTGCAAACCGCCTTTCAATCCTCCGTGTGGATCCTGACGGCGAGTGGTGTGCTGTCATCACGGTCAACCAGTGTCGCATCCGATTCAAATTGGACACTGGCGCGTCTGCGAACCTCATATCACAATCGGACCTCGACAGCATCCGACACGGACCTAGCATTCTTCCACCAGCCTGCCAGCTCCTGACTACAATGGTAATGCCATAGCTGCCAGTGGGTCGTGTCAGCTAGGTGTCTCTCACAAGGAAGTCAAGGCGACGTTGAGGTTTGAGATCGTCCGGCCTGACAAGGCATCCCTGCTCAGTGCTCGTGCATGCAAACTCCTAAATCTGGTACAGCGAGTTCATGCCATGTCCTCGTCACCGGTGACGGCCTCGCCCAATGCGAATCTCCAGGCTGAGATAGATGACATTCTCACACAATACCACAGTGTGTTTGATGGGATGGGCATGCTCCCATAACGCTACAAGATATTGCTCAACCCGAATGCCACCCCAGTCATCCATGCACCACGCCGGGTGCCGGCTCCTCTCAAGGATCGTCTGAAAACGCAGCTACGAGAGCTCCAAGACTAGGGCATCATCTCAAAGGTCACGGAACCCACAGACTGGGTCAGCTCCATGGTCTGCGTCAAGAAACCCTCTGGCGAACTCCGCATTTGCATTGATCCCAAAGACTTGAATCGCAACATCATGCGGGAGCATTACCCGATCCCGAAGCGTGAAGAATTGACCTGTGAGATGGCTTTACCAAGCTGGACGCTTCCCGTGGCTTCTGGCAAATTCAGCTGGACAAGTCCAGTCGGAAGCTGTGCACGTTTAACCCTCCGTTCGGCAGGTATTGCTACAACCACCTGCCTTTTGGTATCGTATCAGCTTCCGAAGTATTTAATCGCATAATGGAGCAAATGATGGAGGGTATCAAGGGGGTGCGAGTCTATGTGGACGACTAGTCCACAACGCCCGAGGATCACATTGCTCGCCTCAAACAGGTTTTCCAGAGGATTCATGCAAATGGCCTCCAGCTCAACAGGGCCAAATGCTCATTTGGGCGGTCCGCGATCAAGTTTTTAGATGACCACATTTCACAGCAAGGTGTGCAACCTGACGCCGACAAGGTGCTGGCAATCAATGCCATGAAGACACCAGAGGACATAAAGGCAGTCCTCAACTTCCTCAGGATGGTAAATTTTCTCGGAAAATTCATTCCCAACATGACATCCCACACCACGGCCCTCTGGCATCTCGTTAAAAAGTCGACAGTGTTCCAGTGGCTTCCCGCACATCAAGCGGAGTGGCTTGAGCTGAAGGCGAAGCTCACCACAGCCCCAGTACTGGTGTTCTTTGACCCAACCAAGGATACCAAGATATTCACAGACGCAAGCCAGGACGGCATTGGGGCGGTGCTCCTCCAGCGAGACGATTCCTCGTCCTGGGCTCCAGTGGCATATGCCTCCAGAGCCATGACTCCGACCGAACAACGGTATGCCCAGATCGAAAAGGAGTGCCTGGGTCTCCACACAGGAATAGTCAAGTTTCATGACTACGTATACGGTCTGCCAAAGTTCACGGTGGAAACAGACCACAGGCCTTTAGTCCACATAATCCAGAAGGATTTAAATGACATGACACCTCGGCTGCAGCGAATTCTTCTTTGTCTCCGCTGATATGACTTCGAACTCGTCTACACACTGGGCAAGGAGCTGATCATCGCGGATGCCCTATCCTGATCCATCACCACGCCGTATGAACAGGGCGACTTCATTCGCCACATCGAGGCACAGGTGCAGTTGTGTGCCAGCAACCTCCCAGCCACTGATGAACAAGTAGAGCAGATACGCGAAGAAACTGCCAAAGATCCTCTACTGCAGCGCGTGATGCAACACCTTGCCATTGGCTGGCAAAAGGGGCAGTTCTTCAACGTTAAGGACGAGTTAACGGTTGTCGAGGGGATCCTTCTTAAACTAGATAGAATCGTCATTCCCCAAAGCATGCAAACCATGGTGCTCAGACAGATCCATGAGGGTCACCTTGGGGTCGAAAAATGTCGGCGCAGAGCTCGGCAGGCAGTCTACTGGCCTGGCATCAGCCAGGACATTGCCAACACGGTCCTCAACTGCACAACATGCCAGAAATTCCAACCATCCCAGCCCAAGGAAACACTGCAACAGCACAAGATTGTGACTTCTCCGTGGTCCAAGGTGGGGATAGACCTCTTTCACGCAAATGGGCATGATTACGTGCTCTTGGTCGACTACGTCTCCAGCTACCCGGAAGTAGTGAAACTGTCGGACCTCACGTCCAAGTCAGTGATTAAAGCCTGCAAAGAGACGTTTGCCAGGCACGGCATACCATCACAGTAATGAGTGACAACGGCCCATGTTTCTACAGCCAAGAGTGGTCCGACTTTGCACGGTCCTCCTACTTCAGTCACATCACATCCAGTCCCCATTACCCGCAATCAAAAGGGAAGGCCGAAAAAGGGGTCCATATTGTCAAGCGGTTGCTGTGCAAGGCTGCAGACTCAGCCTCGGACTTCAACCTGGCGCTGTTGGCATACAGGGCAACGCCTCTGTCGACTGGTTTGTCTCCGGCGCAGCTGCTCATGAACCGCAACCTGAGGACGACTGTTCCAGCCATCCATGTTCCAGACCTTGACCGCCTCACGGTGCTGCAGAAAGTGCAGCGATCCAGGGACCAGCAGAAGATCACGTATGATGCTTATGCCAAGGTTCTACCTGCGCTGGCTCCAGACGATGTTGTTCGCGTCCAGTTGCCTGAGGGAGGTTGGTCAGCCCCAGCTATTGTCGTCAGGCAGGCTGCCCCCAGGTCCTTCATTGTCCAAATGGCTGATGGCTCCAATCTACGGCGCAACAGGAGGGCGCTACGAAAAGCTCCCTGCCCATCGCCTGGCCGCACTTCTCCGCATGTCATCATGCCTCCTCCGGACATCTCGCACCACGAGGCCACCGATCTGGCAGTGATCCCACCTCTCCATGAGGCCACTGACATGGCAGCAATCCCCCCTGTCCAAGTGCCGGTGTCGCCCCCTCCACCTCTGAGGCGATCGACAAAAATTTGTCGCCTGCCACAAAGACTGAATCTATAGACTTAAATCTTGTAAATTTTGGTTGGTTTGCTCTGCATCTGCACGATAGACACCTTCCCATGTACATATGTTAATTCACTCACCACTTGCATATAATCATGCATGTATATATAGCGCCACGTTTCAAAATTTACTTCAAAAAAGGGGAGATGTCATAATATCCACTCATGTATATAATGAGATGCAGACAGGCAGTGATTGACACACAGGGTAACCAATGAACACACACAACACATAACAACCAATCACCAGACAGGACACCACCACTATAAAGCACACAGGGCATTAAGACTCTCCCTCTCTCTACAGGACACAGCTACTGAGATAGTAAGAGTGCACAAGCCAGTGAGCACTATCACCATGAGGTAGAGAGTTAGTCTGGTCAAGCCAGTAGGAGGTTATCAGTTAGACTGATAGAGTGTCAACTCACAGCAGATTATGTACAGCAATCAGGAAGTTCAATAAAACAGTGTTGGACCATCTCCTGTGTCAGAAGCCTGTTTCTAGTTTCACTGCATCCAGTTGCAGTCAACGTTGAACCAACTTACTTAACACATCAACCTCCACAACCCAAAGATCTGGCCATGCTAAAATTGCCCCTTAATAAAAAAAAAATCAAGGCTCATGGTTAGTCAACACACCCAATTTCAATCTTGTGGCCCACAGAGATGATACAGGGTCACTCACTAGCCGAGGATGCCCTCACTGACCTAGAGTTTCTGAGTGTTGTCAGACTGGAGTTTTTAAGCGTTATGGAGCCGAGGCACCTCAACGGAGTTAAGATACTGATCAGCCAAGGTCTATCTGAACAGTGGAGCTGTTAGAAACCTGTAAGAGTCTTTCCTCAGATCTGTGCTCAATGTTTTCTTTTATTGTTGATTCATGTTCTGTGAATCAATCAATAAGAATCATTGTTTTTTGAAGAAAATAAATTGCTGGGAGCATTGACTGAAGTTTTGTGACACGAACTGTGAGCGATTGAGGTTCCACTGAGGGGATCACATTTCAGAAGTCAACCCTATATATCACAAAGAGCACAGGAAGAAAAGTTGAGGGAGGCCATTTCACATGTAATTCTGTAGAAACTCCCAGTTGACCTATTCCAGCATTCAGTTGCTGTTGGACGTTTCTCGAATTTTTACTTCCACTACCCTGTGTGGAGGACTACCCAGGTATCGATCGCCCCATGTGTGAAGTATTTCCTGGAAATCATTTTGAAGTTTCCTTTTATCTGTTTGTACCGACATGGCCTTCTCCATGCGTTGGCTGAATTTGAAATAATTCTCACAAATTAATGTTTCTGCTGTTTGCATCCCATGCATCTCTATAAGTCCCCTTCTCACACATCGTTTTTTAAGAGAGTTGTTCTGACGTAGCTCTAAGGATTAACACCGCTCATTAAGTAAATATTTTCAGGGCAGCACGTGGCACAGTGGTTAGCACTGCTGCCTCACAGCGCTGAGGACCCGGGTTCGAATCCCGTTCCTGGGTCACTGTACGTGAGGAGTTTGCACGTTCTCCCCCTATCTGTGTGGGCTTCACACCTACAACCCAAAGATGTGCAGGTTAGGTGGATTGGCCACGCTAAATTGCCCCTTAATTGGAAAAGGAAATGAATTGGGTACTCTAAATTTATTTTAAAAAGTAAATATTTTTCCATTTTTCCTCCATTTGTGTAGAATCTCACATTCATAAGTTTTGAACTTAATTGACAAAAGTTCCGTCCATTTGCAAATCACATCTCAAACCTTTCTCTAATTCTCCAGTTGATTCATTAGACTCTTTTGAATGACCCTGCCTCCCCAGTTCAGTATCATTTAGAGGTTTGGCCAACTTTTGTTGAATCTCTGAATGCCCATCTTCGAGATCAGAAACTGTAGAAACTCCACAATATAGTTCCCTAACGTGGCCTCATACCTCTAACTAATATCACTGATTTACCCTTGAAAGCCGCTTATTTCCACTTCTGTATTATCACCTGACTCCACCCCTGCCTTAGCTCATCCCTAACCCAAACTTCACCCATTTCTTTGCTATCTCTAGATTTGCACGTTCCAAGGCACTCCTATTCTCCGTCAGCGTGAGGTCATCCAAAACCCTGCTGCCCATATCCGAACTTGTACCAAATCCCATTCACCTATCCCCCTACCTCTGCTCACTGACCATCGTTGGCTCCCGGTCAAGCAATGCCCCGATTTTAAAACTCTCATCCTTGTTTTCAGTTATTTCCATTGCCTCACACCTTCCTCTGTGTGTGACTTTCTCCAGCCCTACAACCCTCCGCTCTCTGTGCTCCTCTAATTCTGGCCACTTGAGCATCCACAAATTTTAATCACTTCACCATCGGGTCCTAAGGTCTGGAATTCCCTCCATAGACCTCTCAATTTCTTTACCTCTCCCTCTGTGAGACCATCCCCCCTCTTTAGACCATCACTTTTAATATCTCTTTTTATGGCTCAGTGACAAATTGTTTTAGAATGCTCCTGTGACGTGCTTCAGGATGATTCGGGGTGGGCGGTATGGTAGCACAGTGGTTAGCACTGTTGCTTCATAGTTCCAGGATCCTGGGTTCGATTCCCACTTGGGTCACTGTCTGTGCGGAGTCTGCATGTTCTTCCTGTTTCTACGTGGGTTTCCTTCAGGTGCTCCGGTTTCTGCCCACAAGTCCCGAAAGACGTGCTTGTTAGGTGAATTAGACATTCTGAATTCTCCCTTTTTGTACCCAAATAGGTGCCGGAGTGTGGCGACTAGCGGCTTTTCACAGTAATTCATTGCAGTGTTAATGTAAGCCTACGTGTGACACTAATAAAGATTATTATTTACTATGTTACTCGTTCTATACATATCAAATTTTTGTTGTTAATCCCTTTTCATCATCCCATAGCTTAAGTTTTATCTACAATACCAATTCAGTTTGTCAAACTATCATAATGTTTCTGAAGGGCTCATCACAATGTTTCTTGTAATATAGAGGAGCAACTTACCTGGTCAACTGTGCCAACTCAGTTTTGTGAATATCAAGACGTATATAGTATACAAGAATACACGAAGCAACTGTATCTTACTTGAATAGTACTTAATGTTACCAAGGGGTCTGCCCAAACATGCATGCTAAAATCAGGAATTTTATTGGGAGCTTCCCTCGATGTGAATGATTATACAGCTCTTTCAGCACTTAATAAAAGTTCACAAAATCATGGTTGATTCGGAGTTCTACGGTAGGTAATTATAAGTAAAATAAATTCAACTAGTTTCATTTTACAAAAGTTAAAACCCATTAAGAGTGTTGCTACATAACAGGTTTGCTTTTTATTCATTTATGGGATGTGGGCATCACTGATGAGGCCAGCATTTATTGCCCATCCCTAGATGCCACTGGGAAGGTGGTGGTAAGTTGCCTTCTTGAACAGTTGCATTCCATGTGGTGTAGGTACATCCATTGTGCTGTTAGGAAGGGAGTTCCAGGATTTTGACCCAGCGACAGTGAAGAAACAGCGATATATTTTCAAATCAGGATGGTATGTCCCACTGTTCGGTGGAGCGTTTGAATGTTTGTGGAAGGGGGAGCAATCAAGCAGGCTCCTTTGTCCTGGGTGGTGTTGAGCTTCTCGTTGTTGGAGCTGCACTCATCCAGGCAATTGGAGAGTATTCCATCACATTCTTGATTTGGGCCTTGTGGATGGTGGACAGGCATTGGGAGTCAGCAGGTGAGCTACTCACCGCAGGATTCTGAGCCTCTGGCCCGTTCTTGTAGCCACAGTATCTATGTGGCTAGTCCAGTTCAACGTCTGGTCAATGGTGATCCCTAGGATGTTGCCAGTGGAGAATTCAGTGATGGTAATGCCATTGAATGTCAAGGGGCGATGGTTGGGTATTGCGACCTGAGTGTTTTCCCTCTCACTGATTTTGGGGGCATTTGAAACAGAGATCATTGGCAGGGAAATTGGTTGAATATTTGAACTGAACAAGATTCAGAGCTATTGAGAAGTGCTGGCTCTGACATAACAAAACTAACAGACATAATGGATTGCTAAGCCTCTTATGTGCTAACCTTGCATGAAATTATGTATTTGAGTTTCCCTGTCTTTACCCTACTTAGCTACTCTCGTGGCAGGAGGTCAGTTTGTATATAGTATACAATGTTTTTTTGCTTTCAATAGAAGTCAAAAGGCTTTTCACTGAGCTAAGTCATTACTTTAACTCTGCAACTATACATGACAACCAAAAAAAAAAGATTATTTGCCAGCCTGTCTGGCTTTCATTGAGCTAACATTTAAGCAGTCTAATTCAGCAACCAAAATGTAAACATAACCCCGAGGAAAAATCAAAATGTGTTCTCCAATGCGTTTAGGAATTTCCAAGAAGGTCAAATCGAAACCAATCTCGCTAATACGTGGCAGGAAGCTGCGCATTCCATTTATAGCCAGACTAACTCTCTCCGGGCAGACTTTTAAAATTCCTTCAGTGTCACTGAGAAGGCCAGCATTTGTTGCCCATCCCTAGTTGCCCTGGGGAAGGTGGTAATGGTGGCCTCTTCCTCTCTTTGAACTGCCGCAGCACATCCAGTACAGGTACACCCCCCAGTGTCTTTGGGAAAGGAGATCCCTGTCATGTGAGAGTACCTTTAAGAAATGGGTGTTTATAAATGGGTGTGTATATAAATATCTGTTGTGAGAGTATCTTTAAGAAATGGGTGTTTATTACTGCAGTGATGTCAGAGAGCGGGTGGAGCTGGGCTGTCTGTCAGCTTTTTACTTTCGTTTTAGGCTGTTTGCTGCAGGGTGTGTTTTAGTTTCATTTTCAGAGCTGTATAGCTGCAGTCACAGCCAGAAGGTGTATTAGAGTCTCTCTCTGCAATCTAAAGACTGTAAATCGATCCTGGTGATTTAAAACTAATAACAGTAGTGACTTTAACCTGATGTGCTTCTGGTAAAAGGTGTTTTAAGCCTTACGGATGTTAAAAGGAAAGCTTAAAGGATTACTTAGTGTTGTGTTCTTTGGGGGTTGTATTTGAATTGATGGTTGCTGAGATGTTCACTGTATGTTTTAAAAATGTTAACTTGAGTTCACAGAATAAACATTGTTTTGCTTAAAAAAATACTTTTCCATTTCTGCTGTACCACACCTGTAGAGTGGGCCGTGTGCTCCTCATACCACAATCTGTTAAAAGTTGTGGGTCAGGTGAACTCCATGATACACTTTGGGGTTCTCTAAACCCTGGCCATAACAATCCAGAGTTTTGATCTAGCGGCAGCAAAGGAATGGTGAGGTACTTCCAAACCAGGGTCGTGTGTAGCTTGGGAGGGGTACATAAGGTGGAGGTGTTCCCATGTGTCTTCTGTCCTTGTCCTTCCAGTTAGAGGTCGCGGGTTTGAAGAAGCTGTTGATGGAGCCTTGGTGAGTTGCTACAGTTCATTAGCCATGGAAGGAGGGAATGTTTAAGATGGTGGATGGGATGCCAATCAAGCCAGTGGTGTTGCCCTGATTGGTTCCAAGCTTCTTGAATGTTTGTTGGGGCTGCACTTAACCAGGCGAATGGCGAGCATTTCATCACACTCCTCAATTGTGCCGTGTCGGCGGTGGACATGCTTTGGGGAGACATGAGGGGAGATACTTGCTGCAGAATTCCCAGCCTCTGACATGCTCTTGTACACACAGTATTTATGGTCGGTCTGGATCTGTTTCTGAGCCCCAAGGTGTCGCGAGGGGGGGATTCAACAATTGAATGACAAGGGGAGATGGTTAGATCCTCTGTTATTGGAGACAATCATTGCCTGGCACCGTGGTGGCACAAATATTACTTGCACCTTATCAGTCAGAGACTGGATGGTGTTCAGGTCTTGCCTCATGCAGACACAGGTATAAATACTGTGGCACCAAGAGCAGGTCAGGGGCTCGGAATTCTGCAGCGAGTAACCCACATCTTGACCCACCGAAACCTGTCCGCCAACTACAAGTCATAAGTCAGGGGTGTGATGGAATATTCTCCATTTGCCTGGATGAATGTAGCTCCAACAACATTCAAGAAGGTCGAGACCATGCTTCAGTGTCAGCCGAAATTGCAAATGGTACTCAACATTTTCCTCCACTTCTGACCGTAGGGAGGGAGGGGTTATTGACGAAGCAGCTGAAGATGGTTGGGCCGAGGTCACCTTCCTGAGAAATACCACCAGCAAAGTCCTGGGACAGAGGTGATTGGACTCCAACAACCACAAGCATTTTCCGCTGTGTTAGGCATGAGTCCAACCAATGGAGAGTTTCCATCCCCCCCTCACCGCCCCCCCCCCCCCTCCCCCAACCACACACACACACATCTCCCGATTCCCATTTACTTCAATTTTGCTAGTGCTCCTTGATGCCACGCTCAGCTAAATGCTGCCTTGATCTCAACGGCAGTCATTCTCACCTCACTTCTCGTGTTCATCTCCTTTGTCCACGTCTGGATCAAGCCTATAATGAGGTCAATGGCTGAGTGATTCCGGCAGAACCCAAACTGAGAGCCAATGAGAAGGTTATTGTTGAGTAAGTGCCTCTTGATTGATTGTTGAGTAAGTGCCTATTGTTGAGTAAGTGCCGTCAGCAAACCCTTCTATCACTTTGCAGATGGTCGAGAATAAGCTGAAGGGATGGGAATTGGTCAGGTAGGATTCATACCTGGGCAATTTTCCACATTGCCAGGTAAATGTCAGTGTTGTAGCTGTGCTGGAACAGATTGGCTTGGGGCGCAGCCAATTCGAGAGCACAAGTTTTCAGCACCACTGTCAGGATGTTGTCAGGGCCCATAGCCTTTGCAGTTTCCAATACCTTCAGCCGCTTCTTTAGTTCGTGGAGTGAATCGAATTGGCCGAAGGCTGGCATGTGTGATGCTCAGGACCTCCGGAGGAAGCGGAGGTCCACTCGACACTTTTGGCTTAAGATTGTAGCAAATCCTTCAGCCTGGTCTTTTGCGCATCACTGAGGATGGGGAAATTTGTGGAGCCTCCTCCTCGAGTATATTGTTCAATTTTCCACCCATTCACACCCTGATGTGGCAGGACTACAGAGCTCATATCTGATCCATTGGCCGTGGGATCACTTAGCTCTGCCTATCACACATTGCTTCAGCTGTGCCGCATGCGAGCATTGTAGCTTCTTTTAGTTTGCACCTCATTTTTCAGTATGTGCGATGCTGCTCCTGGTGGACAAAGTTTGTGGGCAGGACTCTCCGTTTCTGTAGCTAAGTGCCGGCTGGAACGGAGAATCCGCGGGAGGTTCATGTCAGGAAAACTGGTGCGAACCCCTCACCGATTCCAGTACCGGTGAGGGGCTAGCACCGGTGCCGCGTGAAAAGGCCGCGGATCGCAGCGAAAAACGGCTGGAGAATGGCCGAGTCCCGGGCCGCGCACGCGCAGGGCTGACGACCTGGACCGGCCGCACCGTACAACATGGCGTCGGCCGTGCGCGTAACCTAACCCACAAATCGTGACCCCACAGCCCACCCCCTGGCCACCCCCCACCAGTCCCCCCAGCACTAGCAGATGCGCCCCCCCCCCCCGCCCCCATCCAGCCCGGCTGAGTGTGGCGGCGCTGGACACAGTCCGCAGCCGGCACGCCGGCTCAGACCACACGTGTCCCGCGCCGTCGGGAACTCGGACTTGCGACTGCATGCGGCGCGCATCACGATGATGGCCGTTTGGAGGGCAGCGGATCGCAAACCGCCGTCAAACTGGCGCCGGCCCCGATTCGGACGTCAGACTCGATTCTCCGCCCGATCGCTGAGCACGATTTCGACATTGGGCAACGGGGAATCCCGCCCTGTAGGGTTTTTGCCTCTTGTTGGTCCACTCACCACCTGGTACAGCTCCAGTTCAGCAGCTGTCTCTATTAGGACTCGGCCAGCAGTTATACTGCTGAACACCTCTGGGTGATGGATATTGAAGTCCCTGCCCAGAGAACATTCACTTCCCTTGCCACCCTGAGTGCTTCTTCCAAGTGGCATTCAACATGGAGGAGTACTGATTCATCAGTAGGTGGTAATCAGCAGCAGGTTTCCTTGCCTATGTTGGACCCGATGCTATGAGGCAGAATAAGGGTTGGTGTCAATGTTGACAGCTCCCTCTCGACTGTATACCAGAGTGATTGACAAGGGTCAAAAAGCTGAGGACTTGTAGCTTCAATGTAGCTCACATGAAAATATAAATTGACATTAATCAAGCACAGAAAAGGTAACTATTTTTGGTGTATTTCATTGTCTTTCTGAAACAGGTAAAACTTTAATGTTTCAGATATTAAACATGCCAATACTTTCAAAAGTAGATAAAGGAGTTTGATTGCTTTACTTGTCTTCATGCCAACCTTGTGCTTTCCAACCAAATTAAGATAGGAGCAAATTAATACATTTAAATATCACTTAATCAGTTGGAGGAAATTTGTTTGAGATGCATTAAATTTGTTTATCACTCAACCAATTGCAGGAAGGTTATACCATAATTCAATTTGGTGAGATGGATGGGCAATCAAAAGCTAATGATATAATCACAGCTAAAAATAATAACACTAAGTCTGACAGAAAAGAAAAAGAAAGTGCACAGGGATAAAATAATAAAATAAGTGACAGAAAGTTATTAAAGGAAGTTTATTCTTAGAATGAACACACACTGCATGTAGGAGTTTTAATATATTGCAGCAAATCTCTCAAAGTTTTAGAGAGGAAACGTCATAACAATTCTGGGTCTGGTGTACACTCATAGAACATACAGTGCAGGAGGAGGCCATTTGGTCCATCGGGTCTGCACCGACCCACTTAAGCCATCATTTCCACCCTATCCCCGTAACCCAATAACCCCAGCTAATCCTTTTGGTCACTAAGGGCAATTTAGCACGGCCAATCCCCCTAACCTGCACATCTTTGGACTGTGGGAGGAACCCGGAGCACCCGGAGGAAACCCACGCACACACGGGGAGAACGTGCAGACTCCGCACAGACAGTGACCCAGTGGGGAATCGAACCCGGGACCCTGGCGCTGTGAAGCCACAGTGCTAGCCACTTGTGCTACCGTGCTGCCTACTCAGATGGGAGCTTTGCAACTTTGCAACACTCGTACATACTTCAAGGTTAGGCCTCAATATCTGGAAGCACTGGCTGGAGTTCCACTGCTGAGGAAGGCTTTGGTAACATTGGCTCAGGACTCTGGCACCGTGGCAGTCAGAAACCCTTGGATTCAGGAACATTGATGTTGGTCCTGGACTCAGGGAACACTGCAAATGTGTACCAAAGCTTTATTTCTGTGGAGCTAAGATCCCGAGATCTGATTGTGAGAGGATGGTACGGGGGTGAGTGTTTGGGGCGCGGGGGAGGTTAGGAAGTTCCTGCAGTCCAGCAAGTCTTGGAGGGGATTTGGAATCATTGACGCTGGGCTGGCCCCTCAAGGAATATCAGGCACCAAGGGTGGGATTTTACGGTTGCACCTACACTGAGATCGGAAATTCTTGCCCAAGGTTAACGGACCTTTATATGGTCCGTTAACCTTGACAGGTGGGACCAGAAAATTTACAGGCATGTTACTGCTCTTTAGCCACTTTACTTGGCTGGCCACCCTTTTTGTGCCGTCAAGTAACCCTCTGTTTCCTCCATCAGCATTTTCTCCAAATCAGTCAGTTACACTCATTGCATTCCAGCCACATAGTATCTCCTACCCAACCATAGTGCATTCCTTGGCTCACATTGATCTGTATTTCATTTTCCGTGTGTGTCACTCCCCATTAATTCTGGAAATTCAATGCTAAATTGTCCACATTCACCTATTAACACTTATCTTTCCCTATCACATCACCTCAGCAGAGATCAGCAAACTGAGTGAGCTGGAGATTAAATCTCGACCTTCCTGGACTCAGCTACCCACTGCCCGAACTAGTTAAGCTCTTGTATGAGTCCTGCATTAATTAATCGATTGGATACCTCTTGGGGTAGAGGAGCAAATGGTCGCCAATCAGAGTGGCCAAGGTTGCTGAAGCAGAAATTAGTCCTCCGTCAGTGTCCCGTCTGCAGTTAGTGGGCATTTCTATTTTTGCTGTGGTTCATACCAACTAGCAATTTGATCGCGATGTCTCCTGAGATCTTACAACAATGAGAGACAGAAGGAGCAACATTTTCCGCCTCGCTATGCCGTAAACGGCAACATCGATCAGGCGGAGGGAGAATCAGGTGTCTGGCCAAAATCGAGGTCCACGCCCGGCGCCGATTCGGAGCCATGCTCCGTTTCCTCGCTGGTGCCGATAATGAGGTTTGCACCCTGCACTAGCAGCACCCCTCTGGACACCCTCATAACTCAGCTGTATCATCCAGGGCCAGCACAATCAGCAGCCCACCAGGTGTTGGCACTCCTCAGAAGCGCTGCCCCATTGCAGAGGAAGCAGGAGATCAGCAGAGCTCACCCCAATCAGTGACCATCTACATTGCGACCCACAGAACCCTCCCTCTCAGGCCAGAGGACTCACAAATTGCCCCCACCCCTCCGGACCACCAGCTGTCTCCTCCTGGTGAGGCTGGCAGCGCTGACCGCCTCTACCACCACCTCTAGGTGGTGTTCAGGAGGGCAGGCTTGTGTCCATGGCCCACCCTGGGGAAGAGGGTGTCCCCCCGCTCCTCACTGGTATGGAGCTGTGCGTCCACCTCGGGCTCCTGACCACGGGGGTGGGGGAGGAGGGAGGGGGGCAAGTCTTCTCTGAGCCATCTAGGTGGCTGCAGTGAGTGTGTGGTAAGTGGAGCACTTACAAACAGCTCCAGTTACCAGACTCTTTGGCGCTAACTCCAGCCCCAGTGGCTAGAACGTCTGCTGGGCTGGGAATTGCTCAGAATTTGCATCGGCAGAGTGCTGGTCCACTACCATGTCTTGAATTGCTCCAGAAATAGCGCCCCCTCAACAGGAAAGCAAACCGCACGCAATAGTCTCGCCGTCAGCACTTAGGGCGGGATTCTCTGACCATGCCCACCCAGTGACCGGAAATACCCCTTGAGGTCGACAAACCTTTTCAGGGTCCCCTTCCCGTCCATGGCGATCTTGCGGCGGGCACGGCTGAAACACCCAGCTCTTAATAATAATAATCTTTATTATCGCAAGTAGGCTTACATTAACACTGCAATGAGGTTACTGTGAAAAGCCCCTAGTCGCCACATTACGCCGCCTGTTCGGGTACACTGAGGGAGAATTCAGAATGTCCAATATACCTAACAAGCACATCTTTCGGGACTTGTGGGAGGAAGCCGGAGCACCCGGAGGAAACCCACGCAGACACAGGGAGAACGTGCAGACTCAGCACAGACAGTGTCCCAAGACGGGATTCGAACCTGGGACCCTGGCGCTGTGAAGCAACAGTGCTAACCACTGTGCTACCGGGCCGCCCTAGCTTCCCAAATGGAGAATTTATCCCAAGATTATTTTCCCCCCATCAGTTGGAGCGGATTTGAACCTAGGTTTCGCAAAAGAACGGTATTCCAATCTTTTGTGCTACCCATAGATTTGCTCCTGCTATAGTGTGTTTCGAATTGAGAGCTCAACATTAATAGGTACCAGCCCTGTGTGAGTGTCTGCCTGCATGTTTGTTGCCCATCTCTCAGCTGTCTGATATCTGGATGAATGAAAACTACTTTTTCCTATTTCTGCTGCTGTGAGAGAGAGAGATTCAAGGCTTCCTATGGGGAGCAAGAGCTATCACAAGCTATGAAGTAGACAGATCCAGTCTCGCCTTAATATGACGCATTCCCTAAAATTCTCATTGCAAGAGGGCATATAGAAAGCATCTTCAAACCCCGGAAAGAACTTTGATTTGCATGGTGCCAGGAGATGAGATTCCGGGGGTGTATTGGGCAGGCAACGAGAGAATCTCAACGGATCTTCGGGCAAAGGAAGAAAGTATTTTTATTTATGTCCACAGAATGTCCCAGAGTCCTCAGTCACACTATAGTGGATAAAAAAGTAGCAGCCAACTTGTGCACTGCAGGATCTAAAAAACAGATTGGGATAATTGATCAGTTAATCGGTTTTGGATCGAGTTAGTGGAGGCATAAAAGTTCAGCACAATACTGCGATTCTTTGAGTAGTGCCAGGGCATCGTTAACGTCTACCTAATCAGAGACAGGCCTGTTGTGTTAAGATCCCACCTTGGCAATGGCGTCCCCGACAATACATCTCTCGCTCAGCCCTGTGTTACAATGCTGGCCTAGATTAAGAGCACCAAATCTTTGCGACCTAACCTTCTGAATCACAGGTAAGAACGCCGCGACTGAGGCAGCACTGGCATTATTAGCAGGATGTATTGTGAAGATATGTAATAATGTTTGACAATATGTTAAATGAGGTTCGATGTTTCGAAGGACAACTCTGCAGATGCTGGCGGCCTGAGATGTTAAGCAAAAAAAAAATGCTCAGCAGGTGTGACAGCGTCTGGTGGAGAGAAACTGAGTTAACATTCCAGGCTGTGACCTTTCATCAGAACTTGGAGATTGTAAAAGGCTCTGATGAATGATCACAGCCTGAAAGGTTAGCTCAGCCCTGCTCTCCATAGGTGCTGCCAAATCTGTTGCGTATTTCCAGCGTTTTCTCTTTATATTTCGATTTTTTGAATGTGTACCAAGACCGGTGAAGTGAACGATGGCACCAATCGGGATGGCATGGTGTTTTTCATCCCAGTTACCCGCTAGCTAATTTAAGGTTTCAATCGCTAACCTGGAACACCCTCAAACGGACCACAAATCACACAGCTAAACACTGCTGTGCCCTACCTCCAACCCTGACCCACTTTGATCATGGCTTTCTGCTACCGCTTGATTTACAGCAAGAGAATAATTGCACCAGACTAAATCTCACCCCCCAAGATCATTAGTTGCATGAGGCAGATAATGTTTTGTCTCTCAAAAACAACAGGTGAAGTCAGCGACAGACAGTGCGTCAGGCATAAAATGAGAGAAGTGGCTTTTACGGAAAAGCAAGGAGCAGTGGGAGTAAAGAAATAATGAGCGAAAGTTGCTGGATGTTATTTTTCAATTATTATATTCCCGTACCCAACACTTCTTTTGATAACTGTTGCTATGCAACAGTTTAATCTCTGTGGCTCAAATTATGAAGATTGAAATCAGATGAAGAGGGAGAAAGGAAGTAGGGGGGAGGGGGGGGGGGGGAGGGGGGGGGGCGTGTGTGTGTGTGTGTGTGGGGGGGGGGGGGTGGATTTTCACCTGTGTCTCCTGAGCAGTGATCTCCAGCACTCAGAATCGATGGGATAAAAATCAGGCAGGTTCAACAACGGGATGTAATCAGCTCCACTTAGCCCTGGCCATGGACGTAAAGGTAACTCCTTCAGTCAAACATTGCAGCCCCTGGAAATGTGGACCTCAAAAGAGAATTCCCCGCAGGCGCGGCAAAAGAAGCGGGTTGATTGTTTGGGACACAGTGGTTAGCACAGTTGCTTCACGGCTCCAGGGTCCCAGGTTCGATTCCTGGCTTGGGTCACTGTCTGTGCAAAGTCTCCCGTGTGTGCGTGGGTTTCCTCCGGGTGCTCCGGTTTCCTCCCACAGTCCAAAGATGCGCAGGTTAGGTGGGTTGGCCATGCAAAATTGCCCTTAGTGTCCAAAAAGTTTACGTGGGGTTACTGGGTAACGGCGGTTGGTTGGATGTGTGGGCTTAAGTGGTGTGCTCTTTCCAAGGGCCGGTGCAGACTCGATGGGCTGAATGGCCTCCTTCTGCACTGTAAATTCTGAGAATTCTATGATTGATATATTGTCAAATGTATTGAAGTACAGTGAAAAGTATTTTTCTGGGGCCAAGGGAACGTACACAGTATGCACATAGTAGACAAAAAGAATAATTGACAGAGTTCATTGACAAATAGTACATCGACAAGTAGTGACTGTTTACAGACCACCAGGAATCTAAGGCCATCGATCTGAAACATTAACTTCAGTTTTTCTTTCCTCAAATGCTGCCTGCGCATATACGGGTTTTTTCCTGTTTTTTTCCTTCAGCATCCATTTATATAGTGGGTCTTTAACCCAATGAAAAGTCTCAAGGCACTTCACAGGAGCATGATAAAATAAAGTATGGCACCGCGCCACGTGAGGAGGACACATTCGGTCAGATGAGCAAAAGCTTTGCGAAAGAGATTCCCCCAGGCGTCGGGTGTCCAGGCAGCTGAAGACAAGGCCGCCTATTGCAGAGCAGTTCAAACTGGGGAGACACACCAGGGCAGAATACGAGTAGGGCAGAGATCACAGGGGACTAATAATCCTGATTAGTGTCACAAGTAGGCTTACAAACATAAGAACATAAGAACTAGGAGCAGGAGTAAGCTATCTGGCCCTTTGAGCCTGCTCTGCCATTCAATGAGATCATGGCTGATCTTTTGTGGACTCAGTTCCACTTTCCCACCCAAACACCATAACCCTTTATTCTTCAAAAAACTATCTACCTTTATCTTGAAAACATTCAATGAAGGAGCCTCAACTGCTTCACTGGGCAGGGAATTCCATAGATTCACAACCCTTTAGAACATAGAACATAGAACATTACAGCGCAGTACAGGCCCTTCGGCCCTCGATGTTGCGCCGACCTGTGAAACTACTCTAAAGTCCATCTACACTATTCCCTTATCGTCCATATGTCTATCCAATGACCATTTGAATGCCCTTATTGTTGGCGAGTCCACTACTGTTGCAGGCAGGGCCTTCCGCGCCCTTACTACTCTCTGAGTAAAGAACCTACCTCTGACATCTGTCCTATATCTATCTCCCCTCAATTTAAAGCTATATCCCCTCGTGCTAGACATCACCATCCGAGGAAAAAGGCTCTCACTGTCCACCCTATCCAATACTCTGATCATCTTGTATGCCTCAATTAAGTCACCTCTTAACCTTCTTCTCTCTAACAAAAACAGCCTCAAGTCCCTCAGCCTTTCCTCATAAGATCTTCCCTCCATACCAGGCAACATTCTGGTAAATCTCCTCTGCACCCTTTCCAATGCTTCCACATCCTTCCTATAATGCGGCGACCAGAATTGCATGCAATACTCCAAATGAGGCCGCACCAGAGTTTTGTACAGCTGCAACATGACCTCATGGCTCCGAAACTCAATCCCTCTACCAATAAAAGATAACACACCGTACGCCTTCTTAACAACCCTCTCAACCTGGGTGGCAACTTTCAGGGATCTATGTACATGGACACCGAGATCTCTCTGCTCATCCACACTGCCAAGAATCTTACCATTAGCCCAGTACTCTGTTTTCCTGTTATTCCTTCCAAAATGAATCACCTCACACTTTTCTGCATTAAACTCCATTTGCCACCTCTCAGCCCAGCGCTGCAGCTTATCTATGTCCCTCTGTAACTTGTAACATCCTTCCGCACTGTCCACAACGACACCGACTTTACTGTCATCTGCAAATTTACTCACCCATCCTTCTATACCCTCCTCAAGGTCATTTATAAAAATGACAAACAGCAGTGGCCCCAAAACAGATCCTTGTGGTACACCACTAGTAACTGGACTCCAGTCTGAACACTTCCCATCAACCACCACCCTTTGTCTTCTTCCAGCTAACCAATTTCTGATCCAAACTGCTAAATCACCCTGAATCCCATGCCTTCGTATTTTCTGCAGTAGCCTACCATGGGGAACCTTATCAAACGCTTTACTGAAATCCATAAAGACCACATCAACTGCTTTACCCTCATCCACCTGTTTGGTCACCTTCTCAAAGAACTCAATAAGGTTTGTGAGGCACTTCACAAAACCGTGTTGACTATCTCTAATCAAATTATTCCTTTCCAGATGATTATGCATCCTATCTCTTATAAACCTTTCCAAGACTTTGCCCACAACAGAAGTAAGGCTCACTGGTCTATAGTTACCGGGGTTGTCTCTACTCCCCTTCTTGAACAATTTGCTATCCTCCAGTCTTCTGGCACTATTCCTGTAGACAAAGACGACTTAAAGATCAAAGCCAAAGGCTCAGCAATCTCCTCCTTAGCTTCCCAGAGAATCCTAGGATAAATCCCATCCGGCCCAGGGGACTTATCAATTTTCACACTTTCCAGGATTGTTAACACCTCCCCCTTATGAACCTCAAGCCCTTCTAGTCTAGTAGCCTGAATCTCAGCATTCTCCTCAACAACATTGTCTTTTTCCTGTGTGAATACTGACGGAAAATATTCATTTAGCACCTCTCCTAGCTCCTCGGACTCCAAGCACAACTTCCCACTACTGTCCTTGACTGGCCCTACTCTTACCCTCGTCATTCGTTTATTCCTGACATATCTATAGAAAGCTTTAGGGTTATTCTTGATCCTACCTGCCAAAGACTTCTCATGTCTCATCCTGGCTCTTCTTAGCTCTCTCTTTAGGTCCTTCCTAGCTAACTTGTAACTCTCGAGCGCCCTAACTGAACCTTCATGTCTCATCTTTACATACGCCTCCTTCTTCCTCTTGACAAGTGTTTCGACTGCTTTAATAAACCATGGGTCCCTTGCTCGACCACTTCCTCCCTGCCTGACAGGTACATACTTATCAAGGACATGCAGTAGCTGTTCCTTGAACAAGATCCACATTTCCATTGTGCCCATCCCCTGCAGTTTTCCTCTCCATCCGATGCATCCTAAGTCATGCCTCATCGCATCACAATTGCCTTTCCCCCATGTATAACTCTTGCCCTGCAGTATATACCTATCCCTTTCCATCACTAAAGTAAACGTAATCGAATTATGGTCACTATCACCAAAGTGCTCACCTACCTCCAAATCTAACACCTGTCCTGGTTCATTACCCAGTACCAAATCCAATATGGCCTCGCCTCTCGTTGGCCTATCTACATACTGTGTCAGGAAACCCTCCTGCACACATTGGACAAAAATGGACCCATCTAAAGTACTCGAACTATAGCGTTTCCAGTCAATATTTGGAAAGTTAAAGTCCCCCATAACAACTACCCTGTTGCTTTCGCTCATATCCAGAATCATCTTTGCAATCCTTTCCTCTACATCTCTGGAACCTTGCGGGGGCCTATAGAAAACCCCTAACAGGGTGACCTCTCCTTCCCTGTTTCTAACCTCAGCCCATACTATCTCAGTGGACGAGTCCTCATCAAATGTCCTTTCTGCCACCATAATACTGTCCTTGACTAACAATGCCACCCCTCCCCCTCTTTTATCACCTTCCCTGAGCTTACTGAAATATCTAAACCCCTGCTCTATCCATGTCTCCGAAATGGCCACAACATCGAAGTCCCAGGTACCAACCCATGCCTCAAGTTCACCCACCTTATTCCGGATGCTCCTGGCATTGAAGAATTGAAGAAGACACACTTTAAACCACCTTCCTGCCTGCTGGTACACTCCTGCAACTTTGAAACCTTACTCATGACCTCACTACTCTCAACCTCCTGTGTACTGGAGCTACAATTCAGGTTCTCAAGCCCCTGCTGAACTAGTTTAAACCCTCCCGAAGAGCATTCGCAAATTTCCCCCCCAGGATATTGGTACCCCTCTGGTCCAGGTGTAGACAATCCCGTTTGTAGAGGTCCCACCGATCCCAGAATGTGCCCCAATTATCCAGAAATCTGAAACCCTCCCTCCTGCACCATCCCTGTAGCCACGTGTTCAACTCCTCTCTCTCCATATTCCTCGTCTCGCTATCACGTGGCACGGGTAACAACCCAGAGATAATAACTCTGTTTGTCCTAGATCTAAGTTTCCACCCTGGCTCCCTGAATTCCTGCCTTACATCCCTATCCTTTTTCTACCTATGTCGTTGGTATCTATGTGGACCACGACTTGGGGCTGCTCCCCCTCCCCCTTAAGGATCCCGAAAACACGATCCGAGACATCATGCACCCTGGCACCTGGTAGGCAACACACCAACCGTGAGTCTCTCTCGTTCCCACAGAATCTCCTATCTATCCCCCTAACTATGGAGTCTCCAATGACTAATGCTCTACTCCTCTCCCCCCTTCCCTTCTGAGCAACAGGGACAGAATCTGTGCCAGAGACCTGTACCCCATGGCTTATCCCTGGTAAGTCCCCCCCCCCAACAGTAACCAAAGCGGTATACTTGTTACTAAGGGGAACGACCACAGGGGACCCCTGTACTGACTGCTTCCCCCCAGCCCCTCTCACCGTCACCCATCTATCTTTATTCTTCGGAGTAACTACATCCCTGAAGCTTATATCTATCACCACCTCTGCCTCCCGAATGATCCGAAGTTCATCCAGCTCCAGCTCCAGTTCCCTAACGCGGTTTCTGAGGAGCTGGAGATGGGGGCACTTCCCACAGATGAAATCAGCAGGCGTCCCTCACCTCAAACATTCTGCAGGAGGAACATTGCACTACCTTCCCTGCCATCCCCTCTAGATAAAAAAAGAAAAAGAAAGAAAGAGCTTACCTCTTATTCACTCCCCTTCTCAGCAAGCACTCACTCAGCAACCTCTGCGCCCGCACGATAACACCTGAGGGAAAATAAAATAAAAACTACTTACCAGTCACCAGTCAATCCCTTACCTGCAGGCTGTGACATCACGGTTCAACGTCTTTCTACTTCTACCTGCCCTCGAGCCTTCCTCTTGATCTTTACAGCGGCTGGTTTTTTTTGGTTAGAGGAGGGGGTAGGGAGGGAAACACTGAAGAAGTGTTTTGGGTTCAAGTGTCACTTGACACCAGCTCCTCCACAAACCACCTTCAAGTTAGGGTGAGCACACGGACGTATGCAAATTTCCCCCGCAACAGCCAATCAGCAGCTCTGCTCTACTGCCCTCTGCTTTGGGTGAAGAAGTTCCTCCTAAGCTCAGTCCTAAATCTACTTCCCCTTATTTTGAGGCTATGCCCTCTATTTCTGCTTTCACCCGCCAGTGGAAACAACCTGCCTGCATCTACCCTATCTATTCCCTTCATAATTTTATATGTTTCTATAAGATCACCCCGGATCCTTCTAAATTCCAACGAGTACACGCCCAGTCTACTCAACCTCTCCTCGTTATCCAACCCCTTCAGCTCTGGGATTAACCGAGTGAATCTCCTCTGCACACCCTCCAGCGCCAGTACGTCCTTTCTCAGGTAAGGAGACCAAAACTGAACACAATACTCCAGGTGTGGCCTCACTAACACCTTATACAGTTGCAGCATAACCTCCCTAGTCTTAAACTCCATCCCTCTAGCAATGAAGGACAAAACTCCATTTGCCTTCTTAATCATCTGTTTCACCTGTAAACCAACGTTTTGCCACTCATGCACTAGGACACCCAGGTCCCTCTGCACAGCAGCATGTTTTAATATTTTATCATTTAAATAATAATCCCTTTTGCTGTTATTCCCACCAAAATGGATAACCTCACATTTGTCAACATTGTATTCCATCTGCCAGACCTTAGTCCATTCATTTAAACTATCCAAATCCCTCTGCAGACTTCCAGTATCCTCTGCACTTTTTGCTTTACCACTCATCTTAGTGAACAAAACTTGGACACATTGCCTTTGGTCCTCAACTCCAAATCATCTATGTAAATTGTGAACAATTGTGGGCCCAACACTGATCCCTGAGGGACACCAGTAGCTACTGATTGCCAACCAGAGAAACACCCATTAATCCCCACTCTTTGCTTGCTATTAATTAACCAATCCTCTTTCCATGCTACTACTTTCCCCTTAATGCCATGCATCTTTATTTATGCTGCAACTTTTTATGTGGCACCTTGTCAAAGACTTTCTGGAAATCCAGATATACCACATCCATTGGCTTCCCGTTGTCTACCACACTGGTACTGTCCTCAAAAAATTCTACTAAATTAGTTAGGCACGACCTGCCCTTTATGAACCCATGCTGCATCTGTCCAATGGGATAATTTCCATCCAGATGCCTCGCTATTTCTTCCTTGATGATAGATTCCAGCATCTTCCCTGCTCCCGAAGTTAAGCTAACTGGCCTATAGTTGAAGTCACTGTGAAAATCCCCTCAGCACCACACCCTGGCGCCTGTTCGGGTACACTGAGGGAGAATTCAGAATGTCCAATTCACCTAACAAGTACATCTTTCGGGACTTGTGGGAGGGAACCGGAGCACCCGAAGGAAATGCACGCAGACACGGAATACGTGCAGACTCCGCAGAAACAGTGACCCAAGCCGGGAATCGAACCCGGATCCCTAGCGCTGTGAGTGCTAACCATTGTGCTGCCGTGCCACCCATAGAAGAGATGGGGATGTGGAAACGCCATGAAAGGATTTGAAAATTATTTTGTTACGGATCCATTCATTAATATGGCACTTGTATGATACTTCAGTTAGTTAAGGGAGCGAGTGCCTGAGCCACAGCGTCTTAAGCAGATCCACAGTCCCCTCGCCAGGATGCTCAGTTAGCTGATCTCACTGGGTGGCAGCAGAGATATTACAAAGGCCCACAGCATTCATGGGATAGGGAAAACCAACCAGTATTTATTTTTCTCCCATCCTGTGTCTTGCTCACTATGCAGTGATTCCCACTGGAGATGGTGTTGGGGGGTGGGGGGGGGGGGGGGGGTGCATTTGTGTGGAGTTGTCTGAGGACAGTCCTGGATATAGCCATGATGGGCAAGACTCCCTATCCCATTATGACCTGATAGCCAGCTAGTATCCACTGCCTTGTTTAGTACGTAAAAGATGGACAGTTAGGAGCTTAGGGCGGCAGGGCAGCACAGTGGTTAGCACTGTTCATTTGCAGCGCCAGGGACCCTGGTTCGATTCCCAGCTTGGGTCACTGCCTGTGCGGAGTCTGCACGTTCCCCCCTGTATCTGTTTGGGTTTCCTCCGGGTGCTCCGGTTTCCTCCCACAAGTCCCGAAAGACGTGCTTGTTAGGTGAATTGGACATTCTGAATTCTCCCTCTGTGTACCCGAACAGGCGCCGTAACGTGGCGACTAGGGGATTTTCACAGTAACTTCATTGCAGTGTTAATGTAAGCCTACTTGTGACAATAATAAAGATTATTATTACAGGGTCTCGTAACAACGTAGAGTCCTTATCAGAGGGAGGAAAACAAAGGACATAGAAGTAAAAACATTAAGGTACACCTTATTAAGTTGGATAATTAGACCACATTTGATGGTCTGATATATTTTTTAAAAAGTTAAAATTGAACTTTGTCATAAATATTACTTATTTCCTCTGCTTTTTAGCAGTTACAATCACTCAATGGCAGTTTAAAAGCAGATCACTTACCGGAATGAATTTATAAATAATTAACCTAGAGTACATTAATGAGGAAGGGGAGAACATCTAACGCTTGGGTTCATTGTTATTCTTCAAACAGAATATAATAGAACTATTTCAAAGCGGTTTGAAAATGAGTCTATTTTGTCTAAAAGTTAATAATGATTGGTTATTTGATTGGAGCATTTTTACTTTAATGCTACAGAACAAAGAACAACAAAGAACAAAGAAAAGTACAGCACAGGAACAGGCCCTTCGGCCCTCCAAGCCCGTGCCAACCATGCTGCCCGAGTAAAGTACAATCTTCTACACTTCCTGGATCCGTATCCCTCTATTCCCATCCTATTCATGTATTTGTCAAGATGCCCCTTAAATGTCACTATCGTCCCTGCTTCCACCACCTCCTCCGGTAGCGAGTTCCAGGCACCCACTACCCTCTGTGTAAAAAACTTGCCTCGTACATCTACTCTAAATCTTGCCCCTCACGCCTTAAACCTATGTCCCCTTCTAATTGACCCCTCTACCCTGGGGAAAAGCCTCTGACTGTCCACTCTGTCTATGCCCCTCATAATTTTGTAGACCTCTATCAGGTCACCCCTCAACCTCCGTCGTTCCAGTGGGAACAAACCGAGTTGATTCAACCGCTCCTCATAGCTAATGCCCTCCATACCAGGCAACATTCTGATAAATCTCTTCTGCACCCTCTCTAAAGCCTCCACATCCTTTTGGTAGTGTGGCGACCAGAATTGAACACTATACTCCAAGTGTGGCCTAACTAAGGTTCTATACAGCTGCAACATGACTTGCCAATTCTTATACTCAATGCCCCGGCCAATGAAGGCAAGCATGCCGTATGCCTTCTTGACAACCTTCTCCACCTGTGTTGCCCCTTTCAGTGACCTGTGGACCTGTACACCTAGATCTCTCTGACTTTCAATACTCTTGAGGGTTTTACCATTCACTGTATATTCCCTACCTGCATTAGACCTTCCAAAATGCATTACCTCACATTTGTCCGGATTAAACTCCATCTGCCATCTCTTCGCCCAAGTCTCCAAACAATCTAAATCCTGCTGTATCCTCTGACAGTCCTCATCGCTATCCGCAATTCCACCAATCTCTGTGTCTTCTGCAAACTTACTAATCAGACCAGTTACATTTTCCTCCAAATCATTTATATATACTACAAACAGCAAAGGTCCCAGCACTGATCCCTGCGGAACACCACTAGTCACAGCCCTCCAATTAGAAAAGCATCCTTCCATTGCTACTCTCTGCCTTCTATGACCTAGCCAGTTCTGTATCCACCTTGCCAGCTCACCCCTGATCCCGTGTGACTTCACCTTTTGTACTAGTCTACCATGAGGGACCTTGTCAAAGGCCTTACTGAAGTCCATATAGACAACATCCACTGCCCTACCTGCATCAATCATCTTTGTGACCTCCTCGAAAAACTCTATCAAGTTAGTGAGACACGACCTCCCCTTCACAAAACCATGCTGCCTCTCACTAATACGTCCATTTGCTTCCAAATGGGAGTAGATCCTGTCTTGAAGAATTCTCTCCAGTAATTTTCCTACCACTGACGTAAGGCTCACTGGCCTGTAGTTCCCTGGATTATCCTTGCTACCCTTCTTAAACAGAGGAACAACATTGGCTATTCTCCAGTCCTCCGGGACATCCCCTGAAGACAGTGAGGATCCAAAGATTTCTGTCAAGGCCTCAGCAATTTCCTCTCTAGCCTCCTTCAGTATTCTGTGGTAGATCCCATCAGGCCCTGGGGACTTATCTACCGTAATATTTTTCAAGACGCCCAACATCTCGTCTTTTTGGATCTCAATGTGACCCAGGCTATCTACACATCCTTCTCCAGACTCAACATCTACCAATTCCTTCTCTTTGGTGAATACTGATGCAAAGTATTCATTTAGTACCTCGCCCATTTCCTCTGGCTCCACACATAGATTCCCTTGCCTATCCTTCAGTGGGCCAACCCTTTCCCTGGCGACCCTCTTGCTTTTTATGTACGTATAAAAAGTCTTGGGATTTTCCTTAACCCTATTTGCCAATGACTTTTCATGACCCCTTCTAGCCCTCCTGACTCCTTGCTTAAGTTCCTTCTTACTTTCCTTATATTCCACACAGGCTTCGTCTGTTCCCAGCCTTTTAGCCCTGACAAATGCCTCCTTTTTCTTTTTTTTATAAAAATATATTTTATTAAAGTTTTCAAACAGAATTTTTCCACTTTACAAATCAACATAAAAATAACCCAATAGCTGATAAATAACATTATTTAAATAAAATAGTGAGCTAACAAAGTGACAAAAAAAAAGAAGGTTTTTAGTGCTTCCCCCCCGCCCCCCCTGGGCTGCTGCTGCTGACGATCTATTTTCCCTTAACGTTCCGCGAGATAGTCAAGGAACGGTTGCCACCGCCTGGAGAACCCCTGAGCCGATCCTCTCAGCGCAAATTTCATTCGTTCCAATTTTATGAACCCTGCCATATCGTTTATCCAGGCCTCCATGCCGGGGGGGGGGGGGTTTCGCTTCCTTCCACATAAGTAGGATCCTTCGCCGGGCTATCAGGGACGCAAAGGCCAGAATATCGGCCTCTTTCGCCTCCTGCACTCCCGGCTCTTCCGCTACCCCAAGTATCGCTAACCCCCAGCCTGGCTTGACCCGGACCTTCACCACCTTTGAAATCAGTCTTGCCACTCCCCTCCAGTACTCATCCAGTGCCGGACACGACCAGAACATGTGTGTGTGGTTCGCCCGGCTTCCCAAGCACCTCCCGCACCTGTCCTCCACTCCGAAGAACCTGCTCAGTCTTGCTCCCGTTATGTGTGCTCTATGTAGAACCTTGAATTGTATCAGGCTAAGCCTGGCACACGAGGACGAGGAATTTACCCTGCTTAGGGCATCAGCCCACAGCCCCTCCTCAATCTCCTCCCCCAGCTCATCTTCCCATTTTCCCTTCAGCTCCTCTACCAGCGCCTCCTCCTCGTCTCTTATCGCCTGATATATTTCGGACACTTTGCCCTCCCTGACCCATACCCCGGAAATCACTCTTTCCTGGATCCCCTGTGTCGGGAGCAGCGGAAATTCCCTCACCTGTTGCCTCGCAAACGCCCTCACTTGCATGTATCTAAAGATATTCCCCGGGGGCAGCTCATACTTTTCCTCCAGCGCTCCCAGGCTCGCGAACGTCCCGTCAATAAACAAATCTCTCAGTCTCCTAATTCCTGCCCGATGCCAGCTCTGGAACCCTCCGTCCATCCTTCCTGGGACAAACCTATGGTTGTTCCTGATCGGGGACCACACCGAGGCACCCGTCACTCCCCTGTGTCACCTCCACTGCCCCCAGATCCTTAAGGTTGCCACCACCACTGGGTTTGTGGTATACCTTTTCGGGGAGAGCGGCAGCGGCGCCGTCACCAGCGCCTTTAGGCTCGTTCCCTTACAGGACGCCATCTCCAGCCTCTTCCACGCCGCCCCCTCTCCCTCCCTCATCCACTTACAAACCATCGCCACGTTGGCGGACCAATAGTAGTTGTCCAGATTCGGCAACGCCAGCCCCCCTCTGTCCCTGCTGCGCTGCAGGAACCCCCTCCTTACCCTTGGGGTCTTCCCTGCCCACACGAAACTCGTAACGTTCCTGTCTATTTTCTTGAAAAAGGCGTTTGTGATCAGAATGGGGAGACATTGAAACACAAAAAGAAACCTTGGGAGGACCATCATTTTTACCGCCTGCACTCTGCCCGCCAGTGAGAGCGGCAGCATATCCCATCTCTTGAAATCCTCCTCCATCTGCTTCACCAGCCGCGTCAGATTGAGTTTGTGTAGAGTTTCCCAGCTCCTAGCTACCCGAATCCCCAAATACCGGAAGCTCCTTTCCACTCTCCTTAACGGCAGGGCGTCTATTCCACTTCCCTGATCCCCAGGGTGTATTACGAAAAGCTCACTCTTCCCCATATTTAGCCTATATCCCGAAAAATCTCCAAACTCCCTCAATATCTGCATAACCTCTGTCATCCCCTCTACAGGTCCGCCACATATAGCAGTAGGTCATCTGCGTAGAGTGACACTCGATGTTCCTCTCCCCCTCTAACCACCCCCTTCCATTTCTTAGAGTCTCTCAACGCTATGGCCAGTGGTTCAATTGCCAACGCGAACAGTAATGGGGACAGGGGGCATCCCTACCTTGTTCCCCTATGTAACCGAAAATACTCCGATCTTTGCCGATTTGTGACTACACTTGCCACTGGGGCCCCATATAGGAGTCTGACCCAGCTGACAAACCCCTCCCTGAACCCAAACCTCCTCAACACCTCCCATAGATACACCCACTCTACCCTATCGAATGCCTTCTCTGCATCCATCGCCACCACTATCTCTGCCTCCCCCTCCGCTGGGGGCATCATTATCACCCCCAACAGCCGTTGCATGTTGACATTCAGTTGTCTCCCCTTTACAAACCCTGTCTGGTCTCCATGCACCACCCCCGGGACACAATCCTCGATCCTTGTCGCCAGCACTTTTGCCAGCAGCTTGGCGTCTACATTCAGGAGTGAGATAGGCCTATATGACCCGCATTGCAGCGGATCTTTGTCCCGCTTCAGGATTAGTGATATCGTCGCCTCTAACATTGTCGGGGGTAGTGTCCCCCCTTCTCTGGCCTTGTTAAAGGTTCTCACCAGCAGCGGGGCCAACAAGTCCACATATTTCCTATAAAATTCCACCGGGAACCTGTCTGGCCCCGGGGCCTTCCCTGCCTGCATGTTCCCCAGCCCTTTAGTCACCTCATCCACCTCAATTGGCGCCCCCAGACCTGCCACCTCCTGCTCCTCTGCCCTCCGGAACCTTAGTTAGTCCAGAAACTGTTGCATTCCCTCTTTTCCCTCCGGGGGTTGGGACCTATATAGCCTCTCATAAAAGGTCTTAAACACCTCATTTACCTTCCCTGTTCTCCGCTCCGTAGTTCCCGTTTCATCCCTGACTCCCCCCATTTCCCTCGCCGCTATCCTCTTGCGAAGTTGGTGGGCCAGCAGCCGGCTCGCCTTTTCCCCATATTCGTATCTCATCCCCTGTGCCTTCCTCCACTGTGCCTCTGCCTTTCCTGTGGTCAGCAGGTCAAACTCTGTCTGAAGTCTTCGCCTCTCTCTATACAGTCCTTCGTCCGGGGCCTCCGCATATCTTTTATCCACCCTCAAAATCTCCCCCACTAATCTCTCCCTTTCTTTGCCCTCTTTTTTCTCCTTGTGAGCTCTAATGGAGATCAACTCTCCCCTAACCACCGCCTTCAGCGCTTCCCATACTACCCCCACCTGGATCTCACCATCATCATTGGCCTCCAGGTACCTCTCAATACATCCCCGCACCCTTCCACAGACACCCTCATCCGCCAATAATCCTACATCCAGTTGCCAGAGTGGGCGCTGCTCCCTCTCCTCTCCTAATTCCAGATCCACCCAGTGCGGGGCCTGGTCTGAAATGGCTATGGCCGAATACTCCGTTCCTGCCACCTTCGAGATCAGTGCCCTGCTCAAAACTAAGAAATCTATTCGGGAGTATACCTTGTGGACATGGGAGAAAAAGGAGAACTCTTTGGCCAACGGATCCACTCCCCCCATTTGCTCCATGAACCCCCTAAGCACCTTGGCCGCTGCCGGCCTTCTTCCGGTCCTGGATCTAGACCGATCTAGCCCTGGATCCAGCACAGTGTTGAAGTCCCCCCCCCCCCCCCATTACCAGGCTTCCCACCTCCAGGTCCGGGATACGTCCCAGCATCCGCTTCATAAATCCCGCGTCATCCCAGTTCGGGGCATATACATTTACTAGCACGACCTCCTTTCCCTGCAATCTACCACTCATCATCACATATCTACCCCCATTGTCCACCTCTATATTCCTAGCCTCGAACGACACCCATTTCCCCTCAAACATCCGCCTCCAATCTAGGTTCTTCAGTTCCCGCCTAATATTGTTATAATTAGCCTTCCCCCAATTTAGCACATTCACCCTCGGACCACTCTTATCCTTGTCCACCAGCACTTTAAAACTTACTGAATTGTGGTCACTGTTCCCGAAATGCTCCCCTACTGAAACGTCTACCACCTGGCCGGGCTCATTCCCCAATACCAGGTCCAGTACAGCCCCTTCCCTAGTTGGACTGTCTATATATTGTTTTAAGAAGCCCTCCTGGATGCTCCTTACAAACTCTGCCCCGTCTAAGCCCCTGACACTAAGTGAGTCCCAGTCAATATTGGGGAAGTTGAAGTCTCCCATCACCACAACCCTGTTGTTTTTACTCTTTTCCAAAATCTGTCTACCGATCTGCTCCTCTATCTCCCGCTGGCTGTTGGGAGGCCTGTAGTAGTTGGGAGAACAGATAGCAATTGCCGAACATTCAGTGAAAGCAGTCATGGTAATTATCAGCAAATCAGTGCTCCTACGGGTTTTTTTTAGCCCCTCTACAAGAACAAAAGAGACGGAAGACAAGCGTTCAAATGAGTGACGTGGCAATCTATATTCCGAAGTATCCACATTGCCCACACATGCAATGGCCAGCGAAGAGATTAATTGAAACATTAGGCAAGACAAAATAAATTAAACCAAATGGTAAAAAACAAGCAAAGCTAATGGCTTAGCGAGGATAACTGTGTGATGTGAAATGCAAGGTAAAGGTTATGGAAGGATTCTTAGAATAATGATACCGGGGTTCGAAAATCACCTGCAACAAAGTGAAGGTATAGAGTGGATGGGAACACATGCATGAGACACAAAAAAAAAGCACAGTATTTGCCGAAATAATTGTCGCTGGAGGCGAGTGAGCGAATACAAAAGAAGCAACTAAAAAACAACATTTTATCTGATCATAAAATAGATGTTAGACAAGAACAAACCCCAGGCAAAAAGAATCTAACAGTGCTCAAGGGGCTAAAGAAAATAGTTATGGAATTCAATGGAACATTGACCACCAATCAGAATTTGAGTACCAGATACAGAGAGAGTTTTCAGGTACTGCACACAGAGCATTTTAGAATTTTTGTAGATGCTGAAAGGTTATCTCCCCTGGCAGGAGAGTCTAGAAAGGGGGATCACAGTCTTGGAAGAAGTTGTTTAGCCTTCTAGGACTGAGATGAGGAGAAAACTTTTCCACCCAGAGGGTTGTGAATCTTTGGATTCAGCTGCGAATGTTTAGTTGTTGAGTGTATTTTATAGGTCGGTAGATTTTTGGACACTAATGCGTGAAAAGGGCCGGAACGTGGAGTGGCTGTGGCAGATCGACCATGACGGATATTGAATGGGGACGCGGTACAAAGGGCTGTATAGCCTATGCATGATCCTACTTATCAGGTTTTTATAGCAAAAATGCAATGGTGTTATGATTCTGTTAATATCTTTCTTGGTACTGGTAGATTTGTGGTTTGCCATGTTAAACTCCACCTCATTTGCAAATTTGTGCAATTAATAAATTGAATTGTACTGTACCTAAGCTTTGTAATGAAAAGTTTTATTGGTGTGATTCATGAATATTAGGGTATGTTGTTAAGAAAAAGTCTTAAATTAGCATCAGTGTCAAATATTCTAATGTACCTTTAAGAAAGGATACATTGCTCCTTTGAGAGAGAAGTTATAGCCAAGCCATATTTACATATTTGGGTTCCAACAAGTATCGCTTAGCTGTAAAGAAAGCCAGGTCTACGATATAGCTTGGCCAGGAAGGGGGTTTGAAGACTAGATGTTCCAGGGCCTCTGGTCAAAGGTACAAGTTGTAGTTCAGCAATTAGAAGGGGAACCAAAGCTACTGTGCTGATTGGCCAGGACACGGGCCTGGGGACTAGATGGTCTGAGGATCTCTGGTCAGAGATACAACTTAGGTTCTTGTGGGAATGCTGGGAGCACGCTCCCCATTGGTCAAGAGTTGCAAATAGTTGGTTAAAAAGTTGTTTGTTGTGTTGATCCAGGTGCACATAATTGGGTTAAATGTTGCAAAGCTACCTGAAAAATGAGTATAAAAATAAGAGTGTTATTATTTGTCACAGGACACTTTCTGTGGTGTGTATCTCGGAAGAGAGAGGAGTAGGGCCCTTTCCAGGAAGTTAGCATTTGCATCGGGCATTGTAAGTCGACAGGTATTAGTCACAGATTGAGGAGTTTATCTGAGAACATAGTGGGCAGGATTCTCCGACCCCCCGCCGGGTCGGAGAATCGCCGGGGGCTGGCGTGAATCCCGCCCCTGCCGTGTCCCAAAGATTCCGCCACCAAAGATTCGGCGGAGGCGGGAATCGCGCCACGCTGGTTGGCGTTGGCGGGAATCGCGCCGTGACGGTCGGTGGGCCCATCCCCGCCGATTCTCCGGCCCGCGATGGGCCGAAGTCCCGCTGCTGGAATGCCTGTCCCGCCAGCGTGGATTAAACCACCTTTTGAACGGCGGGATAAGGTGGCGCGGGCGTGCTCCGGGGTCCTGGGGGGGGGGGGTGGCGCAGGGCGATCTGGCCCCGGGGGTGCCCCCACAGTGGCCTGGCTCGCGATCGGGGCCCACCGATCCGCGGGCGGGTCTGTGCCGTGGGGGCACTCTTTTTCTTCCGCCTTCGCCATGGGCTTCACTATGGCAGAGGCGGAAGAGACCCCCTCCCCTGCGCATGTGCGGGGATGACGTCAGCAGCCACTGACGCTCCTGCGCATGCACGGACCCGCGTCGCCCGGTGAAGACCTTTCGGCCGCGGCTGGCGTGGCGCCAAAGGCATTTCCCGCCAGCCGGTGGAGCGGAAACCGCTCCGGCGCGGGCCTAGCCCCTCAAGGTGAGGGTTTGGCCCCTAAAGGTTCGGAGACTTCCGCACCTTTGTGGCGGATCGACGCCGGAGTGGTTCCCGCCACTCCATCACGCCGGGACCCCCCGCCCCGCCGGGTAGGGGAGAATCCCGCCCAGTATTAGGTTGAGATCTACCGGTTGCATTGCGCCCCAAAAAAAGCGCGGTGAGGGTGATAGATGTCGGGAGATCCCGCATCTGGGATCTACTCATCTCGCCATGCCTCGTGAGATCTAATGTGGTCTTGCGAGACGTCGCAAAGGGAATCCCACTCTTTGCGGCGGGATCACTTTCTGGCAAATTTGCACATTAGAGTGAGGCAGCTAGTCTCACTCTCATATGCATTTTCAAGATCTAGCCAAGCTGTGGGATCTAACCCCCTCACCTTGGAGACCCCGGGCGAGAGCCGTTCAGTGCTGGTCTCCGCAACTGGGGACCAGACAGAACAGCACTTGTGGGGCTCTCCCAAAGGAATGGAAGTCCCCAGGTGCTTGGCCCTGGGGCAGGGTGGCATCCTGGCACTGCTGGTGGCATCTGGGCACCCTGGCAGTGCCAGGCCGGCACCCAGGTGACACTGCCCCAATCTACCTGAATGGCTGCTCGATTGCGTGGTCGTTCTCGGTGCTCTGAGTGCCGGGAAACACCCGGCTAATCACCCGCTGTGTGACCCTGTTCCCGTTCGGGTCGATCGCGTCCTTAGAGTAAGTTAGTGACTAAAGTAACTGTCACAGGGCGATGGATTTCAATGAGAAAACAATATTAGAAATCAGTGGATCCAACATAAAACAGGACTTCCAGGGCTAGAGTAGTTGTCCGAGAGAGAGTGACTAGAAAGCATAGAACCTCTCAGCTGCCTAGGAATTATTCAGTCAGTTAAAGTCAAGTTGGGAGAATCAGGGGTAAAGTAGAGCCTTAGGGTGCGATCTTCCGAAAAGGTAACAAAGTCCCTGAGCGAGCAGTGCCGGAAAACACACAGCTATTCAAGGTTACTGTGGTAGTATGTATTAGGGGTCATGTGGGACTGGAAGCCCTAATGTCATTGGCTGACAGATCCCGGGTCCTGGTTGGCCGTTGACCTCTAGCTCCGCCCTGAAGGCGGAGTATAAGAAGCCGGAGTCCTCCCCCGCAGGCCATTCTACTATCGAGCTGCGGGGGAACAGACACGCTTAATAAAGCCTCATCGACTTCACTCTATTCGTCTCACGGAGTCTTTGTGCGCAACAATTTATTAAGCGTGCCTAAAAAGGACTATGGAGCTCAGGATCATTCCGGAATGCCTGAGGATCAGCCCCCACGCAGTGAACGCGGCAGCAGCCTTCAAGCACTGGCAGACTTGTTTCGAGGCCTACCTCAGAACAGCCACCGGCCGGGTCACAGAAGACCAAAAACTACAGGTCCTGCACTCGAGGGTAAGCACGGAGATCTTCTGCCTCATCGAAGACTCGGAGGATTTCCAGACGGCGTTCGCAGCACTGAAAAGTCTCTATGTCCGCCCAGTTAACCAAATCTACGCTCGCTACCAGCTCGCGACGAGACGGCAAGGTCCCGGAGAATCGATGGACGAATTCTACACCGCGCTGCTGATTTTGGGACGAGCCTGCAGCTGCCCTTCGGTGAACGCAAATGAACACACGGACATGTTAATGCGCGATGCTTTTGTGGCAGGTATGAATTCCTCCCAAATCCGCCAAAGACTTCTAGAAAGAGAGTCGCTAGGACTCTCAGAGGCCCGGGCCCTAGCAGCCTCCCTAGACGTGGCCGCGCGTAATACCCGCGCCTACGGCCCCGACCGCGCGGCAGCCCCTGGGCTCCGTACGTACCCGTCGCGACAAACCCACCCCCCCCCCCGGGCACCCCACAGGCTTGCGCGGTCCAAACGCCAAGTCGCATCGGGGGCGCCCGCTGCTATTTCTGCGGCCAGGCGAAACACCCCCGACAGCGCTGCCCGGCCCGTGCAGCGATCTGCAAGAGCTGCGGAAAAAAGGGCCATTTCGCGGTTGTGTGCCGGTCCCGCGAGGTCGCCGCTGTCCCGGGAGAACAGGGAGCCCTGCAAGCCGTTTATGCTCCCCAACCCCCCCAGCGCATCATGTACGACCCGCAGCCGCTCTGGGTCCCGACCACCGCGGTCCCGGGAGAACAGGGAGCCCTGCACGCCGCTTACGCTCCCAACCCCCCCCCCCGCACCCCATGTATGACCCGCCGGCGCTACCACTTTGGGTCCCGACTACCACTCCCCACGGAGAAGAGGGAGTTCTGGGCGTCTCTCACGCCCCCCTAACCCCCCCCCCCCGTGCCCCACGTCTGACCCGCCGGCGCTACCAACCTGGGACCCGACCACCGCTGTCCCCGGAGATGAGGGAGCCCCGCGCGGTCCTAACGCTCCCCAACCCCCCCAGCGCCCCATGTGCGACCTGCAGACACCGCCATTTTGGGTCCCGGCCACCACGAGGGGAGGAAGGGCGCCGCCATCTTGGACCACCCCAAACCTGTACGACGCGTGGGGGTGGCCATTTTGTCCACCCCCGCCGCCATCTTGTGACCCCCCAACCATGTGCGATGTATGGGGGCTGCCATTTTGTTCATCCCCGACGCCATCTTGGACGGCAACAACGGACCCCACTCCGCTACTACAACCACGTCTCGCTTCAATTACGCTCGATCAAGCTCGGCCCCGGACACTCCAGACGACGACGACAACGGTGCTAATAAACGGCCACGAGACACCATGCCTAGTCGACTCCGGGAGCACGGAGAGCTTTATCCACCCCGACACGGTAAGACGCTGTTCCTTGACCACCTATCCCAGTGCACAAAAGATTTCCCTAGCTGCAGGATCCCACTCCGTTCAGATCCAAGGATTCGGCATAGTTACCCTAACGGTGCAGGGGAGGGAGTTCAAAAACTACAAACTAAACGTCCTTCCCCAACTCTGCGCCCCCACCTTACTGGGATTAGATTTCCAATGCAATCTACAGAGCCTTACGTTCAAATTCGGCGGCCCAATACCCCCACTCACTATCTGCGGCCTCGCAACCCTCAAGATGCAACCCCCGTCCTTGTTTGCGAACCTCACCCCGGATTGCAAACCCGTCGCCACTAGGAGCAGATGGTACAGCGCCCAGGACCGGACCTTCATTCGGTCCGAAGTCCAGTGGCTACTAAAGGAAGGCATAATCCAGGCCAGCAATAGTCCCTGGAGAGCGCAGGTGGTAGTAGTGAAGACAGGGGAGAAACAAAGGATGGTCATAGACTATAGCCAGACCATCAACAGGTATACACAACTAGACGGGTACCCTCTCACCCGCATATCCGACATGGTCAATCGGATTGCCCAATATAAAGTCTTCTCCACCGTGGACCTCAAGTCCGCCTACCATCAGCTCCCCATCCGTCCAAGTGACCGCAAGTACACAGCCTTCGAGGCAGACGGGCGATTATACCATTTCCTAAGGGTCCCATTTGGCGTCACAAACGGGGTCTCGGTCTTCCAACGGGAGATGGACCGAATGGTTGATCAACATGGGTTGCGGGCCACGTTCCCGTATCTCGACAATGTAACCATCTGCGGCCACGACCAGCAGGACCACGACGCCAACCTCCAAAAATTCCTCCAGACCGCCAAAGCCTTGAACCTCACGTACAACGAGGACAAGTGCGTTTTTAGCACCAATCGGCTAGCCATTCTGGGCTACGTAGTGCGCAATGGGATAATAGGCCCCGACCCCGAACGTATGCGCGCCCTCATGGAATTTCCCCTCCCGCACTGCTCAAAAGCCCTGAAACGCTGCCTGGGTTTTTTTTCATACTACGCCCAGTGGGTCCACCAGTACGCAGACAAGGCCCGCCCCCTAATACAGACCACGACCTTCCCCCTGTCGACAGAGGTGTGCCAGGCCTTAAGCCGCATCAAAGCGGATATCGCAAAGGCCACGATGCGCGCCATCGACGAGTCCCTCCCCTTCCAGGTCGAGAGCGATGCCTCCGACGTAGCTCTAGCGGCCACCCTTAACCAAACGGGCAGACCCGTGGCCTTTTTCTCCCGGACCCTCCACGCCTCAGAAATCCGCCACTCCTCAGTGGAAAAGGAAGCCCAAGCCATAGTGGAAGCTGTGCGACATTGGAGGCATTACCTGGCCGGCAGGAGATTCACTCTCCTCACTGACCAACGGTCGGTAGCCTTCATGTTCGACAATGCACTGCGGGGCAAAATCAAAAACGACAAGATCTTAAGGTGGAGGATCGAGCTCTCCACCTTCAACTACGAGATTTTGTATCGTCCCGGAAAGCTGAACGAGCCGTCCGATGCCCTATCCCGCGGCACATGTGCCAACGCACAAATTAACCGCCTCCAAACCCTCCACGAGGACCTCTGCCACCCGGGGGTCACTCGGTTTTTCCACTTTATCAAGTCCCGCAACCTCCCATACTCTTTAGAGGAGGTCCGTACAGTCACAAGGGACTGCCACATCTGCGCGGAATGCAAACCGCATTTTTTCAGGCCGGATGGTGAGCACCTGATTAAGGCTTCCCGCCCCTTTGAACGCCTTAGTCTCGATTTCAAAGGGCCCCTCCCCTCCACCGACCGCAACACATACTTTCTTAATGTGGTGGACGAATACTCCCGCTTCCCATTCGCCATTCCCTGCTCTGACATGACCGCGGCCACAGTCATTAAAGCCCTGAACACCATCTTCACACTGTTCGGTTGCCCCGCATACGTCCACAGCGACAGGGGGTCCTCCTTCATGAGTGACGAGCTGCGCCAGTTCCTGCTCAGCAAGGGCATAGCCTCGAGCAGGACAACCAGCTACAACCCCCGGGGGAACGGGCAAGTAGAGAGGGAGAACGGCACAGTTTGGAAGACCGTCCTACTGGCCCTACGGTCCAGGGACCTCCCAGTTTCACGGTGGCAGGAGGTCCTCCCGGATGCTCTCCACTCCATCCGGTCGCTATTATGTACGAGCACTAATCAAACGCCTCATGAGCGTCTCCTTGTCTTCCCTAGGAGGCCCTCCTCTGGAACGTCGCTGCCGACCTGGCTGGCGGCCCCAGGACCCATCTTGCTCTTAAAGCATGTGCGGGCACATAAGGCGGACCCTTTGGTCGAAAGGGTTCACCTCCTCCACGCGAACCCGCAGTACGCTTACGTGGAGTACCCCGACGGCCTGCGGGATCTGGCGCCCGCCGGCAACACACACACCCCCCCGACACCATTCATCCAACCCCCCCCTTCCTGCCACCGCCGCACCCCGCAACCGCCCCCTTCCCAGGAGGATCGGTTCCCCTCCCCTCAGGCCCGACCAAGAATAAAGCCCAAGCGGAAACCGTAAGGCTCCCGGAGACGACAACACCGGTACAAGCACCACCACCACCACCGGGGCCGAGGCGATCGACACGGACGACCAGACCGCCCGACCGACTCGTGGCGTCGATCTAAATCAATATATGGACTTTTCACAAGAACATTTTGCTTTTCTCCCGATACTTTCTGTAAATAGTTGAAACAGGACAAAATTGTACAATACTGTATTGCCATGTGAATGTTTTTTTCCTCCCAGGACCAGCCCTGTAAACCCTTACCACCATACGAAGCATCACCCCGCCGGGTTCATTTTTGACAAGGGGTGAATATGGTAGTATGTATTAGGGGTCATGTGGGACTGGAAGCCCTAATGTCATTGGCTGACAAATCCCAGGTCCTGGTTGGCCGTTGACCTCTAGCTCCGCCCTGAAGGCGGAGTATAAGAAGCCGGAGTCCTCCCCCGCAGGCCATTCTACTATCAAGCTGCGGGGGAACAGACACGCTTAATAAAGCCTCATCGACTTCACTCTATTCGTCTCACGGAGTCTTTGTGCGCTACAGTTACTCATAGATTTGCCAAAAGCTGATCCCGTCCATTGTGGGTGGGATTCTCCTTGCAACGACTCGCGGTGAACAAGGGGCCTAAATGGGGAACCCGCGGCCAAGGCTGCACATAGCCCCGTGTTTCACAACGAGCAGCTCCGCTCGCCAGAACTCCCTGTTGTAGCGAGAGATCGGGTTGCCCTTTGTAAATGGCATCCCGATCCCCGAGGCCCACAAAAGAATCCCCAACCTCACCACAGCCCGAGGCCCTCACTGCACCACCCCAACACTCATGGTGGGAAACCCCAGACCGATCACGTGCATGCAAAAAATACTATCTTGGCAGTGCTCAGTAGCTGTGTCCTGTGAGAGGGAGAGTCTTAATGCCCTGTGGGCTTTATAGTGGTGGTGTCCTGTCTGGTGATTGGTTGTTCTGTGTCGTGTGTGTTCATTGGTTATCCTGTGTGTCAATCACTGCCTGTCTGCATCTCATTATATACATGAGTGGATATTATGACAGTGACCGAAGTGGGAATCAAACCTGGGACCCTGGCGCTGTGTAGCAATAGTGCGACCCACTGTGCTACCGTGTCACTTATTGACAAAAGGGACAAACACTAATTTTAGTGTTAAACTAACAAAGTTTATTGGTCAATAAAGATGGTCAATTTATTAGTTAAGGAAAGCCATGATAAATAAGTTAATTGTGTGTCGGTCTACCTTTCCCATGGACCTGGGAGTTTGGGTACTTCTCCTGTTGGTTCCTTGAGCCTGGTCTCTTGACTGATGACATCCTTTTGGATTTTAGTGTAGCCAGCTGAACTCCAATATGCATACAAAACCCTTTGCAGTTTTAGGACTTCAACTTTGGTGGATCATTTTCCAGTCCATCTTAACTGCTGAAGCTACACACTTCACAGCTACTTCCTGTGTCTTTCTCTCTCTCTCTCTGGTGGTAACGGCTTTCAAAGAAAGACTGCGATCTTTTCCAAAATGACCAGGGGTGCAATCTTCCGGCCACACTGCACCGGAAAAACATCTTGCCATGGCGCAGCGTGGCCGGTGAAAACCGGGAGACCCCGCTCCCGGGATCCACCTGGCTCACAATGCCTCGCAAGATTCAATGCAATCTTGCGAGACGTTACAAGGGAAATCCTACTCGCAATGGACGGGATCAGTTTTTTTGGCAAATCTGCGTATAAGAGCGAGACAGTAAGCCTTACTCTAATCTGTAGATTCCCGAGGTACCTGAGGCTTTGGGATTCAATCCCTTCGCCGCGGAGACCTCGGGCGAGCCCCGATTGGTACTGGTCCCCACAAATAGGGACCAGACGGAACGGCAGTCGTGGGGGTCTCCACGGGGATCGGTGACTCCCAGTTGCATGCCCTTTGGGCGGCTGGTGCCCTGGCACTGCTGGTGCCACCTGGAAACGCTGGCACTGCCAGTTGGAAGGGCATTGCCAGTGAGCACCATCTCCATGTGGTAGAGAGCTAGTCTGGTCAAGCCAGTAGGAGGTTATCAGTTAGATTAATAGAGCGTCAACTCACAGCAGGTTATGTACAGAAATCAGCAAGTTCAATCAAACAGTGTTGGACCATCTCCTGTGTCGGAAGCCTGTTTCTAGTTTCACTGCATCCAGTTGCAGTCAACGTTGAACCAACTCAACTAACACATCAGTCACTGTCTGTGCGGAGTCTGCACGTTCTCCCCGTGTCTGCGTGGGTTTCCTCCGGGTGCTCCGGTTTCCTCCCACAAGTCCTGAAAGATGTGCTGTTAGGTGAATTGGACATTCTGAATTCACCCTCCGTGTACCCGAACAGGCGCCGGAGTGTGGCGACTGGGGGCTTTTCACGGTAACTTCATTGCAGTGTTCATGTAAGCCTACTTGTGACAAAGATTTTAAAAAAAGGTTATTCCACGACAAGAATTTTCTAACTCTGGGGTTTAGTGTGAAGCCCAAATCCCTACAGCAGGCAGTGCCTTATTATAGCGATGGAGAAACAGCAACACCAGCTGTCATGCTCGCTGCTCAGGCAACACTGAGCAGAAACAAAGCTCCAAACGTTGGTGGTCTTTTTTAAAAATGTTCACGAAAAGCTTAAAAAAACCTGTCGGTGAAACAGTATCACTTTGCTTCCAATCAATCAAATCAGGTGGAATCCACCAAATTGGTACTGCGACGTTCAATGCAAAATGCGCAGGATAACTGGCTTGTCAAAGAGGAAGTAATGACCGAGCAAACCTAAAAAAAAGATGCACCACAATAACCACAACAGTTAAAACGTTTGCTGCAACATTACCTGGCCCCATTTGGCATGCCTGGTAAATTTGAAACAAGTTGAGATGTGCCTGACCGTTCTGAGAATTTTGTCTGCCAAAAACTTCCTGAAAATCCTTTGAACATAAAACTTAATTGATTAAAATTAAGCTGGTGGGATGCTGCCACTGTCGATCTTTATACACCTCCTGCCGAGCAGGATGTCACTTCTGTCAACTCTTTCTGTGCTGACTGACGCTTGCAGGCTATCTGAAAATGCAGAGTCAGTTCCTGATGAGCACTGAAGCCGTATTGAAATGAAATGAAATGAAAATCGCATATTGTCACAAGTAGGTTTCAATGAAGTTACTGTGAAAAGTCCCTAGTCGCCACATTCCGGCGCCTGTTCGGGGAGGCTGGTACGGGAATCGAACTGTGCTGCTGGCCTGCCTTGGTCTGCTTGAAAAGCCAGCGATTTAGCCGAGTGTGCTGAACATTATCATAGGGGCATGAATTACTGGCAAGAAGGAATCACATAAATGTTGTCAAATCCCACAAATTGGGCGGTACGGTAGCACAGTGGTTAGCACTGTTGCTTCGCAGCGCCAAGGCCCCAGGTTCGAGTCCCAGCTCGGGTCACTATCTGTGCGGCATCTGCAAATTCTCCCAATGTCTGCGTGGGTTTCCTCCGGGCACTCCGGTTTCCTCCCACAAAATCCTGAAAGACGTGCTTGTTAGGTGAATTGGACATTCTGAATTCTCCCTCTGTGTACAGACGCCGGAATGGGGCGACCAGGGGCTTTTCATGGTAACTTCATTGCAGTGTTAATGTAAGCCTACTTGTGACAATAAAGATTGTTATAATTATTATTAATAAATTGTTGGCTCGACTTGCCTTTACTACTGGGGGAGGAGGGGTGTGTGCTATACACCCTCAATCCAAACTCTGCCAGAGGTTTAGTCGCTGCTGTGATGTCAGAAACACGGCTGTTAATTTGCACTCAGCAAAATCCCACCAGCAGAAATGCGATAATGACCAGATCACCCGTTTTTTTTTAAATTTAAGGGATAAATATTGGCCAGGACTTCAGAGGTAACTCCCCTTCTCTTAAAAAAAGTAAAAACTGGGAAATGAGGACGTGTTGGGCGGAACTGGCATTTAATTTTAAGGTGTACAAAACCAGGGGCGTGATTTTCCGACGCCCCACCGGGTCGGAGAATCGCCGGGGGCTGGCGTGAATCCCGCCCCCGCCGTGTCCCGAATTCTCCGCCACCAGAGATTCGGCGGGGGCGGGAATCGCGCCGGTCGGCGGGAATCGCGCCGGTCGGCGGGCCCACCCCCGGCGATTCTCCGGCCCGCGATGGGCCGAAGTCCCGCCGCTGTCAACCCTCTCCAGCCGGTGTGGATTAAACCACCTACCTTACCGGTGGGACAAGGCGGCGCGGGCAGGCTCCGGGGTCCTGGGGGGGGGGGGGTGCGGGGCGATCTGGCCCCGGGGGGTGTCCCCACGGTGGCCAGGCCTGCGATTGGGGCCCAGCGATCCGCAGGCGGGCCTGTGTCGTGGGAGTACTCTTTTTCTTACACCTTTGCCATGGTCTTCACTATGGCGGAGGCGGAAGAGACCCCCTACCCTGCGCATGTGCGGGGATGCCGTGAGCGGCCGCTGACGCTTCCGCGCATGCGTCGCCCGGCGAAGACCTTCCGGCGCCGGCTGGCATGGCGCCAATCGCCTTTCCCGCCAGCCGGCGGAGCGGAAACCACTCCAGCGCGGGGCTAGCCCCTCAAGCTGAGAGCTTGGCCCCTAAAGGTAGCGGACATCGCGCCAGTTTGCGGAGAATCCCGCCCCAGATCAGAGAAGTAGTTTTGACATTTTTTTGCTCAATGAGGCATGTGTTTAACATAGCACCTGGAGGACAACTCCTCCTGTTCCCTTCGTTTGGCGCAGGAATGACAGCCTTGTTCAAGATGCGGGATGGAATGTTCTGTTCTCAGCGGGTGTCTCGCTCGCTGCCTGAAAAAAGTGGCAAGACCTCCAGGCTGGCTCTGAGCAGGGAGGCCCGCTGTATCTTCTGTCCATCAGGCAGCTAAGAGGACAGCCGTGAGCCTTCCTTCAGACCCAGGGCCCCACAGGACAACTTCCCGCCTATCCTGAACTACCGGCCAATCATGGGGCACTCGACAGCGCCACAGAGGAGACCAGGGAGAGCCCGAGATCAACTACAGATAGTTCTTAAACGCAAGTAAATGTCTAATGAAAATATGGGCAATCATAACCACTTGTGTGATTCACACATCTCGTTGTTTAAAGGAGGACCTAAACCTACAGACAATGCGGTTAGCAGACAACTTATCTGAGTTTCACCAGCGGGGCATCAAAAACTCAATGGATGTTAGAAGAATGTGAATTGGATCCCATTGATCTTTCAATGTATTATGATGACTCCTCATCTCAAACAGATCCAACCTGATGGTCTGAAACCGGTCAGGTGCGGTTGGGGGAGGGGGGGGGGAGGGGGGGGGGGTGGCAGTGGCTCAAGCGCGCATGGGGCTCTGGCGGGAGCCAGGTCCCGGAGGGAGACCGTATCTTGGCCTCCGTCGGGGAACGCTGCGTAGGCGTACTGGGGGTTGGCATGCAGCAGGTGGACCCTTTCGACCAGCGGGTCCGACTTGTGCGCCCTCGCATGTTTCCGCAGCAGGACGGGTCCGGGTGTCGCTAGCCAGGTTGGGAGCGAGGTCCCCGAGGAGGACTTCCTGGGGAAAACAAGGAGACGTTCATGAGGTGCCTGGTTCGTGGTAGTACATAGCAATGACCGAATAGAGTGAAGGGCCACTGGGAGGACTTCTTGCCAGCGGGAGACTGGGAGATTCCTGGACCGAAGGGCCAGCAGGACGGTCTTCCAGACTGTTCCGTTCTCCCTTTCTACCTGCCCGTTTCCCCGGGGGTTATAGCTGGTCGTCCTGCTCGAGGCGATGCCTTTGCTAAGCAGGAACTGGCGCAGCTCGTCGCTCATAAAGGAGGACCCCCTATCACAGTGGATGTATGCGGGGAAACCGAACAGTGTAAAAATAGTTTGGAGTGCCTTGATGACGGTGGTTGTGGCCATGTCCGGGCAGGGGATGGCGAATGGGAACCGGGAGGACTCATCAATCACATTCAGGAAATACGTGCTGCGGTCGGCGGAGGGGAGGGGGCCTTTGAAGTCCATGCTGAAGCGTTCAAAGGGACGGGAAGCCTTTATCAGATGCGCCCTCTCTGGTCGGTAGAAGTACGGTTTGCACTCCGCGCAGATTCGGCAGTCCCTGGTGACTGTCCTGACCTCCTCGATGGAGTAGGGCAGGTTGCGGGTCTTAACAAAATGGAAGAACCGGTTGACAGAGGTCCTCGTGGAGGGCTCGGAGGCGTTCTACTTGTGCGGTGGCACAAGTGCCGCGGGATAGGGCATCAGGAGGCTCGTTCAGCTTCCCGGGACGATACAAGATCTCGTAATTGAAGGTGGAGAGTTCGATCCTCCACTGCAAGATCTTGTCGTTCTTAATCTTGCCCCGCTGTGCATTATCGAACATATGAAGGCCACCAACCGTTGGTCCGTGAGGAGAGTGAATCTCCTGCCAGCCAGGTAATGCCTCCAGTGCCGCACAGCTTCCACTATGGCCTGGGCCTCCTTTTCGACCGAGGAGTGGCGAATTTCGGAGGCATGGAGAGTGCGGGAGAAGAAAGCCACGTGCCTGCCCCCTTGGTTGAGGGTGGCGGCCAGAGCTACGTCAGACGCGTCGCTCTCGACCTGGAAGGGGAGGGACTTGTCGATGGCGCGCATCGTGGCTTTTGCGATGTCTGCTTTGATGCGGCAGAAGGCATGGCGGGCCTCTGTCGACAGGGGGAAGGTTGTGGATTGGATCAGGGGTCGAGCCTTGTCGGCGTAATTAGGGACCCATTGTGCATAGTAGCTAAAGAAGCCGAGGCAGCGCTTTAGGGCCTTGGGGCAGTGAGGGAGGGGGAACTCCATGAGGGGGCGCATACGTTCAGGGTCGGGGCCTATTACTCCATTTCGCACTACGTAGCCTAGGATGGCTAGACGGTCGGTGCTAAACACGCACTTCTCCTTATTGTAGGTCAGATTCAGGAGGTGCGCGGTCTGGAGAAATTTACGGAGGTTGGTTTAGTGGTCCTGCTGGTCATGGCCGCAGATGGTGACGTTGTCAAAATACGGGAACGTTGCTTGTAAGCCGTACCGGTCAACCATTCGGTCCATCTCACGCTGGAAGACCGAGAACCCGTTTGTGACACCGAAGGGAACCCTTAAAAAGTGGTAGAGCCGCCCATCTGCTTCGAAGGCAGTGTACTGGCGGTCTCCATGACGGAGGGGCAGCTGGTGGTAGGCAGACTTGAGATCCACCGTGGAGAAAACCTTGTACTGCGCAATCCTGTTTACCAGGTCGGCAATACGGGGGGAGGGGGTACGCGTCCAGTTGCGTAAACCGGTTGATGGTCTGGCTATAGTCGATGACCATCCTATGCTTCTCCCCGGTCTTTACCACCACTACTTGAGCCCTCCAGGGGCTGTTGCTCGCTTCGATGACCCCTTCCTTCAGCAGCCTTTGGACCTTGGGCCTGATGAAGGTCCGGTCCTGGGCGCTGTACCGTCTGCTCCTGGTGGTGACGGGTTTGCAATCCGGGGTGAGGTTCGCAAACAGGGAAGGCGGATCGACCTTAAGGGTCGCGAGACCGCAACCGTAAGGGGGGTATAGGGCCGCCGAATTTAAAAGTAAGGCTTTGTAGGTGGCACTGGAAATCCAGTCCCAGAAAGGTGGCTGCACAGAGGTGCGGCAGCACGTATAGGCGGAAATTGCGGAATTCCCTGCCTTGGACGGTGAGGTTCGCGAGGCAGAACCCTTTGATCCGCACCGCGTATGACCCAGAGGCCAGGGAGATCCTTTGTTGGGTGGGATAGGTGACCAGAGAACAGCGCCTTACCGTGTCGGGGTGGACGAAGCTCTTTGTGCTCCCGGAGTCGATGAGGCATGACGTCACGTAGCCGTTGATGCCGATCGTCGTGGTGGCCTTTGCTAGCGTTCGGGGCCGACTATGGTCCAGGGTAATGGAGGCCAGCTGCAGCAAGGAGTGAAGATCGGGCAGCGCATCGTCAGCCGTGTTGGGGGCTCGAGGCCCCATCCAAGATGGCGCCGTCCATGGATCGCACATGGAGTCCGGGGACTCCGAAGATGGCGGCAGGAGGAACAAAATGGCGGCGGGGAGGGACAAAATGGCGGCGCACTCTGCTCCCGCGAGGCGGAGGCCAGCTGCAACAAAGGGTTTTGGTCGGGCAGCGCGTAGCCAGCCGTGCTGGGGGCTTGAGGCCCATCCAAGATGGCGCCGGCCATGGATCGCACGTGGAGTCCGGGGACTCCGAAGGTGGCGGCGGGGAGGAGCAAACTGGCGGCGCATGCTGCTCCAGGGTGGCGGAGGCCAGCTGCAGCAAGGGGTTTTGGTCCGGCAGCGCGTAGCCAGCCGTGCTGGGGGCTTGAGGCCCCATCCAAGATGGCGCCGGCCAGGGATCGCCCATGGAGTTCGGGGACGGAGACCCCGACGATTGGACCGGCAAGGGACAAAATGGCTGCGCGCACTCCTCCAGCATGGTTGCCGGGGGGGGGGGCAAAGGCTGCGGTGCGCGTTGGGCCGGCGGGGCTGGGAAAAGGGAGTGCGGCGGTGGGCCTGGGACGGTCGGGACTTGGAAGAACAGCTGTGGTTGCACAGCGGGCGGCTGGAAGAACGGCTGAGGGTAGTCATTGGATACTGCGTTCACCGCGCGGGCGAGGCAGACCGCGGCATAGTGGCCTTCCTTGCCGCACCCTTTGCAGATGACGGTGCGGGCCGGGCAGCGTGCGCGTGGGTGATTCGCCTGGCCGCAGAAGAAGCAGCGTTGGCCGGCGGCGGTAGCGGGGCGCCATGCCGCGCAGCCCTGCGGTGTTAGCGGGTAAGTCTGGGGGTTAAGCGGGTAAGTCTGGGGGGCTGCCGCGACAGGGTGCCATGCAGCGCAGGGGGGCGTGGTGTGCGCGGGTGCGTACGCAAGGACGTTTTTGTATGCCACGTCCATGGACCCTGCCAGGGCCCGGGCCTCGGTGAGGCCCAGCGTGTCCATTTCGAGTAGCCTTCGGCGAATGTCGGGGGAGATCATACCTGCCACAAAAGCGTCTCGAATTAAAAGTTCGGAGTGGTCGTTCGCCGTCACCGCTGGGCAGACGCAGTTTGGGCCCAGCACGATCAGTGCCTGGTAGAAATCTTGTAGCGTCTCATCTGGGCTCTGCCGTCTCGTTGCCAGCAGGTGACGGGCGTAGACCTGATTAAGTGGACGAATGTAGTGTCCTTCCGGCAGTTCTATGGCTTTATCATAGTTCGCAGCCCCTTCGATCAGGGGGTAGATCGCCGGGCTGACCTGCGAGCGTAGGAGGTGTATTTTCTGCCTTTCCGTGGGGGTGTCGGCAGCCGTCTCGAGGTAGCTCTGGAAGCACGCCAGCCAATGCTTAAAAATCGCGGCAGAGTTTTCTGCGTGAGGGCTGAGCTGAAGGCACGCCGGCTTGTTGCGGAGATCCATCCTTCAAAGTACTTATCTGATTAAATTGATACACAATCAATACTCTTGAGTCCACGTGGAGTCATATCGATTCAGCTTTAATCAGATAGAACTGTACCCAGCAGTGAAGTTACAGAAGTGAAGGCTGCTGGGACGGCATTGGTTCTTATACCCCGCCTCTCAGGGCGGGGCTATGTACATTGCCCAATGGTGACCCCGCGGTCTAGCCAATGGTCATTCCTCTCTCTGGTACCGCAATACCTGGTATTACCACAGTGACCTCATTGCGCTCTCGCTCGAGGACGAGGCCAGTGAATAGTGGGAGAGGCCAAAAATGAGAGCCCGCCGGGCGCCAAACCGTTACCGAGAGCCTCTCCTTTGCCAACGGCCACCCGCGATCCAGCCGCCTCCCCAGCAAGTGGTCAGACTGGCGCCCATTAGTCCTCCTTTTGAAAACTGTGAACTTGGCTGAAGGGCTGCTGCGGCGAGCCGAGGAGGTGAGAAGCCATCTTCACTCACAGGCAAAGAGCCCGGGGATACTGGGCATGCTGCCCCTGTTCTCGGAGGAGGATGGTGAGGGTGAGGGGGGGGGAGGGTCTCTGTTCGGGGGGGCAACCACACGTGGGTCCACCATGCCAATCCCTAGATCATGTGTACCCATTCCGGGGACAACCCTAGTCCCTGTCTGTCTGCCCCACCGACCACCCATAGTCTCCACTGAAGCCTCTGGCCGTGCGGCTGAAGGCTATTGCTAATTGGGATAGGTAATCGTGGTTAAGTGAGCAGATCACACAACCCAAGTGGATTCCCGTGGGTGGGCGGGCCATTTAACATGTGGGAGTTAATGCCTAGCATCCCAATCAGACCGTGATGCCTGGACACTGTGCTTGAATGCTGCGGCAGGAAACACCACCCAAGCAGCAGCCAAGATCCGAAAACCCAGAGGCTGTGCCCCAGCCCTGGGGACATGTCTACGGCCGGAGGGTGGTTGAGTGCAATGAAGGTGGGACCAGGTAACGTTATAGTCAGGAGTACAGGGTGTGGGGTCTGGGTATGCGTGGGCAGGGCGCGTCAGGTGGGTGGGGATAATTGAGGGAATGAAGGGTACCGGGGTGGAAGACATACGTCCCTGTTGTCAGTCTAAGATGCTCTCCCAATTCCTTATAGATATTGAACGGTATGGTGATAATTTGGACCACGTGAACTTGCCCTAGTGGTGCTGCTGGTAGGCTGGGCGGCCAGGCACCGGAGATGGCGGCAGCAGCAGCGTCAACAGAGGCTCGAGGCAGCGGCCCATGTGCAGGGCCTTGCCCCACATCCAGAGCATCCGGCCGCCATCAGGCCAGGGTGAGACTGTTGGCTCAGGGAGTCTGGAGATAGTCGTTGTAGTGGATGGTCACATTTGTAGTAGCTCCCAGATTATTTATAATGGTTAGTAGTTTTTGATAATTTTTTGATGGTTATCTAACCCACGTTATTGTCCAACAACAAACATTTAACGAGTCACGAACTAGACGTTCTCTAGCGCACTTGTTCCGACCGGCCATACACCAGAACGTAACAGGCTGCTCTTCTCTTTGTAGACCCACCTGAGAATTGCAATCAGGTGAACCTTGGGTCTCAGTAACGTCGGCTAGCTGTCAGCTCTTTATTTATCCCACCCCCACCACCGCACCTGTCCCCTCCAAATCTCTTTTGCTGGCCGGCGGGTTTTTTGAGGCACAAAATGGGGGAGTGCATTGTTTGCAATCACCGGCTGAGGATCCCTTCTGCCCGTGCTATTCAGAAATACTACGTTGTGTAAGGCAGTTGTGGATGGTCCAGAAGACCTCTTCGTGGCCAATATCGATTGTCAGTCAGCAGACTCCTAAACTTGGGAACATTTTCTGATAACGTAAGTGGTCTGGTGTCAGCTAAGGGAGAGGCATGAAAAAAGAAAGACTTGCATTTTATAGCCACCCCTCGTAACCACAGAACGTCCCAAAGGATTTCACATCCGATGAAGTATTTTGTTATTCTCGGAAACTCAGCAGCCCAGTGCACATGACAAGCATCCACAAACATCAATGGGATAGTGACTAGTTTATTTGGTTTAAGTAGGTGCTGTTTCCAAGGACCAGTGCAAACTTGATGGGTCGAATGGCCTCCTTCTGCACTGTAAATTCTGTGATATTCTATGATGATGTTGGTTGGGGGATAACATTGGCTGGTCGACCTGCTTTTCTTTGAAGAAGTGCCATGAAACAACCTCCTGAGAATGTAGACAATGGCCGGGATTCTCCGACTCTGCACCGGGTCGGAGAATCCCCGGGGGGGGGAGGTGTGAAACCCGCCCCGCCACCGGCTTCCCTATTCTCCGCCGCCATTTTTCGGGGGCCGGCGGGATTCCCGACCGCTGACAGCGGCCCCTCCGGCGATTCTCCGGGCCCCGATGGGTGGCCATCAATTTTGCCAAGTCCCGCTGGTGTTCTCACCTCGCACACGGCGGGACCTGGCAGGTAAGTGTGTGGGGGCCCGCCATCGGGGCCTACCGATCTGCGGGCGGGCTGGTTCCATGGGGTCCTTCTTTCCTCCGCGCCGGGCCCCTGTCGGGCTCCGCCATATTGCCCGGGGGGGCGGCGCGGAGAAGGGAACCCCCGCGCATGCGCGGAAATACGCCCGCCGTACTGTGCATGCGTGGAAATACGCCGGCCGGTCCGCGCATGCGCAAACTCGCGCCGGCCCTTTGGCGCCGGCTGGAGCTGCGGGAACCACTCCGGCGTCAACCTAGCCCCCGAGAAATTGGAGAATTCCTCACTTTCAGGGGCCCTTGACGCCGGAGTGGTTGGCGCCGGTTTTCACGCCACCGTGGGGGTATAGCCCCATTATTGCAGAATCCCGCCCAGGGCCTTGATTCATCATCTCATCTGAAAAATGACACCTCCAGCAGTATGGCACTCCTGCAAAACTACTGGAGTGTTAGCCATAGAGTCACAGAATCATACAGCACAGAAAAAGCCCTTCGGCCCATCGTGGTCAAAAACAACCACCTAGCCTAGATGATTGTGCTCAAGTCTCTGGAATGGGTTTTGAACTCTCGCCTTTCAGACCCAGGGACAGAGATTCTCCCAGCTGATGAAGGGTATGCCAACATTGGAAGCAATTGAGAGAAGGTCCACTCGGTTGGTCCCTGGGCTGAAGCCCATCAGGAAAGGTTGAGCAAGGCCTATACTGATTGGACTTTGGAGGGATGTGGGGTGATTTTACTGAAACCTAAGATTCTGAGCGGACTTGGCGGGCAACACTGTAGCACAAGTGATTAGCACTGTGGCTTCACAGCGCCAGGGTCCCAGGTTCGATTCCCCGCTGTCACTGTCTGTGCGGAGTCTGCACGTTCTCTCCGTGTCTGCGTGGGTTTCCTCCGGGTGCTCCGGTTTCCTCCCACCATCCAAAGATGTGCTGTTAGGTGGATTGGCCATGATAAATTGCCCTTCGTGACCAAAAAGGTTAGGAGGGGTTATTGGGTTAGGGGGATAGGGTGGAAGTGAGGGCTTAAGTGGGTCGGTGCAGACTCGATGGGCCAAATGGCCTCCTTCTGCACTGTATGTTCTATGTTCTAGATCCCGGGAGATATTCCCCCTCGCTGACGAATCTAGAACCAGGAGGCAGAGTTTAAAAATTAAGGGTCTCGCATGTATGACGGAGATGGGGTAAAGTTCCTTCTCTCAGGGGATCACGAATTTCTGGAATTCTCTGCCCCAGGGAGCAGTGGAAGCTGAGCCATTGAATATATTCATAGTTGAGTTTGATAGGGAGCCAAGCGTTTTGGTGGGGAAGGCAGGAAAGTGGAGTTAAGCTCAGGGTCAGATCAGCCATGGTTGTATCAAATGATCGAACAGGCTTCAGGCACCAAATGGCCTTCTCCTGATTCTATTTCTTATGCCCTGAGCAACAACTGATGTACATTTCGAGCACTGGGTTCTGAGAGGTGGTTGGCTGGCTTTGCGTGGAAGGCCGAAGGGATTGGCTAGAATGCATCAGAAGAATTCTAGACGGCTCACAGGCCGCTGAACCATCTTTTCTCTCTCCAGAGTTACTTTTGCTTGAGAGGGCATCCCTCTGTCATCACACCTCCTGACGGGCACGATAGCTCGACTCAGGCAGAGTATCATGAGCTTTCACAGTGCGTATCCTGTTACGGTAGTCAATGAGCAGTCCCGAAAAGGTGAGTCAAAAGTAGTTAATTTCCTACTCACGGCGAGGAAATAAAGCACCCAAGCAACAGCCCAAGTCCCAGCCAGGAGCATCCCAATATGGCGGCTCTTTCCCATCTCGGCTTTCATCCCGGGGAATTAACGAACCAAACGCTTGTTGTGCATCCGCACCTCAGTGGGGAAGCTCGTTGTGGTGAATGTATTACTGCTACCATTCACCATTGTATTGCATTACATTGTATTGTATTATGTTGATGCCCTTGTGGGCTCCGCCTATGGCTCTGCCCCCTCGGGGGAGGTATATAGATCTGTAGCCTGTAGGCGGCACTCAGTACAGAGCAGTCGCAGGCAGGCACAGATCTAGATGATTAAAACCACTGTTCACTTCAACTCTTTGTCTCGTGTGAATTGATGGTCGCATCACTCGTACTCCACCCACCCCACGGGGTGGGGGGCTCAATCGGATTGTCCTCGTGGGTCTCGTGGGGGATAGAACATCTGTACAAACAATAAATGACATGGAACTATAACAGATTACTGCACAACACTCCTTCAGGAGCCAAGGGGGATTGTAAAACAGACTGTTCCCGAGAAAATCTTGATTCTTCAGTGTAGCAATTTGTTATGTCTGGTTTTTTTTCTCTCATTTTAAAGGGGGCTTTGTGGGTTAGTTTCCTTCAGTTTCAGCTGCACCCAGCTTAGAACTTCACGTGTAGATATTTTATGAATTCTCATGAAAGGTCAGCGAGTTATCGTACATTAGGTCAACCAACTGTGAATTAAATATCCTTCTGATATGTTCCGTTAGAGACTCGCACCTCTTATAGCCTTGAAGCAAGTGTAAATTGTGAGTTGCATGGATTTCCATGACATCTCACTGCTTTTGCCGTTGCATTGCTGATTTGCTAGACCAGTTAGTGGGATGTGTGCGCAATGAATCCAGGACCGTGTAAAGGTTGTTCTCCACTTGATCAGTTCAGAGCTGGGCGCGCAGTGTAAGAACTCACTTTCTTCTCTTGATGTTCCCAGACCTTTGGCTCCCTGTTGTGCTTTGACAGTGGAGAATTTTAACACCCTGTGGACGTTAACTCAATCCGCCTGGGAAAAGAACGTGGAAAGTATTGAGAGGAAACACAGTAAGACCTTTAAGACCGGGATTGTTCTTTTTATAATCTTTATCGTCTCAAGTAGGCTTACATTAACACGACAATGAAGTTACTGTGGAAATCCCCGAGTCGCCACACTCTGGCGCCTGTTCGGGTACACTGAGGGAGAATTCAGAATGTCTATTTCACCTCACAAGCACATCTTTCGGGATTTGTGGGAGGGAACGGGAGCACCCGGAGGAAACACACGCAGGCACGGGGAGAACGTGCAGACTCCGCACAGACAGTGACCTAAGCTGGGAATCGAACCCAGGTCCCTGGCACTGTGAAACAAGTTTTAACTACTGTGCTACCGTGTCGCCCATGGAACACATGGCTGCCACTCTACATTGGTAGTGGAGAGAGTGGATCATAGAATTTACCGTGCAGAAGGAGGCCATTCGGCCATTCGGGTCTGCACCGGCCCTTGGAAAGAGCACCCCACTTAAGCCCACACCTCCACCCTATCCCCATAACCCTAAACCTTTTCTTGGACACCAAGGGAAGGGCAATTTATCATGGCCAATCCACCTAACCAGCACATCTTTGGACTGTGGGAGGAAACCGAAGCACCCGGAGGAAACCCACGCAGACACGGGGAGGATGTGCAGACTCCGCACAGACAGTGACCCAAGCCGGGAATCGAACCTGGGACCCTGGAGCTGTGAAGCAACAGTGCTAATCACTGTGCTACTCAGCTGCCCTATGTTGAAAGTTTAAAGCGGTGGATGGGCTGCTGACCAAGCGGACTATTGTATTCTGGGTGGTATCGGGCTTCTCTAGTGTTGTTGGAACCTCAGTCATCCAGGCAAGCGGAAACTATTCCATTAGCCTGTGCTTCGTGGATGGTGGACAGGATTTGGGGAGTCAGGAGGTGAGTTATTTACCTCAGAATTCCTCCGCCTCTGACCTGCTCTTGTAGCCACAGTATTTATAATCAACATCCTGAGCATTACCACTGAGCAAAAACTGAACTGAAATAGCCATTTTAATACTCTAGCTACCAGAGCAGGCCAAAGGCTAGTGTGATGAACAGTTACTGTATTACTGTATCCTTATCATCATGTGAGGTGATGTCCCCTTTAAGACCGGGCTTGGAACCCTGGGGGACTCCGCCTCTGGCTCCGCCCACCTGGGAGCCGTATATAAGGGGCCGCCTTGTGGGTGGCACCCAATAAGCACCCGTCTCGGCACCAGGCTAGTTCTTAGCTTATTAAAGCCTTCTTTACCGTTTACTCTCTAAGCGTCGTTATTGAGGGTACCACAGCTAGGAGTCATCTTGCTCCTATCCTGCGCAACCTCTCAAACGTCCTGTCTGTTCTGCTGGACGCAACCTGTGGTTCCCACACAACAGGGCCAGCGCCGACCCCCGTCCCAACTTAAAGTCCTTCTTCATCTGGTTCCAAATCTTTATTGAAGAGACCACCACACCGGGCTATTAGAGTACATCCCCGGGGCAAACGACAGCGGGGCTGTTAACATGGCTCTCAGACCCGACTCCTTGCAGACTGTAGCGCACAAAGACTCCGTGAGACGAATAGAGTGAAGTCGATGAGGCTTTATTAAGCGTGTCTGTTCCCCCGCAGCTCGATAGTAGAATGGCCTGCGGGGGAGGACTCCGGCTTCTTATACTCCGCCTTCAGGGCGGAGCTAGGGGTCAACGGCCAACCAGGACCCGGGATCTGTCAGCCAATGACATTAGGGCTTCCAGTCCCACATGACCCCTAATACATACTACCACATTCACCCCTTGTCAAAATGAATCCGGCGGGGTGATGCTTCGTATGGTGGTAAGGGTTTACAGGGCTGGTCCTGGGAGGAAAACATTCACATGGCAATACAGTATTGTACAATTTTGTCCTGTTTCAACTATTTACAGAAGGTATCGGGAGAAAAGCAAAATGTTCTTGTGAAAAGTCCATATATTGATTTAGATCGACGCCACGAGTCGGTTGGGCGGTCTGGTCGTCCGTGTCGATCGCCTCGGCCCCGGTGGTGGTGGTGGTGCTTGTACCGGTGTTGTCGTCTCCGGGAGCCTTACGGTTTCAGCTTGGGCTTTATTCTTGGTCGGGCCTGAGGGGAGGGGAACCGATCCTCCTGGGAATGGGGCGGTCGCGGGGTGCAGCGGTGGCAGGAAGGGGGGGGGTTGGGTGAATGGTGTCGGGGGGGTGTGTGTGTTGCCGGCGGGCGCCAGATCCCGCAGGGAGACCGTGTCCTGTCGGCCGTCGGGGTACTCCATGTAAGCGTACTGCGGGTTCGCGTGGAGGAGGTGAACCCTTTCGACCAACGGGTCCGCCTTGTGTGCCCGCACATGCTTTCGGAGCAAGATGGGTCCTGGGGCCGCCAGCCAGGTCGGCAGCGACGTTCCAGAGGAGGACCTCCTAGGGAAGACAAGGAGACGCTCATGAGGCGTTTGATTAGTGCTCGTACATAATAGCGACCGGATGGAGTGGAGGGCGTCCGGGAGGACATCCTGCCACCGTGAAACTGGGAGGTCCCTGGACCGTAGGGCCAGTAGGACGGTCTTCCAGACCGTGCCGTTCTCCCTCTCTACTTGCCCGTTCCCCCGGGGGTTGTAGCTGGTCGTCCTGCTTGAGGCTATGCCCTTGCTGAGCAGGAACTGGCGCAGCTCGTCACTCATGAAAGAGGACCCCCTGTCGCTGTGGACGTATGCGGGGTAACCGAACAGTGTGAAGATGCTGTTCAGGGCTTTAATGACTGTGGCCGCGGTCATGTCAGAGCAGGGAATGGCGAATGGGAAGCGGGAGTATTCGTCCACCACATTAAGAAAGTATGTGTTGCGGTCGGTGGAGGGGAGGGGCCCTTTGAAATCGAGACTAAGGCGTTCAAAGGGGCGGGAAGCCTTAATTAGGTGCGCACCATCCGGCCTGAAAAAATGCGGTTTGCATTCCGCGCAGATGTGGCAGTCCCTTGTGACTGTACGGACCTCCTCTAAAGAGTATGGGAGATTGCGGGACTTGATAAAGTGGAAAAACCGAGTGACCCCCGGGTGGCAGAGGTCCTCGTGGAGGGTTTGGAGGAGGTTAATTTGTGCGTTGGCACATGTACCGCGGGATAGGGCATCGGACGGCTCGTTCAGCTTTCTGGGACGATACAAAATCTCGTAATTGAAGGTGGAGAGCTCGATCCTCCACCTTAAGATCTTGTCGTTTTTAATTTTGCCCCGCAGTGCATTATCGAACATGAAGGCTACCGACCGTTGGTCGGTGAGGAGAGTGAATCTCCTGCCGGCCAGGTAATGCCTCCAATGTCGCACAGCTTCCACTATGGCTTGGGCTTCCTTTTCCAGTGAGGAGTGGCGGATTTCTGAGGCGTGGAGGGTCCGGGAGAAAAAGGCCACGGGTCTGCCCGCTTGGTGAAGGGTGGCCGCTAGAGCTACGTCGGAGGCGTCGCTCTCGACCTGGAAGGGGAGGGACTCATCGATGGCGCGCATCGTGGCCTTTGCGTTATCCGCTTTGATGTGGCTGAAGGCCTGGCAAGCCTCTGTCGACAGAGGGAAGGTCGTGGTCTGTATTAGGGGGCGGGCCTTGTCTGCGTACTGGGGGACCCACTGGGCGTAGTATGAAAAAAACCCCAGGCAGCGTTTCGGGGCTTTTGAGCAGTGCGGGAGGGGAAATTCCATGAGGGCGCGCATACGTTCGGGGTCAGGGCCTATTATCCCATTGCGCACTACGTAGCCCAGAATGGCTAGCCGGTTGGTGCTAAAAACGCACTTGTCCTCGTTGTACGTGAGGTTCAAGGCTTTGGCGGTCTGGAGGGATTTTTGGAGGTTGGCGTCGTGGTCCTGCTGGTCGTGGCCGCAGATGGTTACATTGTCGAGATACGGGAACGTGGCCCGCAACCCATGTTGATCAACCATTCGGTCCATCTCCCGTTGGAAGACCGAGACCCCGTTTGTGACGCCAAATGGGACCCTTAGGAAATGGTATAATCGCCCGTCTGCCTCGAAGGCTGTGTACTTGCGGTCACTTGGGCGGATGGGGAGATGATGGGAGGCGGACTTGAGGTCCACGGTGGAGAAGACTTTATATTGGGCAATCCGATTGACCATGTCGGATATGCGGGGGAGAGGGTACGCGTCTAGTTGTGTGTACCTGTTGATGGTTTGGCTATAGTCTATGACCATCCTTTGTTTCTCCCCTGTCTTCACTACTACCACCTGTGCTCTCCAGGGACTATTGCTGGCCTGGATTATGCCTTCCTTTAGTAGCCTCTGGACTTCGGACCGAATGAAGGTCCGGTCCTGGGCGCTGTACCGTCTGCTCCTAGTGTCGGGGTGGATAAAGCTCTCCGTGCTCCCGGAGTCGACTAGGCATGGTGTCTCGTGGCCGTTTATTAGCACCGTTGTCGTCGTCGTCTGGAGTGTCCGGGGCCGAGCTTGATCGAGCGTAATTGAATCGAGACGTGGTTGTAGTAGTGGAGTGGGGTCCGTTGTTGCCGTCCAAGATGGCGTCGGGGATGAACAAAATGGCTGCCCCCATACATCGCACATGGCTGGGGGGGTCACAAGATGGCGGCGGGGGTGGACAAAATGGCCACCCCCACGCGTCATACAGGTCTGGGGTGGTCCAAGATGGCGGCGCCCTTCCTCCCCTTGTGGTGGCAGGGACCCAAAATGGTGGCGTCTGCGGGTCGCACATGGGGCGCTGGGGGGGTTGGGAAGCGTTAGGACCGCGCGGGGCTCCCTCATCTCTGGGGACAGCGGTGGTCGGGACCCAAGTTGGTAGCGCCGGCGGGTCAGACGTGGGGCGCGGGGGGGGGTTTGGGGGGCGTTAGAGACGCGCAGAACTCCCTCTTCTCCGGGGAGAGCGGTGGTTGGGACCCAAAGTGGAAGCGCCGGCGGGTCATACGTGGGGACGGGGGGGGTTGGGGAGCGTAAGCGGCATGCAGGGCTCCCTGTTCCCCCGGGACCGTGGTGGTCGGGACCCAGAGCGGCTGCGCCTGCGGGTCGTACATGGGGCGCTGGGGGCGTTGGGGAGCGTAAACGGCTTGCAGGGCTCCCTGTTCTCCCGGGACAGCGGCGACCTCGCGGGACCGGCATACAACCGCGAAATGGCCCTTTTTCCCGCAGCTCTTGCAGATTGCTGTGCGGGCCGGGCAGCGCTGCCGGGGGTGTTTCGCCCGGCCGCAGAAATAGCAGCGGGCGCCCCCGGTGCGACTTGGCGTTTGGACCGCGCAAGCCTGTGGGGTGTCCGGGGGGGGGGGGGGGGTGGGTTTGTCGCGACGGGTACGTACGGAGCCCAATGGGCTGCCGCGCGGTCGGGGCCGTAGGCACGGGTATTACGCGCGGCCACGTCTAGGGAGGCTGCTAGGGCCCGGGCCTCTGAGAGTCCTAGCGACTCTCTTTCTAGAAGTCTTTGGCGGATTTGGGAGGAATTCATACCTGCCACAAAAGCATCGCGCATTAACATGTCCGTGTGTTCATTTGCGTTCACCGAAGGGCAGCTGCAGGCTCGTCCCAAAATCAGCAGCGCGGCATAGAATTCGTCCATCGATTCTCCGGGACCTTGCCGTCTCGTCGCGAGCTGGTAGCGAGCGTAGATTTGGTTAACTGGGCGGACCTAGAGACTTTTCAGTGCTGCGAACGCCGTCTGGAAATCCTCCGCGTCTTCGATGAGGGAGAAAATCTCCGAGCTCACCCTCGAGTGCAGGACCTGTAGTTTTTGGTCTTCTGTGACCCGGCCGGTGGCCGTTCTGAGGTAGGCCTCGAAACAAGTCTGCCAGTGCTTGAAGGCTGCTGCCACGTTCACTGCGTGGGGGCTGATCCTCAGGCATTCCGGGACGATCCTGAGCTCCATAGTCCTTTTTAGGCACGCTTAATAAATTGTAGCGCACAAAGACTCCGTGAGACGAATAGAGTGAAGTCGATGAGGCTTTATTAAGCGTGTCTGTTCCCCCGCAGCTCGCTAGTAGAATGGCCTGCGGGGGAGGACTCCGGCTTCTTATACTCCGCCTTCAGGGCGGAGCTAGGGGTCAATGGCCAACCAGGACCCGGGATCTGTCAGCCAATGACATTAGGGCTTCCAGTCCCACATGATCCCTAATACATACTACCACACAGACGTTCTCCCCCCCGCCCCTCATTGCCCACCATTGCTTCACCTCCTCCACATTGACTGCCAGTGGTATTGCAGCAAATTCAGAAGCGCGTGCGCCCCTACTCCCTTTCTCCTCTGCGACAGCACCTTACTAACCCGTGGCATTTTACCAGCCCGTACAAACTCAGAGATTAGTCCATTCACCCTCCGAAAAAAAGCTTTGGGAAGAAAAATTTGGAGAGATTGAAAATTAATCAGGAACCTGGGCAACATGTTCATCTTTGCAACCTGTGCTCTCCCTGCCAGCGATAACGACAAGACATCCCGCCTCTTTAGGTCCCCCTTGACCTCCTCCAGTCGTGTTCGGTTCCAGCTATGCATCGTTACCCAGTCATGCGCAGTCGCCAAATACCTAAGCCCAACATTCGTAATCTTGAACGGCAGGGCCCCCAGATTCGTGTTCCTCCCGAACTCATTCACCGGGGCGACCTCACTCTTTCTTACATTCAGTTTGTGCCCAAAGAAGGCCCACATTTTTCCAAGAATGTTATAATTCTTTCCATACTATCTAACAGATCCGCTATGTACAGCAGTAAATCAACCGCATACAATGACACCCTGTACTCTCTACCCCTTACAATCCCCTGCCACTCCTCCAAGGCCTGGAGCGCAATCGCTAACGGCTCTATAGCCAATGCAACAATAACGGTGAAGGTGGGCACCCCTGCCTCATTCCCTTATGTAGCCTAGAAAATCTTGTTTGTACACTTGCCTTGGGGGATGCAGAGAGCAATCGTATCCATGCCACAAATGTCAGCCCGAACCCAAACCTCCTCAAGGTCTCGAACAAATATCGCCGCTCAACAAGACCGAAGGCCTTCTCCGCATCCATCAATACCTCTGGCACCCTACTGCCCGATGGGGTCATGACCACATTCAGTAGCCTCCTAATGTTGCTAGACAACTGCCACCTCTTCACAAGCCCTGTCTGATCTTCCGCCATTATCACCGACAAACACCCCTCCAATCGCCTGGCCAATACCTTGGTCAGAATCTTTACAGGAGATAGAGGCCTGCGTCAGTGTGTCCAGCAACATTCTCCAGTGCCTCATTAAACATACTCAGGAGGTGGGGGGCTAATTCTCCCCAAACCTGTCGATAAAATTTGGCCGGCAAGCCATCCGGGTCCGGCGCTTACCCCGACTGCATCCACCCCATCCCCTCGGCCAGTTCCTGCGATCTTAGTGGCTCCTCCAACGCCTGCCGCCTCTCCTTCCCTACCTCCTGGAATACTAACCCCTCCAAGAGACCTCCCATATCTGCCTCTTCCGCTACAGGCTCAGAACTATACAACAATCTGTAAAAGTCTTCAAAGGCCTCATCATTTTTTTCCGGCTCCATCTCCACCGCACCTCCTCCTCTCCCCCTCCCGCCCCCACTCCCCTCCCACCGCCCTCCGCTCCCCGCACACTCCGCCCTCATTAGCACAATTTCCCATGTTGCTGCTTGGCTCCTCAGCTGATGTGCCAGCAGCTGACTAGCCTTCTCACCATGTTATGCACTATCAATTACGACGAGACGAGAGTAGAGAGTAATCAAGACTTTATTACACAGAGATGTGTGGCCTCCTACAGCTGCTGCCGAAATGGCTGCAGTTCGGGGAGCACACACATTTATACTCCGCCTACTGGGTGGAGCCAGCAGGTCTACCCCCGTACCTGTAGTACAGGGGCCTTACAGTAATACCCTTGCATGCAGTGCAGTATATACAATATAATACAACAGTGGTGACTACCACATTCACCCTTTGTTAAAAATGAGTCCAGCGGGGCTTGGTGGAAAACTATTTACATACAGGTTGTCTTTAAAATTTCAGAGAAGGTTACAAATTTAGACGGTCGGGCGCCTTGATCCGTTGTTGAGAGCGCCGCAGTGCTGGTGGCGAGTCAGGCATCGGCTCGGTCGTCGGTGACTCCGGGAGCGTGTCGACATCCTCTTCATTCCCGGGTGGGAACAAGGGGAGGCCGGATTGTCCTGGAGCAGGGGCTGTGGTGGGGTGCGCTGGAGAAGGGAGGGTGGCACCGGGGCAGAGGGGGGGTGTGTGGGGACCCAGCTGGTGCAAGGTCCCTGAGGGAGACTGTGTCTTGGCGGCCATCGGGGTATGCTACGTAGGCGTACTGCGGGTTTGCGTGGAGTAGCTGTACCCTCTCAACCAACGGGTCCACCTTGTGGAGCCGTACGTGCTTGTGGAGGAGAACGGGTTCTGGAGCTGCCAGCCAGGTTGGGAGCAAAACCCTGGAGATGGACTTCCTGGGGAAGGCCAGGAGACATTCATGGGGGGTTTTGTTAGGCGCCGTGCACAGGAACGACCGAACGGAGTGAAGTGCGTCGGGGAGGACCTCCTGCCAGCGAGAGGCTGGGAGGTTCCTGGACCGTAGGGCCAGCTGGACGGCCCTCCAAACCGTCCCATTCTCCCGTTCTACTTACCCGTTTCCCCCGGGGTTGTAGCTGGTCGTCCTACTCGAGGCAATACCCCTGTTGAGCAGGTACTGCCGCAGCTCATCGCTCATAAATGAGGATCCTCGGTCGCTGTGGACGTAGGCGGGGAAACCGAACGGAGCGAAGATGGTGTTGAGGGCTTTGATGACGGTGGCAGATGTCATATCGGGGCATGGAATGGTGAAGGGGAATCTAGAATATTTGTCGACCACATTGAGAAAATACGTGTTGCGGTCGGTGGAGGGGAGGGGCCCTTTGAAGTTCACGCTGAGGCGTTCAGAGGGGTGGGAGGCCTTCACCAGGCGTGCACAGTCTGGCCGGTAGAAGTGCGGTTTACACTCCGCGCAGACCTGGCAGTCTCTGGTGATAGCCCTGACTTCCGCGATGGAGTAGGGCAGATTGTGGACCTTAATGAAGTGATAAAAGGGGGTGACTCCTGGGTGACAGAGATCGTCGTGCAGGATCCGGAGTCGATCCACTTGTGCGCTGGCACATGTGCCTGGGGACAGGGCATCGGGGGGCTCGTTGAGCTTACCGGGGCGATACAAAATCTCGTAATTAAAGGTGGAGAGCTCGATCCTCCACCGCAAGATCTTATCATTTTTGATCTTACCCCGCTGTGTGTTGTTAGACATGAAGGCAACTGACCGTTGGTCTGTGAGGAGAGTGAATCTCCTGCCGGCCAGGTAATGCCTCCATTGCCGCACAGCTTCAGCGATAGCTTGGGACTCCTTTTCGACGGAGGAGTGCCGAATTTCGGAGGCATGGAAGGTGCAGGAAAAGAATGCCACGGGCCTGCCTGCCTGGTTGAGGGTGGCGGCCAGAGCGACGTCTGATGCATCGCTCTCAACTTGGAAGGGGAACGTCTTGTCGACCGCGTGCATTGTGGCCTTGGCGATGTCGGCCTTGATACTGTTGAAGGCCTGGTGAGCCTCGGCCGTCAGTGGGAAACCGGTGGAGTGGATGAGTGGGTGGGCCTTGTCCGCATAGTTAGGGACCCACTGGGCGTAGTAGAAAAAGAACCCCAGGCATCGTTTGAGGGCCGTGGGGCAGTGGGGAAGGGGGGGATCCATGAGGGGGTGCATGCGATCGGGGTCAGGCCCTAGAATTCCGTTCTGAACCACATAGCCAAGGATGGCTAATCGGTTCATGCTGAACACACACTTCTCCTTGTTGTAGGTTAGGTTGAGGAGTGGGGCGGTGTGGAGAAATTTGGAAAGGTTCGCGTCGTGGTCCTGCTGGTCGTGGCCGCAGATGGTGACATTATCCAGGTCCGGGAAAGCGGCCGCAGTCCGTACCGGTCAACCATTCGGTCCATCTCCTGTTGGAAGACCGAGACCCCGTTAGTGACGCCGAAGGGAACCCTAAGGAAATGGTAAAGGCGTTGTCCGCTTCAAACGTGGTGTACGGGCGGTCCGCCTTGCGAATAGGGAGCTGGTGGTAGGCAGATTTCAGGTCCACTATCGAGAAGACCCGGTACTGTACAATCTGATTGACCATATCAGATATGCGTGGGAGGGGGTACGCGTCGAGCTGCTTGTGCCGATTGATGGTCTGACTGTAGTCAACGATCATCCTGTGTTTCTCCCCAGTTTTCACCACTACCACTTGGGCTCTCCAGGGGCTGTTGCTGGCCTCGATGATACCTTCCCGCAGCAGCCGCTGGACCTCAGACCTGATGAATGTTCTGTCCTGGGCGCTGTACTGTCTGCACCTGGTGGCGACGGGTTTGCAACCCGGGGTGAGGTTTGCAAACAGAGAAGGCGGGTCGACCTTAAGGGTCGTGAGGCCGCATACAGTAAGGGGTGGTAAGGGGTCCGCCAAATTTCAGGGTTAGGCTCTGGAGGTAGCACTGGAAGTCCAGGCCGAGTAGCAAGGCAGCACAGAGGTTGGGGAGGATGTAGAGCCGGAAGCCTCTGAACTCTATGTCCTGGATGGTGAAGGTGGCGATGCAGTACCCCAGGATCGCCACGGAGTGGGATCCGGAGGCCAGGGAGGCTCTTTGGTTAGCGGGGTGTACCGCGAGGGAGCAGCGCCTTACCGTATCGGGGTGGATGAAGCTCTCAGTGCTCCCCGAGTCCAGAAGGCAGGATATCTCATGCCCGTCGACCTTCACCTTTGTCGACGCGACCGCGAGGTTGTGCGGTCGGGACTGGTCGATCGTGACGGAGGCGAGTCGCGGCTGGTCGTCGGCGGTTGCAGGCGATGAGCAGCCTGATGAGGTGCCCAATGGGCAGGGGTCCTGAGGCGGGGAAGATGGCAGCGCCCACGGGCCGCACGTGTCCTGGGGCAGGCAAGATGGCGGCGCCCATTGGTTGTGAGGCAAGCAAGATGGCGGCGCCCACGGGCCGCACGTGTCCTGAGGCAGGCAAGATGGCGGCGCCCACGGGCCGCACGTGTCCTGGGGCAGGCAAGATGGCGGCGCCCACGGGCCGCATGTGGTCTGAAGCGAGGAAGATGGCGGCACCCACTGGCCGCACGTGGGGGGTTCAGGGACAATAGCGGCGATTGAGCGGGCCTGGCACATTGCAACGAAATGTCCTTTCTTGCCGCAGGCCCTGCAGAGCGCGCTCCGCGCCAGGCAGCGCTGCCGGGGGTGTTTGTCCGCAGAGGTAGCACTTGGATCCCGCGGGGTTGGTTGGCTGCCACGCGGCGCAGGCGTGGGGTTGGCTGGGGGCGGTCGCTGATGGGGTCCACGATGGGCTGGCCGCTGGCAGGGTCCACGATGCCCTGGAGGGGTGAGCCGTGCGGTCGGGGCATACGCCTGTACATTGCGTGAGGCGACTGTGAGCGAGAGCGCTAGTTTCTTGTCGCCGCGAGGTCAAGCATAGCCCCTTCTAAGAGGCGCTGGCGGATGTAGGCCGACCCTATGCCCGTAATGAACGCGTCTCTCATTAGCAGGTTAGAATGTTCAGCGGCCGAAACGGCCTGGCAGTCACAGTCTCTCACCAGGGCGAGCAGAGCACGCCAGAAATCTTCCACAGACTCATTGGGAAGTTGGTGCCGCGTGGATAGGAGGTGCCTGGCATAGATCTTGTTGGTCTGCTGAGCGTAGTTCTCCTTCAGTAGCGCCATGGCCTCTGCGTAGGTAGGCGCGTCCTGGATAAGGGGAAAGACATCGGAGCTCAGCCGCGTGTACAGAATCTGGAGCTTCTGTGCTTCTGGGATTGGGTCTGTCGCAGATCCGATGTATGCTTCAAAGCAAGCTAGCCAATGTGCAAAGTCCTTTTTGGCGTTGTCTGCTTGAGGATGCAGCTGCAGGCGATCCGGCTTGATGCGGAGATCCATCTTTGTAAAATCTCTGTGTAATAAATTGATGCACTATCAATTATGACGAGACGAGAGTAGAGAGTAATCGAGGCTTTATTACACAGAGATGTGTGGCCTCCTACAGCTGCTGCTGAAATGGCTGCAGTTCGGAAACCACACACATTTATACCCTGCCTACTGGGCGGAGCCAGCAGGCAGGGATCTACCCCCGTACTTGTAGTACAGGGGCCTTACCGTAATACCCTCGTATGCAGTGCAGTATATCAATATAATACAACAGTGGTGACTACCACACCATACTCATACTGGGTACTTCTTACCCTTTGGAGCTGACTCACAGCCTTTCCCATCATCAATCGATCAAACTGCCCCTGTAAGTCCTTCCTTTCTGCCAAAAGCTCCCTAGTCGGGGCTGCCGTGTAGCTACGGTCCACCTCCACAATACCCTTCAGAAACCTCCCCACTCCTCCCTTTCAACCTCATTTTTATGGGCCTTAAACCCAATCATCTCCCCGCCCCCCCAGATCACTGCCTTCAGTGCCTCTCAGAACATGGCTGCAGAGACGTCCCCATTCTGATTAAATTCTATGTAATACTTTATAGTTAATCGAACCTTATCGCAAAATGTTTTATTTGCCAATAACCCCGACTCGAATCTCCAGCCCTGAATCTGTGCCTGTCCCAACTCCGGCCTCACATCAACATAATGCGGCGCATGGTCCGAGATGACCACACCTGCAGACTGCGCGCCCACCTCCTCTGCCAGCACCTCCTCCACCACCGCAAAAAGTTCAATTGTTGAGTATACCTGGTGGCCAAGATCTCCAACTCCCAAACCCACCCAATTATCCGCTCCACAACTGACTGGAGCCCACACAAAATGGCCACCCCCTCCATCCTCCCCTTGATCCAACTTAAAAAAACACCTGAGTCACCAACCCACCCCTCGCCCCTCCATCCCTCCCTTTCCTTTCCCCCTCCTGCTCCCCCATCCCCTCCCGCTTTTCTTCGGTGGCTACTCATCGAAGCCCCCTCCCCCACTCTGCTTCCATTTACTAGCACATCCTGCTATTTTAGTGACTCTTACCTGGAGGCCCAAACAAAGGACCTCACCTCCACCGCCCATTTCACCCAACCCCCATTCCATTTACTCCATTCACTCTCCTCGTTGACCCGGCCATCTCCACTCCACCCTATAAAATATCACTCACTATATTACTTCTTCTGAAGAGCTTGTCTATTCACGTTTTATGGTCGTTGCAACCCCTTGCACAATCAGCTTGCTCCATGCGTTGATTATTATTTTCCTGATGAATTGACCTCAATCGCCTATCCACTTCAACCTTCCTCACGCTGATTTTATGCTTCTGGGTTCCATGATTCTGCCACCGATAGAGAAAAAGAAAATGATCCATTTCAGTATTACCCTAATTCCTTTGTAATTTTGACAAACTTTTCTTCTCCGTGTCCTCTCCTCGAGAGGCAAGTGCTAGAAAACACAGTTACTTCTCATAGTTCAGTTCTTTAGCTCTTGACATTAATCGTGTGTCATGTGAGAGTACCTTTAAGAAATGGGTGTTTATAAATGGGTGTGTATATAAATATCTGTAGTGAGAGTACCTTTAAGAAATAGGTGTTTATAAATGGGTGTTTATATAAATATCTGTAGTGAGAGTACCTTTGGGAAATGGGTGTTTATTACTGCAGTGATGTCAGAGAGTGGGTGGAGCTGGGCTGTCTGTCAGCTTTTTACTTTTGTTTTTGAGCAGGCTGCAGGGTGTGTTTTAGTTTTGTTTTCAGTGTTGGAGCTGAAGCCAGACAGAGCAGGTGTACTGCTGTTCTCTCTGCCATCAAAAGACTATCTCTTGATCATTTGGTGAATTCAGAATTATAAATGTTCTCAGTAGAGAATGTAAACCTAATGTGATTCTGGTAAAAGGTGTTTTTAAGTCATATGGATGTTATAAGGAAAGCTTAAAGGATTACTTAGTGTTGTATTCTTTGGGGGTTGTATTTGAATTAATGGTTGCTAAGATGGTCACTGTATGTTTTAAAAAGGTTAACTTGAGTTCATAGAATGAACCTTGTTTTGCTTTTAAAAATACTTTTCCATTTCTGCTGCACCACACCTGTAGAGTGGACCATGTGTTCCCCATACCACAATCTATTAAAAGTTGTGGGTCAGGTGAACTCCATGCTACACTTTGGGGTTCTCTAAACCCTGGCTCTTAACACTTGTAAAACCCTCTGTCCCTCACTTCCTTTCAATAAAATGAGATCTCTTCGGGAATAGGAGGAACAAATCTGAGAGCAACATTTCATACCTGGTTTTATCTCAGTCAATTTTAATTTCATGTAAAAAATGAAGAGCGCAAACTTAATACCTTTTTAAAATTTCTATAGTATACATGCTGGTAAGAAACAATTGAGTCAGTTTCTTTAGAATCTGGGGACATTGGGTTAATCGTCCTAACACCCTAACCACCAATTTCTTTCACTCTGCTATCTCCACTGAGTGTATCTTCTTTTTTTAGTAGTCTGATCACTTTTCATTGGCTGGCGATGAACTGCATCTGTCATTTTGTTCTGCCCACGGACTCAGAACCTCCAGATCTTTTGAAATTGGTTCCTGATGTAGTCAAACGGGATCTTCACAGCAACTTGCTATTTCAGCAATCCCTGCAATTGGGAATCCATGTGCGAGGAATGATAAGCCCATCTGAAACAACCCAGATGCTGTGCCCGAGCTTTCACAGTGACCCCGGCTTAAAGCTTACCGTTCAACCACGTCCACTTCTGTTGAGCAGAGCGGCTTATTGTCTCTTCAAAGCACAAATTCCAGGAGGAAACAGCGACACTGCGCTGACAAGAACGTGAAAACAAAGTTGCATTTATGTCGCAGAACCACGGAATTGTTACGGCACAGAAGGAGGCCATTCGTCCCCTCTTGTCTGCGCCAGCTCTCCAAACGGGCATCGTGACTCAGTGCCGTTCCCCTGCCTGTTCCCCGTACCCCTGCACACTGTTTCTATTCAAATAATCATCCAATGCCTTCTTCAATGCCTCGATTGAACCCGCCTCCACCACATATCCAGCCAATGCATTCCAGAGCTGGGCCACGCACCGGGTGAAGATGGTTTTCCTCACGTCACATTTGCTCCTTTTGCAAATCAGTTTGAACCTGTGCCCGCTCGTTCTTGATCCTTTTACGGGTGGGAACAGTTTCTCCCGATCTGCTCTGTCCAGTCGCCTCGTGATTTTGAACATCTTTATCAAATTTCCTTTTAGCCTTCTTCTCTCCAATGAGAACAGTCCCACCCTCTCCACGCCAGCCTCACAACTAAAGTTTCTCATCCCTGGAACCATTCTTGTAAACATCTTCTGCACTCTCTCCAACGCGTTCACATCCTCCCTGGCGCACAGAGCTGTACACAATACTCCATCTAGGGTCTTATACTGGTTCAACATAACCTCCGTGCTCTTGTACTCTGCTCCCCTCTTTAAAAAGCCTAGGATACTCTATGCTTTACTAACTGCTCTCTTTAACTACCCTGCCACCTTGAATGACTTACGTCGATATGCACCCAAGCCCCTCTGCTCCCTCATCTCTTCAGAGTTATACCCTTTCTTTTGTATTGTCTCTCCAGGTCCTTCCTACCAAAATCATCACCTCACACCTCTCCGCATTGAACTTCATCTGCCACCTCTCTGCCCACTCCACCAACTTGTCTTTGTCCCTCTGAAGTTCTACGCTGTCCTCCTCACAGTTTTCAATTCTTCCAAGTTTTGTATTATCCACAAACATTTAAATTGTCCCCTGCACACCAAGATCTTGATCATTAATATATATCCATAAGACCATAAGACCATAAGACATAGGAGCGGAAGTAAGGCCATTCGGCCCATCGAGTCCACTCCACCATTCAATCATGGCTGATTTCAACTCCATTTACCCGCTCTCTCTCCATAGCCCTTAATTCCTCGAGAAATCAAGAATTTATCAACTTCTGTCTTAAAGACACGCAACGTCCCGGCCTCCACCGCCCTCTGTGGCAATGAATTCCACAGACCCACCACTCTCTGGCTGAAGAAATTTCTCCTCATCTCTGTTCTAAAGTGACTCCCTTTCATTCTAAGGCTGTGCCCCCGGGTCCTAGTCTCCCCTGCTAATGGAAACAACTTCCCTACGTCCACCCTATCTAAGCCATTCATTATCTTGTAAGTTTCTATTAGATCTCCCCTCAACCTCCTAAACTCCAATGAATATAATCCCAGGATCCTCAGACGTTCATCGTATGTTAGGCCTACCATTCCTGGGATCATCCGTGTGAATCTCCGCTGGACCCGCTCCAGTGCCAGTATGTCCTTCCTGAGGTGCGGGGCCCAAAATTGCTCACAGTATTCTAAATGGGGCCTAACTAATGCTTTATAAAGCTTCAGAAGTACATCCCTGCTTTTATATTCCAAGCCTCTTGAGATGAATGACAACATTGCATTTGCTTTCTTAATTACGGACTCAACCTGCAAGTTTACCTTTAGAGAGTCCTGGACTAGGACTCCCAAGTCCCTTTGCACTTCGGCATTATGAATTTTGTCACCGTTTAGAAAATAGTCCATGCCTCTATTCTTTTTTCCAAAGTGCAAGACCTCGCACTTGCCCACGTTGAATTTCATCAGCCATTTCTTGGACCACTCTCCTAAACTGTCTAAATCTTTCTGCAGCCTCCCCACCTCCTCCATACTACCTGCCCCTCCACCTATCTTTGTATCATCGGCAAACTTAGCCAGAATGCCCCCAGTCCCGTCATCTAGATCGTTAATATATAAAGAGAACAGCTGTGGCCCCAACACTGAACCCTGCGGGACACCACTCGTCACCGGTTGCCATTCTGAAAAAGAACCTTTTATCCCAACTCTCTGCCTTCTGCCTGACAGCCAATCGTCAACCCATATCAGGAAAAGTAAGGTTCCCAATGCCAACCCCTGGGCAACATCGCTACAAACGTTCCCCCAGCCCAAAGAATTTCCACTAACCATTACTCTCTGCTTCATATTGCTCAGTCAGCTTTGTATCCATGTTGCTACTGTTTCTTTCATTCGATGAGCTCGACCATTTCTCACATGTCTTTTGTGTGGCACTTAATAAAATGGCATTTTAAAAGTCCATGTAAACCACATCAACAGCATTTCCCTTATTGACCCTCTCTGTTACCTCTTCAAAAAAATTCCCGAAGATTAGATAAACATGATTTTTCCTTAAAAGCTCCATGCTGGCTTTTCCTAAACCCATATTTTTCCATGTGACTATTAATTTCATCCTGAATAATTGTTCTGACAGCTTCCCCACCACCAAAGTTAAACTGACTTCTCTGTAATTTCTGGGCTTATCCTTGCAATCTTTTTGAACAAGTGCATAATGTTTGCAATTCTCCAGTCCCCTGGCACCTAATAATAATAATCTTCATTATTGCCACAAGTAGGCTTACATTAACATTGCAATAAAGTTACTGTGAAAACCTCCTAGTCGCCACACTCCGGTGCCTGTTTGGGCACACTGAGGGAGAATTCAGATTGTTCAATTCACCTAATAGCACGTCTTTCAGGACTTGTGGGAGGAAACCGGAGGACCTGGAGGAAACCCACACTGACATGGGGAGAATGTGTAGACTGCGCGTAGGCCGTGACCCAAGCCGGGAATGGAAACTCGGACCCTGCCGCTGTGAAGTAACAGTGCTAACCACTGTGCTACCATGCCGCCCGTCTCCCTGAGTCCAGGGAAGACTGAAAGATTGTGGCCAGTACCCCTGCAATTGTCACTCTCACTTCATTCAGTATCCTTGAATACGTCTACTCTAGTCCCGGTGTCTTGCCAACTTTAAGTACCAAAAGTTTAACCAATATCTTCTCCTATTGATCTTGAACCCTTCTGGTGACAGAGTTTCTTCATCTGTCACGATGCCCTGGATAGCATCCTTGGTAAAGACAGATGTGAAGTAGTGAATTAACACCTCAGCTAAACCCAAATTATTTCCCTCATGTTTAATTACATTTAACTTTTGTTTACTTATATTAACTTTATTTTACTTGACCCTAACTGAATAAAACTTACCAAAAGTACAGTTCCTATACTATTTTAAACCTTGGGAAGAGAAAACTCACGAGATACACACCAGGTACGACCAAAATAACTCATTATTTTCCCAACCAATCACACTGCTTCTTTGCTGTGCTGTTGCTATTTATTTTTTTCACTCTTCTTTTGAAGTCAGTGCGGGCCGATTTCGAGCAATTCCTTGCCTCCCGACTCTCAGGTATCGAGCCGTTCATGACCTCAGACTTGCCAAGGCTGAGATCTTTCAAAAGTAGTCACTTCCAATGCAGGAAACCCGACAGACAACTTGCATGTTGCAAGGTCCAACAAAAAGTATTTAAATAAATGATCTGATAATGGCTAAATGGTAAATAATGGCCACGGTGGGAAAAATGTTCTTTGGGCGGCACGGTAGCACAGTGGTTAGCACTGTTGCTTCACAGCTCCAGGGCCCCAGGTTCGATTCCCGGCTTGGGTCACTGTCTGTGCGGAGTCTGCACGTTCTCCCCGTGTGTGCGTGGGTTTCCTCCGGGTGCTCCGGTTTCCTCCCACAGTCCAAAGATGTGCAGGTTAGGTGGATTGGCCATGCTAAATTGCCCTTAGTGTCCATAAAAAAAGGTTAGATAGGGTTACTGGGTTACGGGGATGGGGTGGAAGTGTGGGCTTGAGTGGGGTGCTCTTTCCAGGGGCCGGTGCCCACTTGATGGGCCGAGGAACCTCCTTCTGCACTGTAAAATTCCACGAAAATAGATCTTTCATCCATTAAAGAAGTTACATAGGGCCTTGGTTTAACAGTTCATTTGAATGAGAGCACTTCACTCCATGTGTTGACCTGGGTTAGGATCTCCCTTGGAGTGGGACACAAACACACTATATTCTGATTGAGAGATGAGAATGATACCAGTAAACTATTTCACTTGATTCTGGGCCAGTTCTTTGAGTACTGCATAACTTTGAATCAAGCGAAGATGTTTTTGTTTGACTATATCAACATACCTTTTAAGAATAGTTAATTGTGCGGACGTTTAATTGTGCTTTAAAAGTATGGATTAGCGGACACTTTGCAGATAGACTTGAAACCTGGTCTGATTCAATAATTTGGTGCAGAGCGATCTTGGAATCCTAAAATTGTTTAAAATGAAGAAGGGAGATGGGTAATGCGGTAGCGCGCGCAGCCCCTATAAGGGGGCAGGCCTGGCAAATCACGTGACCGGCTCTGGCATGTCATGCGGGAGATCGCGAACCCTGCTAAATCGCAAATTTCTGCGGGACCCTGGGAGCAGCGGCCTGGGCAGTGTGGACCCCAGAGTCGAAGAGCTAAGACCCATCCTATTGTGTTCTGCACCTGTATATATACCAGACTTTGCTTTCGTCAATAAGCTCCCTTTGGTACTACTGGAAGTCTCTGGAGTGTTTTTCAAGCCACCAGATTGGCGACGAGGTAAAACGTTCGATCACAGCCGGCAGTAATTTGTGATTTAAGGGGGGGGGGGGGGTGGGGGGGGAAGGAAGGAGCAATTGAAAAAAGAAAGAAGGACCAACGAGAGTCGGGAACTGTCAAAACATGAGTGAAAATACCTGTTATCAGCAAACTAGACCTGTTTGACCAATGGGCTGAAGATTGTAGCCAGTACATCGAGCGGCTCCACTACTCTTCACCATGGATGAGATCAAAGGGGAAAACAAGCAGAAATTGACACTTCTAACAGTTTGTGGACACCAAACATGTAATTTCATCGAATTTTTCTTTCATAGAATTTACAATGCAGAAGGAGGCCATTCGGCCCATCGAGTCTGAACCGGCCCTTACAAAGAGCACCCTACTGAAGCCCACGTATCTACCCTATCCCCGTAACCCAGTAATCCCCACTTAACATTTTTTGGACACGAAGAGCAATTTAGCATGGTCAATCCACCTAACCCGCACATGTTTGGACTGTGGGAGGAAACCGGAGCACCCGGAGGAAACCAACGCACACACGGGGAGAACGTGCAGACGCCGCACAGACAGTGACCCAAGCCGGGAATCGAACCTGGGACCCTGAAGCTGTGAAGCAACTGTATTAAACACTATGCAACCGTGCTGCCCACATGAGGCAGCTCACATTCCCGGAGGTATCCGAGCCAAAGACCTTTGATCAGATAGTAAAGTTGGCCAAAGAACACTTTAACCTTTGATTATCCGGGCTGGTTTAGCACAGTGGGCTAAATCGCTGGCTTGTAATGCAGAACACAGCCAGCAGAGCGGGTTCAATTCCCTTACCAGCCTCCCCGAACAGGCGCTGGAATGTGGCGACTAGGGGCTTTTCACAGTAACTTCATTGAAGCCTACTTGTGAAAACAAGTGATTATTATTATTAACTTATAAATTTAACTCCGCGGTTATGAGCCCATGAACATTCAATCTCAGCCTTCATAGCCAGGTTTTGTTAGCTCGTTGAGCGCTGAAAATTTGGGGCCATGCTTAGTGATATGCTGCACAACCGGTTGGTTTGTGGAATCCATAATCACAACATCCAAAAGAAAATCCTGGCTGAAACTACCATAACATTGGAAAAAGGAATCCAAATAGTTCAAGCAACGGAGGACGCCGAAAAAGACACCACTGAGCTCCACAGCATGGCTGAATCGAGAAGTCAATCAAGTATAGGGCGGTACGGCCATAAGGTATGCGGCAGGATCAACAGGCACACCAGAGAACCAGAAAAAGACCATAATGTAACTTAAGATAGAGGTGGACTGTGAGGTTACTGTGGAAAGCCCCTAGTCGCCACATTCCAGCGCCTGTTCGGGGAGGCCGGTACGCGAATTGCACCTGCACTGCTGGCTGTGTTCTGCATTACAAGCCAGCGATTTAGCCCACTGTGCTAAACCAGACCGGATAATCGAAGGTTAAATTGTTCTTTGGCCAACTTTACTATCTGATCAAAGGTCTTTGGCTCGGGTACCTCCGGGAGTGTGAGCTTCCTTATGAAATTACATGTTTGGGGTCTTCATGATCAATGTGTGTGTGTGGGGGGGGGGGGGGGGGGTGGTCAAGCCCAAGAGACCTGCTATTGTTGAGACTTTGTGTGTTTCCAATATAATCGTTGGGGTAATATTCCAGCACGTTGCCACGCAAAGCAAAGCCCACGAATGCAAAAAAAAAAAACAAGAGCAGCAACAATTAACAGCGCCAGTGGTCACAGTGAAGAGAAGCTCTGAAGAGGAGCATGCAATGTACTGTCTGAACGCAGTCTAGTTGACCAGGATGGCTCCAATTGAAGTTATCCAAAAGGTAAATGGCAAACGTATGAAAAGGTCAACACCGGGGCCTCAATGACAGTTGTGGGGAACACACCTTCCGTGATGGAACTCAAACTTTAAATTTGAGGAGCTCCACAGCCAAGCTTTCCACTTACACTGGGGGAATCTTTGAAAATACTTGGGACCACCAACACACCAGTGGCTTACAAAGAGCAAGAAGTCCATCTACCCCTAGTTGCCGTAGAAGGGCACAGACCCAGCCTCATAGGAAGAAACTGGTTACAGCAAATCATACTCAATTGGTTGGAAAGGTTTTATATCCTTGCTGTCCTTCAAGACATCCTGAGAAGATATGAGGCTGTTTTTCACAGCGAACAGGTCGGATCAAAGGTATCAAAGCTAAAATCTACGTCAATCTGGATTCCACACTCAGGTCCTTCAGAGTCAGACCAGTTCACTTTGCTCTTCATCAGAAGATTGAAGCTGAGTTTAAGAGATTAGAAGACGAGGGCAATATCAGACCGGTTCAGTTCTCCGAGTGGGCAGTCTCCCTAGGCCCCGTCCTCAAGCTGGATCATTACATAAGAATCTGCGGGGACTACAAATTAACCATAAATCAGGCTGCCCAGGTGGATGGATACCTGATTCCCTTGATCGAGGACCTCTACGTCAAACTGGAGGGAGACCTCACCTACTCTAAATCAGATCTCAGTCGTGCATATCTTCAATTAGAATTGGATGAAGAGTTCCAGAGGTTTGCCACCTAGATACACTCCAGGACCTTTTTCAGTACACGAGGTTGCCAGTTGGCATCGTGCCAGCCTGCTGTTTTTTCCAGTGTGCAATGGAAAACCTCCTTCAAGGAATTCCCAAGGTGATGGTCTACCTCAATGACATTTTAGTCACTGCCACCACCACTGAAGTGCACATGTCTAGCCTGGATGAGGTGTTAAGAAGGTTTCCGGACGCGGGGGCCATTCTTAAATGTAAAAATTATAAATTACAGGTATCAGAAATTACGTATTTAGGTTTCGCATAGACGCAACAGGGTTGCAACCCCTTCGAGCAGAAGGTCAAGGCTACCCAGAAAGTCCCAGCACCCCACAATGTAAGTTAGCTCAAATCCCATCTCGACATGGTGGATTATTACGGAAGATTCACTCCAATTTAGCCACAACATTGGCACCATTTCATCAGCTACTAAAGGAACATCAACGATGGCAATGGAGGCAGCCTCAGAAAGAAACTTTTCACCTAGTGAAGCAAGTTTCGCAATCCTCGAACCTGCCAATTTACTTCAGCCCAGGAAACCGATCGTGTTCACGTGTGATTTTACGGTCTAGGGGCCCCTACGGTCTAGGGGCGTAACGATCCCACAAAATGGGAGATGGCTCCAGGCACCCCATCGCTTTTGCCTGGAGGACCCTTTCAGAAGTGGAGCGGAACTCTGCTCAAATTAAGAAAGAGGGTTTGGCAGTTGTATATGGTATGAAGAAATTCCGCGAATATGCGTACGGATGCTGATCTGACATAGTCGCCAACCATACTGGGCCTTTTGAAGGAGGACAAATCAATATCACCTATAGCCTCACCTGGGGTGCTGCATTGGACCTTACTGCTGGCGGTCTACAATTATGCCTTCCAGTACGTGGGCTCTTTCTTGGGCAAGACATTTTTAATTTTGGTGGATGCCCACTCCAAGTGGCATCTACGCAGGGATGGAGACCACAACCTGGGTGGCCACAGATGGACGCCTTGCGCCGAGTGTTCACTATTCATAGTCTGCCGGAGTCCATTGTGTCAGACAACGGCACCCCTTTCACAGCGGATGACTTCCAGACTTTTGTTTGTGCTGATGGCTTACATCACACTAGGACCGCCCCAAACCATCTTGTGTCTAATGTATTGGCCGAGAGGCTGTTCAGATCTTTAAGAATGCCGTGCGGAGACAATTTGACAAACCGCTACACCAACAGCTTGCCAAATTTTCAGGGGCGTCATCCCTGCTGATGGGCCGTCGCCTCAGAACCCATTTGGATTTTGTGTTTTCTAACCCGGCGGGGAGGGTCGAGGCACACCAGGCCTCTGGGAGAAGTCGATGGGCTACGCAAAGGGACGACAGATCAATCTGGGTGGGGGTTTGCTTTGTAACTTCGCCTCGGGAGCACTATGGTTTGCCGGATGGATTGTATCCCAGTCGGAGCCTGTGTTGTACGTGGTGAATGTTAATAGTGGGACTGTCAAAAAGGGACATTGGCCATGTGAGGGACTGGGGATGGCAACCCCCAATTCAGAGCGAACGAGTCCCACTGGTGTTGCCAACACTCCTGGGAATGTCCCTGAGCAGCGGAAGCTGAGAACTCCCGAATCCACCCAGCCAGCTGCACCTTTGGAGACCGGTGAAGCCAGTTCTCCCACCATCGAGGCAGTGCCTCCTGCACTGTCACCGGCCGCTGACAACCTCACTACCTCGAAGGATGTTGAGCCTGCGGGCAGAGTACGGAGGTACCGAAGGGCTTGAAGGTCCCTGGACCGACTGACTCTATTTTTCTTTTTAAAAATAAATTTAGAGTACCCAATTATTTTTTTCCGGCAATTTAGCGTGGCCAATCCACCTAACCTGCACATCTTTGGGTTATGGGGGTGTAACCCACGCAGACATGGGGAGACTGTATAAACTCCACACGGACAGTGACCCAGGGCCGGGTTTCGAACCCGGGTCCTCAGTGCCGTAGTTCCAGTGCTAACCACTGCGCCACATGCCACCCTCGACTCTTTGATGAACTCTCTTTCCCATGATGCCATTTGTCATGTATATAAAACCTGTACAGGGTTATTGTGCAAAATGTGATAAGGGACTTAAGGGGGGAGCGATGTCCCTTTAAGCGGACGGGCCTGGCAGACCACGTGAACGGCTCTGGGGCAATTACGCGGGGGCGCACCAACCTCGGCCAATAGCGAGTTTGTGCGGGGCCCTGGGAGCAGGTGCCCGGGCAGTGTGGATCCCGGAGCTGGACAGATAAGACCCATCCTATTATGTCTGCAGCTGTGTATAAAGCAGCCTTTGGCTTTCAATAATAAACCCCTTTGTGGCGGCTGGAAGCCTCTGGGGTGTTTCTCGAGCCACCATAGATAATCATCAAAATAATACGAGAGGCTGATGTTGTAATACATGCCACCAAAAGACATTTTGAGGTCCCATTATCTGCGATTAGCCATATTTAGTATATGCCACAGTTATTTTCTCCATTTATAATTTTCACAGTAAGGGATTTGAATATGACGAAGAGATAAAAGGGGAAAATGTGTTTTGTTTCATTATTTAGCCTGAGCCAATGAAGTAGCACTTTGACCATGTTGGCTCACCACATGAGGAGACAATAAGAATTCTAACTGCACTTTCCGTTCTGCCATTTATCTTACTGAAGTTATACTGCAAAGCGGTTACCATAACTTTGCCAGCTGTGAAAGGTTAATGATTGGTATCTTATCAAGTTCCCATTTGAGCCGTAGTGCACACTTCTGTGTGATTGATAACAATTCAATTCAGTCATTGCGGTGTGAAAATGGCATTTGATGTTGGCAGTTGTGTTTGAATGGCGTGTAGAAATCGCACTTGTGGGTGTAAGGTTTTATCCGTATCCTATTCTTAAAGAGGTGAAATAATGTGTAGCTGGCCATTTGCAGCCTGATGCAAAATGGTCAAGCAAAGAAACGACACTACCAAGTCCTGATGGGAAAGGTGGCTAACTAAGACATAACCTGCACGTGACCCATGTGATTTACAATAAATGTCTTTGATTTTAGGACCGGTCATAAAGAATTAGCAGGGTTCTGGACAATCAGTGTCTTCAAGAGAGAGACTGACTGTGATGAATTAGCAGGATGGAAAACAACATATGTCCCTGATAATAAACTTATCCTATTCGACCAAAAGGATAGGAAGAGGGAAGGAAATACTAAAGTAATCAAGAGAAATTGGCCCGAAGGTCAGGTGTCCTGCAATAAACTAGTTTGAACACAGACCCCTGTGGGTTGGACTCCTGGGGCGGGATTCTCTTGTACCTGGCGGGGCGGCGGGGCCCGGTGGGACGGAGTTCCGTGAACCACTCCGGAGTCGGGCCGCCCCAAAGGTACGGAATCCTCCGTACCTTCAGGGACTAGGGCGGTGCCGGCCGGCCGACGCGTAGGAAAAGAATGCCCCCACGGCACAGGCCCGCCCGCGGATCGGTGGGCCCTGATCGCGGGCCAGGCCACCGTGGCGGCCAGATCGCCCCCCCCCCCCCCGGAGCCCGCCCGCGCCGCCAGGTCCCGCCGGTAAGGGACCTAGTCCAATTTACGCCGGCGGGACCTGCATAGAACGAGCGGGACCTCCGACCCGGCGGGAGGTCAGAGAATCCCGCCCCTGATAACAAATACGATGGCCGATTGAGTCATGGGGCGTCATTCTCCGCCGGCGGGAGTCTCCGTTCTGCCGGCGCCCGGGGGTTTCCCGACGGTGTGGGACTGCCCCACAATGGGAAACCTCATTGACCGGCAGGTGTTACGGAGACTCCTGCCGGCCGGTCGGGGCAGAAATGTGGCGGGGCGGGTAGGAGAATTTCGCCCATGGTTCTTTGAACATTTATGACCAGAAAGGATCGTGATTGATTAATGTTGCCCTGTGAGCAAGTGATTAGAAGCACAAGATCAGTCCTCGTGAAGTAAATATAAGAAAGAAAGACAAAGAGATTTCATCCATGTAACCTCAAGGAACAACAATGCAGAAGGAAGAAACATCAAGCCCTGAGCTCGACAGAGTCTGATCCCTCTCCAAGCCCAGCCAGCGCAATTGGATAGTGATGCCCCTACAGACTTTAGGTAAGTAAACACAGTTAATATCTATGCTTGTAAACATATCGTGGTAGACTTGTGTGAGACATAGTGTCAGAGAATCAGTCTTGTAGCAGTCATAAGTGTTGAAGTTTTTTTAACATTTTCCAAATAAGACGTGATTTGATTTAAAGGTAGCGTTGTTGTGTCTTTCAATTGACTGGAGCAAGAGTCTCAGTCAACAAATGGATGCATCATTTGCAACACATAGCATGTGAGGAACGCATGTTTCAATACATGAATTGTTACATGGAAATGCAGCCTCAAAATTCATTGGCTGTTCATCATGAAGGGCATTAATCAGACTGTCTTGAGCCGTCATCTTATACTTGTATAATTTTTAATTCTGCTGTTTGACAGGCTTGTACTCTGTAAATGGTATGATAACAAGTTCAATAACTGTGGCCCATATGTTTAGACAATTGATGATCTTGTATCAGCTATCTGTCAGATAGAAAATTACCATCTTATCATTTGAAGCCAGTTTGATTAATTACACGATGATATATTTTCTGTCATTGGTTTAGCTGAGTGGTACCAACTGGATAGAAATGCCAACTGGGAAGGTATTTAGGTGGTGGATTCCATCGACTTGGAGGATTCTGTCTGTTTTAGATATATTGAAGACCTTATAGCACCAGATCTTGAACCGGTCTTGACTTATTCACTCCAACACATTTATATCAATGTTTGCAGTGAATTGTTTTGTATACTTGAAATAATTTATCATATGAAATGATTGTGGGAAGCATGCAATTGTTGTGCCTTAGGGAACAATGCTAATGATTTTTTAATCACAGCTTGTTGCTTTCCTGAATTAATCAATTTGCATTACATTGTATTTGTCCAAAGGAATACTAGAACATGCATTTACAAGTGAGAAAGTAAGACTCACATTGGGGGTGGTCCAAAAGCTCAATCTATTTGGCGAGAATTAAGAAGCAAATACTTACTTAACCGGGAGCTTATTCTACATCATCAGAAGATGGGACACGTCAGAAAGGAAGAGGTAAGTTGACAAGTTATAAAATTGCGAGACAAGAGCAAACAGTGATTTTGATTATCAAATCTAGGGGGAACACAGGTGACAAAAAAGAGAGCAGGTTTGAAAATGTATCAGAAACTCACGTGACCCATCGGTGAGTGAGAACCATTTCACTTCATTCTAAGGCCACACGTCTCTCAGGCAGAGAGGTGGTGGGGGGGATTGGATTGGAGTTGTTTGTTGTCACGTGTATCGAGGTACAGTGAAAAGTATTTTTCTGCGAGCAGCTCAACAGATCATTAAGTACACGAGAAGAAAAGGGAATAGAAGAAAATACATAATAGGGAAAGAAAAAGGTATACAATGTAACTACCTAACACCGGCATCGGGTGAAGCATACAGGGTGTAGTGTTAATGAGGTCAGTCCATAAGAGGGTAACAGTGGGGAAGAAGCTGTTTTTGTGTCTGTTTGTGCATATTCTCTGATTTTGAGTCTGTTCGTGCGTGTTCAGGGTACAGGGTACATATTATATTATAATTCTAATTGAGGTTGTGCACAATGTTTCACTACAGGAAGTGCTCAGTCTGGATATACTCGATCAGGTGCTTATTTCAGGCGAACATTCAGAGCTGAAGACTGATGGGTGGCATTTGTTCGGACATTTTTTATTTATTTAGCGAATCCAAAGTCCCTAAGCCAAGCAGTTTCTTCCAGTTCTGCTGTGTTGAATGTGATAGAATCAACAGAAGAACGAGGCCATTCAGCCAATCAAATCTGCACCAGCCCTTGGAAAAGAGCACCCGACTTAGGACCCACACCTCCACCCTATCCCGTAACGCATTAACCCCACCTAATCTTTTGGGCACTAAGGGGCAATTTAGCACGGCCAATCCACCTAACCTGCACACTTTGGACTGTGGGAGGAAACCGGAGCACCCGGAGGAAACCCACGCAGACAGGGGGGAGAACGCGCAGACTCCGCACAGACAGTGACCCAAGCCGGGGATCGAACCTGGGACCCTGGAGCTGTGAGGCAGCAGTGCTAACCACTGTGCCACCGTGCCGTCGGAGAGGCCTCCGCTGAATCTGTGAATTGGACATCCTTCTATTACGTGGGGCAGAGTTTGCTCCCTCCCACAGGCACATAGGGGCTGACGCTGATGCCCCACCTGTGGAAGTTGGTCAAGCAGAGCTGTGGCCGGTCCTGAAGCTGTTAAGGGAAGACCACGGGCGCGATTCTCCGCTCCCGCGCCGGTTGGGAGAATCGCCTGGGTTGCCAAGTTTTCCCGCGACGCCGGTCCGACGCCCTCCCGCGATTCTCCCAAGCGGCGAGAACGGCCCCGTCGAGCTCCGCGCGGCGCAGGCCGGAGAATCGCCCGAGACACCCAAAATGGCGATTCTCCGGCACCCCCGCTATTCTCAGGCCCGGATGGGCCGAAGTCCCGACGGCGTGACCCCAGTTCACGCCATCGCCGTTAAAGTCGTCAGCCAGTCGTGCTGGCTGACGCTGGGCAGGGAGGAGGTGAGCGGACTGTTCCGCAGCTCCTGCAGACCGGGTCGGCTTACCCGAGAAGGCTGCAGCCAAAGGGGGGGTGAGGGAGAGTGTGCAGGTGGGAGGGGGGGGGGGGGGTGAGGGAGAGTGTGCAGGTGGGAGGGGGGGGGTGTGGGAGAGTGTGCAGGTGGGAGGGGGGGATGAGGGAGCGGCGTGTAGGTGGGAGGGGGGGGAGAGGGAGACTGGGCAGGTGGGAGGAAGGGTGAGGGAGAGTGTGCAGGTGGGAGGGGGGGATGAGGGAGCGGCGTGTAGGTGGGAGGGGGGGATGAGGGAGAGCGTGCAGGTGGGAGGGGGGATGAGGGAGCAGCGTGTGGGTGGGAGTGGGGGATGAGGGAGAGCGTACAGGTGAGAGGGGGGTGAGGGAGGGTGTGCAGGTGGGAGGGGGATGAGGGAGAGTGTGCAGGTGGGAGGGGGGGATGAGGGAGAACGTGCAGGTGGGAAGGGGTGAGGGAGAGCGTGCAGGTGGGAGGGGGAGATGAGGGAGCGGCGTGTAGGTGGGAAGGGGGCTGAGGGAGAGTGTGCAGGTGGGAGGGGGGGATGAGGGAGAGCGTGCAGGTGGGAGGCGGGTGAGGGAGAGTGTGCAGGTGGGAGGGGGATGAGGGAGAGTGTGCAGGTGGGGGGGGGGAGAGTGTGCAGGTGGGGGAGGTGAGGGAGAGTGTGCAGTTGGGAGAGGGATGAGGGAGAGTGTGCAGGTGGGAGGGGGGGTGAGGGAGAGTGTGCAGGTGGGAGGGGGGTGAGGGAGAGTGTGCAGGTGGGAGGGGGGGTGAGGGAGAGTGTGCAGGTGGGAGGGGGGTGAGGGAGAGTGTGCAGGTGGGAGGGGGGCGAGGGAGAGTGTGCAGGTGGGAGGGGGGGTGAGGGAGAGTGTGCATGTGGGAGGGGGGGGCGAGGGAGAGTGTGCAGGTGGGAGGGGGGGCGAGGGAGAGTGTGCAGGTGGGAGGGGGGATGAGGGAGAGTGTGCAGGTAGGAGGGGGGTGAGGGAGAGTGTGCAGGAGGGAGGGGGGGCGAGGGAGAGTGTGCAGGTGGGAGGGGGGATGAGAGAGAGTGTGCAGGTGGGAGGGGGGCGAGGGAGAGTGTGCAGGTGGGAGGGGGGATGAGGGAGAGTCTGCAGGTGGGAGGGGGTTAGGGAGAGTGTGCAGGTGGGAGGGGGGTGAGGGTGAGTGTGCAGGTGGGGGGGGTGAGGGAGAGTGTGCAGGTGGGAGGGGGGGCTGAGGGAGAGTGTGCAGGTGGGAGGGGGATGTGGGAGAGTGTGCAGGTGGGGGGGGGTGAGGGAGAGTGTGCAGGTGGGAGGGGGGGTGCGGGAGAGTGTGCAGATGGGAGGGGGGTGTGTGGGAGAGTGTGCAGGTGGGGGGGGTGAGGGAGAGTGTGCAGGTGGGGGGGTGAGGGAGAGTGTGCAGGTGGGGGGGGTGAGGGAGAGTGTGCAGGTGGGGGGGGTGAGGGAGAGTGTGCAGGTGGGGGGGGGTGAGGGAGAGTGTGCAGGTGGGGGGGGTGAGGGAGAGTGTGCAGGTGGGAGGGGGCTGAGGGAGAGTGTGCAGGTGGGGGGGGTGAGGGAGAGTGTGGAGGTGGGAGGGGGGGTGAGGGAGCGGAGTGCAGGTGGGGGGGGTGTGGGAGAGTGTGCAGGTGGGGGGGTGAGGGAGAGTGTGCAGGTGGGGGGGGTGAGGGAGAGTGTGCAGGTGGGAGGGGGCTGAGGGAGAGTGTGGAGGTGGGAGGGGGGGTGAGGGAGCGGAGTGCAGGTGGGGGGGGGGTGTGGGAGAGTGTGCAGGTGGGAGGGGGTGAGGGAGAGTGTGCAGGTGGGGGGGGTGAGGGAGAGTGTGCAGGTGGGGGGGGTGTGGGAGAGTGTGCAGGTGGGGGGGGTGAGGGAGTGTGTGCAGGTGGGAGGGGGGTGAGGTAGAGTGTGCAGGTGGGGGGGGGTGTGGGAGAGTGTGCAGGTGGGGGGGTGAGGGAGAGTGTGCAGGTGGGGGGGGTGAGGGAGAGTGTGCAGTTGGGAGGGGGGTGAGGGAGAGTGTGCAGGTGGGAGGGGGGTGAGGGAGAGTAGAGTGTGGAGGTGGGAGGGGGGTGAGGGAGAGTATGGAGGGTATCGTCCATCCGCGGATGTCACATGTCAGCCGCCCTGATATGGCAGGACGGCGTCGAGGACACGGCTGCAGGGTGCGTGTGGCTGATGGGCACAGGCGAGTGACACACTGGTGAGCAGTACGGTGTGAACTGACCGTGGGGCGCAGACAGTGACCAGGTGTTAGGCTGGGTGCATACCTGCAGCGCGACCATCCCACCGGGCCACACAGGGATCCCATGTAACCCGGCTGCCGAGGTGTGGAAGAACCTCCGTGTAACATGTCGTTTCTCTGCCCCCCACCACCCTCCTGCAGGTCACCATGTATGCCAACCAGACAGCGATGTTTACTGCCGTGGTTGGAGCCGCAGCTCTGGAGTTTGCCATCCGGCAGCGTAGAGTCAGATGGCCCACAGTGGCTGCAGATGCAGCGGTTGCCGGTGCAGCAGAGGGGATGGCCGCGGAGTGGCCCGTCGTCGACACGCAGGCCGCAGGCGCTCAGGACCCGAATGTACAGGGGGATGCCGAGGGGAACATTGACCCCCTGACGGCGAGGAATGCAGAGAAAGTGCTTGGGGGGAGCAGGAGGAGGAGGAGGAGGAGGTGGAGCAGGAGGATCCCACTGATGGTGGTGCCAGGGCGCAAGGCCGAGGGTGTACCGTGACAGATGTCGTTCGAGGCCCTAACGGACATCACATGCAGGAGGAGACTATGGTTCAGCAGAGAGACGGTCGCACATATATGCCAGCTCGTGGCGCACCTCGCACCACGTGGAATGGGAGGAGGACACGGTGGCCCTAAACTTTTATGCGACCGGTTCCTTCCAGGCGCCGAGCGGGGACCTATCCGGGATATCACGGGCATCGGTCCACAGGTGCATCAGGGCCGTCACCGACGCCCTGTACGCCATCGCGGACAGGTACATTCAATTTCCCGAGGACCGAGCACAGCAGGAAGCACGGGCACGTGGATTCGCCAAGGTGGCCGGGATACCGATGGTCCAGGGTGTCATCGATGGTCTGCACGTCCCCATGCGCCCGCCTGCAGACAGCAGGGACGTGTTCATGAACAGGAAGGGCCTGTTCATCCCACATGAAGATCATGCACGTGTGTGCAAAGTACCCCGGGAGTGTGCATGACGCCTATATTCTGGCACAGTCATTCATCCCCGCAATGTTCGATGGATGCCCCCCCTCCCCCCCCCCCCCCGGGCTGAGGGGCTGGTTGCTGGGCAACAGGGGCTATCCGTTGAGGTCATGGCTGATGACGCCAATACGGAGGCCTCACACCAACGCGGAGAGCCTATACAACGAGGCCCATGCAGCAAGCAGGGGTGTGGTGGAGCGGTGCTTCGGCCTGCTGAAGATGCGCTTCAGGGGCGAGAATCTCCGACCCCGCGCCGGGTCGGAGATTCGCCGGGGGCTGGCGTGAATCCCGCCCCCGCCGGTTGCCGAAGTCTCTGGCACCGGAGATTCGGCAGGGGCGGGAATCGCGCCGCGCCGGTTGGCGGGCGCCCCCGCGCGATTCTCCGGCCCGAACGGGCCGAAGTCCCGCCGCTAAAATGCCTGTCCCGCCGGCGTAGATTAAACCACCTAGCTTACCGGCGGGACAAGGCGGTGCGGGCGGGCTCCGGGGTCCTGGGGGGGGGCGCGGGGCGATCTGGCCCCAGGGGGTGCCCCCACGGTGGCCTGGCCCGCGATCGGGGCCCACCGATCCGCGGGCGGGCCTGTGCCGTGGGGGCACTCTTTCCCTTCCGCCTTCGCCACGGTCTCCACCATGGTGGAGGCAGAAGAGACTCCCTCCACTGCGCATGCGCGGGAATACCGTCAGCGGCCGCTAACGCTCCCGCGCATGCGCCGCCCGGAGATGTCGTTTCTGCGCCAGCTGGCGGGGCACCAAAGGCCTGTTCCGCCAGCTGGCGGGGTTGAAATTCGTCCGGCGCCGACCTAGCCCCTCAATGTTGGGGGCTCAGCCCCCAAAGATGTGGAGCATTCCGCACCTTTGGGGCGACGCGATGCCCGACTGATTTGCGCCGTTTTGGGCGCCAGTCGGCGGACATCGCGCCATTTCCGGAGAATTTCGCCCCAGATGCCTGGACCGATCAGGAGGGGCCCTGCAGTACCAACCCGACAGGGTCGGTCGCATGGTTGTGGTCTGCTGTGCGCTGCACAACATTGCCATGCAGAGGGGAGATGCCCTGGTGGAGGAGTCGGAGGGAGGACCCGACGGCACCGGAGCCAACGCAAACGAGGGGGATGGGGAAGAGGAGAATGCGGAGGATGATGGCGCGCATCAGGGTGGGGGGAGGGGCGCAGGGCACAGACACTGCCCGGCTGCTCGTTACGTCCAGGAGGCTGCGAGACGGCACCGCCGCGGGCACGCGACGTGTTGGTGGCCGCACGGTTCACGCACTGTGGGGGTGGGATTCGCTGAACACTGCCACTTGCACCATCAGTCCTGCACACGGGCACCACACAGCACCACCCCCCCGCACCACGTTCACGGCAACAATTCCACATCATCTTACCACTACGGCACTACGGGATTGCACAACAGTGATGATTGGGTAAGCGGGTGTGATCAGTGCCATGTTGAATGATGACGGCCCGCTCTGCGATGAGCTGTGTGCTCAGATTCGCCAGCCGAGGTCTGACTCATGGCTATAGCTGAACCATCCGCTCCGGTGGTCACAGCCCGTGGGGTGGCTGGTGTCGGTGTACCGAGGACAACGGTGGTCCGATTATGGGAGGCAGGGGGGAAAGGGTCAGCACAGCCGGAACAGACCTTGAACCGCTCGTATACCACTACGCCAATCGGGCACCCTCACGAGCCCCCTGGCACCGGACATAGCACACAGTCTCACAAGTCAAATTCAACAGTGCGTTTATTCATGTGGTAAACATAGGTGCCCTACCCACTACAACTAGACCGTGCCCTGCGCCCGTGCCAACTTCTTACGTGCCTAACGACTTTGCCTTACGGGCCCTACCACTACATCTAGGTGTCTCCCCAGATGGTACAGCAGGAGTGGAGATGGACTGCTGAGAATCACGCCCTTCGACATGGCTCCCCGTCGGCACACGTTTCCTGGGGCGGCCCGGCTTCGATGGGCCAGGCTGCTCGGCGGGCGTGCTGGATGGCGTTGTGCCACCCTGACCTGCCCGTTCCCCACCAGATGCGCCATGGACGGAACGGGAGGAGGCCCGAGTGTACCGGGACGTCCCTTGATGGAGCTACCGGGACGGGCCCCAGAACCACCTCTTCCCTCGGGAAGCCCAGTGCTCCCCGGGCCTCACTGTGGGACGGAGATGCGCTCGGAGACATGCCCCGTCGCACCACCGACACCTGGCGTTGCCAGTCCTGGAGGCCTGCAGCGGTATCGACCACGGTCCGAATGTTCGCCGAGACAGAGCCCAGGGAGTGTGACATTCCTGCCAAGGACTGTGCGATCTCGATCTGTGAGTGCGCTACGCCATCCATCACTTGCGCCAGGCAGTCAATGCTCTCCGCGACCAACTGCTGGGACTGTGCCATCGCTTGCTAGGACCGGGCCATGGCATGGTGAGACTCAGCCAGGGCCCCGAGAGCGGCGGCAATGTCGTGTTGGCTCTGAGAGGGCTGCCTGTGAGAGGGCAGCCCTCTCCTGGGCCATGGATGACGCGTGTACGTTAAGCCCAATGCCTTGCAGAACCTGACCCATGGCCGAAACCCTTTCACCCACTGCCTCCACCGCGGACGCCACCCGTGCGGTGTCGGCCTGGGTGGCTGTGATGAGCGGCACCACTCCCTGCTCCTGGTCGCGGATAGACTCCTCCAACTGCGTGTGCAGGTCCTGGAAGATGGCCCTCATCCCGTTATTCAGTCCCTGGGTGTCCACATGCATCGGTTGTCTGGGTGGGTCAATTACATCCAGGAACCCGGGAATCGTCTGGGTGGCAGCTGGTTGCTGGGCCTGGGCTGCCCTCCGACCGTCCAGCCCCTCGGCTGCTCCAAACTCCACCTGCTGTACCGGCTCGGCTGTCGGGTGTGCACCAGACAGTGACCCGGGAGCCTCAGCACTTATATGCCCAACCGAGGTGAGTGTCTCTGTGATGGTGGATGGTGTGGGAGACAGCAGTGCCGCGAGCTCGAGGTCATAATCCGTCAGGAAGTCTGGTGTGTACTGGTCCCCCTCATGGCCTGGCGCAAGCTCCATGCGGGCCATGTCGTCTTGACCTCCAGGTGGATCCAGCGGGTGTGTGGCCATGATGTGCACTTCGACATGACTGTCCACCCTGTACCCCTCACTACTTTCTGTCTCGGTGGTCTAAGCGTCCCGGTCCTGCGTCCCAGACTGAGGGGTCTACCCTCCTGTCCGACTGACTGCCAACATCTGGCGCGCGTCCCTGGGTGCAGTTGCGGTTGGCGATGTTCCGCTGTCTCTTGGCCGAGACGTCCCTGAAGTTTCGGCGGGTGGCCCTGGGGAACATAAAGATTTGGGGTTTGTTAGACACGGTGGCCCGGGTGTATGGTGGTGGTGGGTGCACAGTGTGAGGGGGGGAGGGGAGCGAGGGTGCAGTGGCCAGAGTGTGAGGGGGGATGGGATCTGGGGTGCAGTGGCCAGAGTGTGAGGGGGCGATGACAGGTTGGGGGTGGGGAGGACATGCAGGGTTCTCTCACTTGCTTCTGTGCCTCCGACCTGGCATAGCGCGACCTCCCGGGTGGCGGATCCCCCCAGCGAGGTCCAGGGCCCTCTGCTCGGGAAACGGTTAGGCGGTGCAGGACAGGAGAACCCCCTCCGGTTCTCATGCGCTCACGCTAGTTGTGAGCTGTCTTGTCCTGGGCGGGGCGGGGGGGTGGGGGGTGGGGGTGGGGGTGGTGGGGGGGGGGGGTGGTGGGGGGTGGGGGATGGGGGGGGGGCAGGGGGGGGGTTGGATAAAGCATCACAATTAGGCGGGTATCACCAGGGCATGCAGATGTAGACTACATTGTTGCTGGTTCAGGAGACAGCACGCCATGGCTTCGCTCCAGGGGGGTCCCGGGGCTCATGTGGGTCGAGTAGATAGTTGTGCACCGTGACCCCCCCCCCAACCCCCCCTGACCTCCTCACCACCACCCCTGATGCCGCAATCCCCCCCCAACACTCCCAACCCCCCCCTGGCCCCCCCCCCCCCCCCACCACCGCCCCTGATGCCCCAATCCCCCCCAACACTCCCAACCCCCCTGACCCCCCCCACCACCGCCCCTGATGCCGCAATCCCCCCAACACTCCCAACCCCCCCTGACCCCCCCCCCCCCCCACCACCGCCCCTGATGCCGCAATCCCCCCCAACACTCCCAAACCCCCCTGGCCCCCCCTCCCCCCCACCACCACCCCTGATGCCGCAATCCCCCCCAACACTCCCAACCCCCCCCTGACCCCCCCCCCCACCACCACCCCTGATGCCGCAATCCCCCCCAACACTCCCAACCCCCCCCTGACCCCCCCACCCCACTCCCCCGTGCCGGGGGGGGGGGGGGGGGGCGCTGCGGGCACCCTCATGGCACTTACCCTGGCAGCCCGGGTGAGGTCGTGCAGCTTCTTGCGACACTGCTCCCCGTCCGGGGTCTGCCCACAGAACTGACTGCGGTGCCAACCTCACGCCAACCGCGCCTCACCGCGCTGGATGGCTGGCGATGCCCACTTCTTGGGCAGAGGGTGCCCCTTCTCCGCTCGACCTCATCCACCAGGGTGTCAGGTCCGTGTCCCGGAACCTCGGTGCGGCTCGTTGGGGCTCAGCCATCTCCTCTCCCCTCCTCTGGGTCCTCTGTGCGCGGATCGCGCCATTTATGACGCAGCACCGCGTCAGTCGGGCGTCGGGCGATGACGACGCCGCCTTCACGACACGCCCCCCCCGAGTTTCTCGCGGCCCTGATCCTAGCCCATTTTCGGTCCCTGAATCGGCCGGGATCGGGGCGGTTTCGCGGCGTCGTGAACCTTGACGGATTTCACAACGGCGTGGGCACTTCGGCGCAGGAGTGGAGAATCGCGCCCCACTTTTTCCTTGGAATGGTGAAACCAGGCAGCTTTTGGGTTGGCTTTGAGACCAGGGGCGAGGTTCTCCGACCCCCCGCCGGGTCGGAGAATCGCCGGGGGTGTCATGATATTCAAACACACACATCATGATGGACACACCAACAGACAAATCAGAACACACAACACCACAACCAATCACACACAAAGACAGGAACCATATAAAAGCACGAGCACGACACCTGGTGGACAGTAGGTCTGGGGACAAGGACACGGACACGACCTGTTTCAACATCACAAACAAGGAATCCCCACGTGCAGAGTATCAAGACAAAACTGTACATAGAAAGTTTAAATAAAATAGCGTTGTACCATATACAACTGTGTTGGCTCATCTGTGTGTCAGAACGCCCAACACCACATGGTACAGGAGTGGATCGATACCTGCCAACTAACCTGCCATTCTGGACATGGACCGCACCGACAAACCGCAGCCGTTGCAAGTCGCGGGGAACCTTGGTGCCAATTGGAAGCTCTTCAGGCAGCGATTTGACCTGTACATCCGAGCCAACGAGAAACAGAGTTCCTCGGATGAAACGAAGATTGCACTGCTCCTCTTCTACGCAGGGCAGAACGCCCTCGACGTCTTCAACTCACTGGTGTTCGAAGAAGGGGAAAACCAATCCAAGTATGACACGGTCATCCTCAAACTGGACCAGCACTTTAATGTTGAAGTGAATGAAAGTTTTGAAAGATACCTCTTTCAGCAACGCCTGCAAGGTAAGGAGGAGCTTTTTCAACCCTTTTTGACGCACCTCCGAATTCTAGCGCAGTCCTGCGGTTACGGAAGCACCACAGAGTCCATGATCAGGGACCTGATTGTTTTTGGCATTGCCTCCAGTGGCCTACGCCAGCAGCTTCTTAAAATAAAAGGCCTCACCTTAGCGTCTGCTGTGGAAGCCTGTGTCCTCCACGAGAATGCAACCAGCCGTTTTGCCTGATTTCAGGCATCCGAATTGGCACGGAGGGGGTCCCCTGCCGTCGAATCGGCAAGCCAGGCCGCCCACGACGCCGAACGCATCCAGGCCGTCGATTACTTCCTGACCCGCGGCCCCGACGAGAGCGGCCGCTTCCCGCGCTTTTCGCGGTCTCCCGCGCTGGTGCGCGCCAAAAATAACGGCCACATCGAGGGACGCACTGCGCAGGCGCACCCACCGCAAGATCGCACTGCGCATGCGCAGTGGCGCAACGAACGCCGTGACGTCATGACGTGCGGCAATTGTGGAGCTGTACACTTAAAAGGGCAATGTCCTGCCAAAAACCGACAGTGCCTCAGATGTGGCAAGATGGGCCACTATGCTGCCCGCTGTCGTGCGGCTCAACCCATGGATCCTGCACATCCCCGACAATCTCGCAGACAAGTCAGGACCGTCCAGCCCACGCATCAAGACTTCCAGTTAAGTGATGCAGATGACCAGGATGCCTTCCGCGTTTCCGTCATCGATGTCAACAAGGTCAATGCCATCAATCCAGCCGATGAGTGGTGTGCCACCCTGACGGTCAACCGATCGCGCGTCGCCTTCCGTCTGGACACCGGCGCATCCGCCAACCTGATTGCATATTCTGCAGTCCAGGCCATGAAGGTCAAACCACCCATCACGCCATCCCGGCTCAAGATGGTTGACTATAACGGGAACGTCATCCCGTCCATAGGATCTTGCCAGCTACAGGTGACCCACAAGATGTACACGGCCACACTCCCCTTCGAAGTTGTCGGCTCATCAAAGGACTCGTTACTGGGCGCACAGGCGTGTAAGGTCCTTCACCTGGTACAGCGCATTATGTCTCTCTCTCCAGATGAGATATCCGACTTCCCGGATGCTGAGTTCCACGCAAATCTCCATTCCCTCCTTGCTCACAACCAGGAGGTTTTTGAAGGCATGGGGACATTGCCATACACGTACAAGATTCGACTCAGACCGGACGCCATCCCTGTCGTTCACGCACCTCGCAGGGTTCCTGCGCCACTCAAAGACCGCCTCAAGGCACAACTGCAGATTCTTCAGGACCAAGGGGTCCTATCCAGGGTCACGGAGCCCACGCCATGGGTCAGCTCCATGGTCTGTGTAAAGAAGCCCTCTGGCGAGCTCCGTATATGTATAGATCCTAAAGATCTGAATAACAACATCATGCGGGAACACTATCCCATCCCGAAACGAGAGGACCTCACCAGCGAGATGGCGCGAGCCAAAATATTCACCAAATTGGATGCGTCCAAAGGATTCTGGCAGATCCAACTGGACCCGGCCAGCCGAAGACTATGCACATTCAACACCCCTTTAAAAGGGCAATGTCCTGCCAAAAACCGACAGTGCCTCAGATGTGGCAAGATGGGCCACTATGCTGCCCGCTGTCGTGCGGCTCAACCCATGGATCCTGCACATCCCCGACAATCTCGCAGACAAGTCAGGACCGTCCAGCCCACGCATCAAGACTTCCAGTTAAGTGATGCAGATGACCAGGATGCCTTCCGCGTTTCCGTCATCGATGTCAACAAGGTCAATGCCATCAATCCAGCCGATGAGTGGTGTGCCACCCTGACGGTCAACCGATCGCGCGTCACCTTCCGTCTGGACACCGGCGCATCCGCCAACCTGATTGCATATTCTGAATTCCAGGCCATGAAGGTCAAACCACCCATCACGCCATCCCGGCTCAAGACGGTTGATTATAACGGGAACGTCATCCCGTCCATAGGATCTTGCCAGCTACAGATAACTCACAAGATGCACACGGCCACACTCCCCTTCGAAGTTGTCGGCTCGTCAAAAGACTCGTTACTGGGCGCACAGGCGTGTAAGGTCCTTCACGTGGTACAGCGCATTATGTCTCTCTCTCCAGATGAGATATCCGACTTCCCGGATGCTGAGTTCCACGCAAATCTCCATTCCCTCCTTGCTCACAACCAGGAGGTTTTTGAAGGCATGGGGACATTGCCATACTCGTACAAGATTCGACTCAAACCGGACGCCATCCCTGTCGTTCACGCACCTCGCAGGGTTCCTGCGCCACTCAAAGACCGCCTCAAGTTGCAGCTGCAGGCTCTTCAGGACCAAGGGGTCCTATCCAGGGTCACGGAGCCCACGCCATGGGTCAGCTCCATGGTCTGTGTAAAGAAGCCCTCTGGCGAGCTCCGCATATGTATAGATCCTAAAGATCTGAATAACAACATCATGCGGGAACACTATCCCATCCCGAAACGAGAGGAACTCACCAGCGAGATGGCGGAAGCCAAAATATTTACCAAATTGGATGCGTCCAAAGGATTTTGGCAGATCCAATTGGACCCGGCCAGCCGAAGGCTATGCACGTTCAACACCCCTTTTGGCAGATTCTGCTACAACCGGATGCCATTCGGCATCATTTCAGCATCTGAAGTTTTCCACCGCATTATGGAGCAGATGATGGAAGGCATCGAAGGGGTACGTGTATATGTGGACGATATCATCATTTGGTCCACCACTCCGCAGGAACGCATGCATCGTCTACGACGCGTCTTCACCCGCATACGACAAAATGGCCTGCGTCTCAACCGCGCCAAGTGTGCCTTCGGCCAGACTGAGCTGAAATTCCTTGGGGACCACATCTCACGATCAGGGGTCCGTCCCGATGCAGACAAAGTTAGCGCCATCACAGCCATGCCACGGCCGGCTGACAAGAAGGCTGTCCTAAGATTCTTGGGCATGGTCAACTTCCTTGGGAAGTTCATTCCCAACCTGGCTTCTCATACAACGGCTATGCGCCATCTCGTAAAAATATCAACAGAATTCCACTGGCAACAATCGCATCAGCTGGAATGGGAGGAGCTCAAGCACAAACTGGTCACGGCACCAGTGTTGGCGTTCTTTGACATGGCTCGCCCTACAAAGGTCTCAACGGATGCCAGCCAATCTGGTATTGGAGCGGTACTCCTGCAAAAAGACAGCACGTTGTCATGGGCCCCGGTTGCATATGCCTCACGAGCCATGACCCCTACCGAACAGCGCTACGCGCAAATAGAAAAAGAATGCCTGGGCTTGTTAACTGGACTGGACAAGTTCCACGACTATGTGTATGGTCTTCCACGATTTACGGTTGAAACTGACCACCGCCCCCTGGTCAACATCATTAACAAAGACCTGAACGACATGACCCCTCGCCTCCAGCGCATCTTACTTAAACTCAGGAGGTATGATTTCGAACTGATCTACACTCCGGGGAAGGATCTCATCGTGGCGGACACGCTCTCCCGAGCAGTGAGCACACCACCAGATGCGGAGGGGTTCGTGCGTCAAATTGAGGCACAAGTGACTCTGACAGCAGCAAATTTGCCAGCTGATGACCCAAGTCTGGCCCACATACGCGCAGAGACGGCGACTGACCCCCTTCTACAGCGAGTGATGCGCCACATGGCGGAAGGGTGGCTCAAAGGGCAGTGCCCCCAGTTTTATAATGTGCGAGATGACCTTACCAACATAGACGGGGTCCTTATGAAATTAGACAGGATTGTTATTCCGCACAGCATGCGCCAGATAATTCTTAATCAACTACACGAAGGCCACTTGGGCGTCGAAAAATGCAGACGAAGGGCCCGGGAGGCGGTATATTGGCCGGGTATTAATGAAGACATAGCCAACATGGTGCTCAATTGCACAACCTGTCAGAGGTTTCAGCCGGCGCAACCTCCGGAGACGCTTCTACCACACGATTGGTGACGTCCCCCTGGGCGAAGGTGGGTGTTGACCTATTTCACGCGCTCGGCAGAGATTACATCATTATTATAGATTACTTCTCAAACTACCCGGAGGTCATGCCTCTCCATGATCTGACGTTGTCCGCAGTCATTGGGGCCTGCAAGGAAACATTTGCTCGCCATGGCATTCCAAGGACTGTCATGTCAGACAATGGACCCTGTTTCGCCAGCCGTGAATGGTCGTCCTTTGCCGCAGCATATGGTTTCACTCATGTGACATCCAGCCCTCTACATCCACAGTCGAACGGGAAGGCAGAGAAGGGCGCCCACATTGCCAAGCGGCTCCTGTGCAAGGCGGCTGCTGCCAGATCGGACTTTAACCTCGCCTTGCTGGCCTATCGATCGGCCCCGCTTTCCACGGGTCTCTCGCCAGCGCAGCTCCTAATGGGTCGCTCCATCAGGACGACGGTACCGTCCATCCTGGCACCAACAACGGACCATGAGACAGTTCTTCGGAACATGCAAATGCAGCGTGATCGCCCGAAAAGTCAGTACGACACACGAGCGACGGACCTGCCCCCCCTGTCCTCCGGAGACAAAGTATGCGTCCATCAACCGTATGGTGGCTGGTCAGCACCGGCCGAAGTCCTCCGACGTGTGGCTCCTCGCTCGTTCCTGATTCAGATGGTTAAGTGCGTCGCCGCAATCGGCGCGCCCTTCGCCGACTTCCACGCTCGCAGCCACACAGTACACACACGCCAGATCCTCAACAGTCTTCCGAGGATGACTTCGTGGAGCTGCCGCAGATCACGCCCTCTCCATCGCCACCCATGGCCATGATTGCACATCAGCCGGTGGTTCTTGACCCACCCTTGAGGCGGTCAACCCGAACTCGTCGCAAGCCCATTAGACTGGACTTATAACACCGTTCATATGTTCAAAAAGTTACACACTTTTGTATTATAACCTGTTGTTGTTTATCGTTCCAGATATCGTCTGACTGGACCACTGTTCAAATTTTTTTTCTCGTTCGCATTCATGTTCTGTTATGGTACAACCTTGTTGATGTGATGCACCCGACATCGCCCCATGTAAATAGTTACGTCATATGCACATGCTGTACACAACACACAAACACTCTTAGATGCACTCACGACACGATTATATTTATTACCACGTAGGCACATATCTTTGTAAAAAGGGGGGATGTCATGATATTCAAACGCACACATCATGATGGACACACCAACAGACAAATCCCCACGTGCAGAGTATCAAGACAAAACTGTACATAGAAAGTTTAAATAAAATAGCGTTGTACCATATACAACTGTGTTGGCTCATCTGTGTGTCAGAACGCCCAACACCACACCGGAGAATTCGGCGGCCAGCGGGGGTGGGATTCACGCCCATGTTGTTGTTGTCGTTGTTGGACTAAGGCCTAAAAGCCATTTTCCGAATCTTATTCTAAATTAATCACGCAAATCGCAGACAACTGCAACCTGGAGGTGGCCATTCCGAGTGATATTTAGAGGTAATATTTAAAGCTGCTCTTAGGCATAATCCTGGCTCGCTCATTATTTTGCTAATGTGCTGCTTCTGCTCTTTAGGGCTTGTTGGCTGCAGGAAGGGACAGTAATCATCTGTGGGCCAGCAAACAGCAATTGACTAGAAGCTTGCAGAAGTCAGTAGGTTTGTCATTAAGGCGGAAAGAGGAGGGAGCGTAACTACGCGGAGAAGCTTCCCTTTCCTAACCAGGTGTACAAGAAGCCCAAAGGTTCTTATCTTCACCTCGCTGAGGGGAGAAGTGTGTGAAGGAAGCTCTGCTCCAGGAGGGTGCGCTCTTTGCCAAAGTCCACAGCTTCATATTCTTCCCCGTGGGTGCTGTAAAGCAGGAAGGCAGGACTCTGAGCTTTGCCAGCTGGATGCCACGCTTCCCGCTGGCGCAGGTGAATATCAACCATACATACATGTTTCAGTCGCAAGGCTTGGAGGGATTTCAGAAGGGATTTCACTCCTAAGATCATTTGAAAGAGGGGCAGGAGTAGGCCATTCAGTCTACTGAACCTACTCCACAATTTAAAAGGGTCATGGCTGAACCGAGTGTGACCTTAAAGCCACTTTTCTGCCTGTCCCCCATAATCCTTGATTCCCACATCAATCAAATATCTTTCTAACTCAGCCTTGACTGTATTCACTGACCCAGCCCACAGTGCTCTCTCTGAAAGAGAATTCCGGGGTCCAGCGACCCTCTGAGAGAAGAAGTCCCTCCTCATCTCTACCTTAAATGGGAAATCCCGTTCCTTTAACCTCTGCCTCCTAGTTCTCAATTACACGGAGAAGCATCCTCTCAGCGTCTAAGCACTCTCAGAATCTTGGGTGGGATTCTCCGACCTCCCGCCGGGTCGGAGAATGGCCGGGGGGGGGGGGGGCGGCGTGAACCCCGCCCCCGCCGGCTGCCAAATTCTCCGGCGCCGGGGATTTGGCGGGGGCAGGAATCGCGCCAGTTGCCCGGCGGTTCTCCGGCCCGCGATGGGCCGAGTGGCCGCCCGTTTTCGGCCAGTCCCGCCGGCGTACATTACACCAGGTATTTGCCGGTGGGACCTGTCTGCGCGGGCGGCCTCCGGGGTCCTTGGGGGGGGGAGGAAGGGGGGGGCGGGGGGATCTGGCCCGGGAGTTGCCCCAACGGTGGCCTCGCCCGCGATCGGGGCCCACCGATCCGCGGGCGGGCTTGTGCCGCTGTGGTCCTCCGCGATGGCCAACGCAGAGGTGATCCCCTCCTGCGCATGCGCTGGGATGACGCCAGCACACGCTGGCGCTCCCACGCATGTGCCAACTCGCGCTGGCCAGAGGAGGCCCTTCGCCGCCGGTTTGCGCGGCGCCAAGACCCTTCCCCGCCAGCCGGCGCGGCACAAACCACTCCGGTGCTGGCCTAGCCACTGAAGGTGCGGAGGATTCCGCACCTTTGGGGCAGCCCGACGTCGGAGTGATTCACGCCACTCCTTCGCGCCGGAGTTGCCCGCCCCGCCGATTCCCGCAGAATCCCGCCCCACGTGTTTCAAGATGGTCATCTCTCATTCACCTAAACTCCAATGTGTATAGTTTCAACCTGCTTAAATTTCCCGAATAAGGCAACCTCTTCCTTTAGCAATCAGCTGAGTGAACTGCTTCCAATGCCAATATATCCTTCCTGAAGGAAGAGGACCACAAGCATATACAGTACTCCCTTGCAGTCCCACCAATGTCCTGTACAAATGTAACAACATTGCCACAGAATAGGGTACAAATAATCACTACGGGAGGCCATTCGGCCCATCAAGTCGGCACCGACTCTCCAAAAGAGCACTCTACCTAGACCCAGTTTCCCCTTCCACATCCCTACAACCGCGTTGCCTATCCTACACATCTTTGGACACTAAATAGGGCAATATATCATGGCCAACTCACCTCACCTAGTTTTATACTCCATGCTCCTTCCAATAAATGCCAACATTCTATTGAGAACAACAAACAAAGAACAAAGAAATGTACAGCACAGGAACAGGCCCTTCGGCCCTCCAAGCCCGTGCCGACCATACTGCCCGACTAAACTACAATCTTCTACACTTCCTGGGTCCGTATCCTTCTATTCCCATCCTATTCATATATTTGTCAAGATGCCCCTTAAATGTCCCTATCGTCCCTGCCTCCACTACCTCCTCCGGTAGTGAGTTCCAGGCACCCACTACCCTCTGCGTAAAAAACTTGCCTCGTACATCTACTCTAAACTTTGCCCCTCTCACCTTAAACCTATGCCCCCTAGTAATTGACCCCTCTACCCTGGGGAAAAGCCTCCGAATGACATTGACATTGACATTGACATTGACAATGAGCTTCCGAATGACATTCCCTACCTGCACGTGAACATCCATCTGGTTTTCCTGACAGATGAAATGATGCATTCACATACACTAGTCCTCAATCAACTCTCTTTGGCCTGACCCGCATATGCATCCGCCCCACCGACCCGCTCACCCACCCACCTCAGCCACCTATTCAATTACCCACCTACCCATCTCACCCAATCTTTCCACCACATGCACATACCCACTCACTCAACTCCGCAGCTTCTCCACCTCACTCACCGTCCCACCCGACACACTTACACACTTCCCCACTCACCCACGTACCCATTCACTCGCCTACCCACCCCACCCAGCTGTCCAAACGCACCTAGGTAACCACCTTATCCATTTCCTCATGTCACTCACGCGTTCACTCGCATTCAAAGACTGGACAATTACGCTTCCCATCGAACGGTTAGAGGCTATGCCCTGTCTCCCCCTTCAGTCTACTGCACTCTGAGTTCCCTGATGGACTCTGTGCTCCACATTTCTGGAAAATCCAGGCTCGGAAGATCCCGGAAGAAATGCGGAACGCTGTCGTGTTGGGGAATTTCTTAAGCTGGGCAGCAATCCCACAGTGATGCCAGTCCTTGGAAGATCCAGGCCGCAATGTTAATTTCAGAGGGCACCTGCTTTACTCATAACTATTCATGGAGGCTGCATTGTACGGTGTATGAGAATTGACTGCACTTATTCTGTTCAGAGATATTGACGGAGGCCTATTTATACTCGTCCATTTCAGAATTAAGCTTCAATGGGCACTTTATTTGTTCTGTTGAGAGTAATTTTTACTTTGTCATCAATGTACTTAAGCTGAAAATGCACTTGTTCAGTGTTTTGTCATTGATGGAGGATGGTTTGTGGTGTGCAATTTTTATGTTGCATTATCTCTGATTTCTGAATCATAGCAAACAGAGTCATAGAGAAAAAGGATGCCCTCAATCGGTGCAGACCTTCTCTTCTTGGTGATGTCAGTTGGGCAGCATGGTAGCATTGTGGATAGCACAATTGCTTCACAGCTCCAGGGTCCCAGGTTCGATTCCGGCTTGGGTCACTGTCTGTGCGGAGTCTGCACGTCCTCCCCGTGTCTGCGTGGGTTTCCTCCGGGTGCTCCGGTTTCCTCCCACAGTCCAAAGATGTGGTTAGGTGGATTGGCCATGATAAATTGTCCTTAGTGTCCAAAATTGCCCTTAGTGTTGGGTCGGGTTACTGGGTTATGGGGATAGGGTGGTGGTGTTGACCTTGGGTAGGGTGCTCTTTCCAAGAGCCGGTGTAGACTCGATGGGCTGAATGGCCTCCTTCTGCACTGTAAATGCTATGATAATCTATGATGACATAGCTACACATCTGGGGCGAAATTCTCCGGAAACGGCGCAATGTCCGCCGACTGCCGCAAATCAGACGGGCATCGTGCAGCCCCAAAGGTGCGGAATGCTCCGCATCTTTGGGGGCCGAGCCCCAACCTTGAGGGGCTAGGCCCGCGCCGGACGAATTTCCGCCCCGCCAGCTGGCGGAAAAGGCCTTTGGCGCCCCGCCAGCTGGCGCGGAAATGACATCTCCGGGCGGCGCATGCGCGGGAACGTCAGCGGCCGCTGACAGCTTCCCACGCATGCGCAGTGGAGGGAGTCTCTTCTGCCTCTGCCATGGTGGAGACCGTGGCGGAGGCGGAAGGGAAAGAGTGCCCCCACGGCACAGGCCCGCCCGCGGATCAGTGGGCCCCGATCGTGGGCCAGGCCACCGTGGGGGCACCCCCCGGGGCCAGATCGCCCCGCACCCCCCCAGGACCCCGGAGCCCGCCCGCGCGCCTTGTCCCGCTGGTAAGGTATGTGGTTTCATTTATGCCGGCGGGACAGGCATTTTAGCGGCGGGACTTGGCCTATCTGGGCCAGAGACTCGAGCGGGGGTGGGGGGCCCGCCAACCGGCGCGGCGCGATTCCCGCCCCCGCCGAATATCCGGTGCCGGAGACTTCGGCAACCGGCGAGGGCGGGATTGACGCCAGCCCCCGGCGATTCTCCGACCCGGCGGGGGGTCGGAGAATCTCGCCCCAGAGCAGAGAGAATGGATGTGTGTGGGAAGATATTAGTTTCAAGGGACCTACATTGTGGGAGAGAAGGTGTGCAAGTGGAAATCGATGAACGAAAGCAATTAGATGCTGAAATCCGCTGCAGTGAGTTGCTATCTAACAGTTCTGACAGCTTCACGCTTTATCATGTCTGAGCAAACATTTGCAATGCACTCCCCCCCCACACCTGCCACTCCATGCTGATCTACTCAGCCCACCCAAGGCATGACACACATCGACAAGGCCCATCGGGAAAAACTCTCCACACAGGACTTCAACCCAAATTCCACCTGGAAAAATGAATGGAATTCATTGGACGTGACAAACAAGTACCTGGGGCGAAATTCTCCGGAAACGGCGTGATGTCCGCCGACTGGCGCCCAAAACGGCGCATATCAGTCGAGCATCGCGCCGCCCCAAAGGTGCGGAATGCTGGGCATCTTGGGGGGCCGAGCCCCAACATTGAGGGGCTAGGTCGGCGCCGGACGAATCTCCACCCCGCCAGCTGGCGGAAAAGGCCCTTGGTGCCCCGCCAGCTGGCGCGGAAATGACATCTCCGGGCGGCGCAGGCGCGGGAGCGTTAGTGGCCGCTGACGGCATTCCCGCGCATGTGCAGTGGAGGGAGTCTCTTCCGCCTCCGCCATTGTGGAGACCGCGGCGAATGCGGAAGGGAAAGAGTGCCCCCACGGCACAGGCCCGCCCGCGGATCGGTGGGCCCCGATCGCGGGCCAGGCCACCGTGGGGGCACCCCCCGGGGCCAGATCGCCCCGCGCCTCCCCCCAGGACCCCGGAGCCCGCCCGCGCCGCCTTGTCCCGCTGGTAAGGTAGGTGGTTTAATCTACGCCGGCGGGACAGGCATTTTAGCGGCGGGGTGGGCCGGAGAATCGCGCGGGTGGGCCCGCCAAACGGCGTGGCGCGATTCCCGCCCCCGCCAAATATCCGGTGCCGGAGACTTCGGCAACCAGAGGGGGCGGGATTCACACCACCCCCCTGTGGTGTTGGGCGTTCTGACACACAGATGAGCCAACACAGTTGTATATGGTACAACGCTATTTTATTTAAACTTTCTATGTACAGTTTTGTCTTGATACTCTGCACGTGGGGATTCCCTGTTTGTGATGTTAAAACAGGTCGTGTCCGTGTCCTTGTCCCCAGACCTACTGTCCACCAGGTGTCGTGTTCGTGCTTTTATATGGTTCCTGTCTTTGTGTGTGATTGGTTGTGGTGTTGTGTGTTCTGATTTGTCTGTTGGTGTGTCCATCATGATGTGTGTGTTTGAATATCATGACATCCGGCACCGGAAACACGGCGGGAAATGGGCCGCACCGGTTGGCCCCCCTTCCCACCCCCCCCCCCCCCCCAGCGATTCTCTGGCCCGCGATGGGCTGAAGTCCTGCTGCTATCATGCCAGTCCCGCCGGCGTGAATTAAACCACCTCCCTTACTGGCGGGACTGGCGGCGCGGGCGGGCTCCGGGGACCTGGGGGGGGCGCGGGACGATCTGGTCCCGGGGGGGGGGGGGGGTTGCCCCCACGGTGGCCTGGCCCGCGATCGGGGCCCGCCGTAGCATTGTGGATACCACAATTGCTTCACAGCTCCAGGGTCCCAGGTTCGATTCCCCGCTGGGTCACTGTCTGTGCGGAGTCTGCACATTCTCCCCGTGTCTGCGTGGGTTTCCTCCGGGTGCTCCGGTTTCCTCCCACAGTCCAAAGATGTGCAGGTTAGGTGGATTGGCCATGCTAAATTGCCCTTTGTGTCCAAAATCGCCCTTAGTGTCGGATGGGGTTACTGGGTTATGGGGATAGGGTGGAGGTGTGGACCTTGGGTAGGGTGCTCTTTCCAAGAGCCGGTGCAAACTCAATGGGCCGAATGGCCTCCTTCTTAACTGTAAATTCTATGATATGATCCGTGGCTGGGCCTGTGCCGTGGGGGCACTCGTCTCGGCTATAGCCTCCGCGATGGCCGATGTGGAAGTGACACCCCCCTGCGCATGCACGGGGATGACGTCAACAGCCGCTGACACTCCTGCACATGCGGGGACTTCCGCCGGCCAGCGCAGTCCCTTCGGCCGTTGCCCATCCTGGCACCAGCTACCCCCTTTCTCAACTTCCAACCCAACGTAAACTGAAAAAAGACCCCCCCCCCACCGCTGTAGACTCAATACTCCTTAAAGAAGTCGATGGACAGCTTCGACCTCGAGGTGAACCCCTCCTCTGTCCCCTTAATGGCCAACTTGATCTTCTTTAAGTGCGGGAACTCTGCCCAACCGCTGACCCTTGGCACTCTGAGTCCCGCCAATGCAATAAAGTATATCTCCGGGCTATCAAGGAGGCAAAAGGCCGATGCATCAGCCTCTCTCCCCACCTGCGGATCCTCCGACACTCAATATCGCCACCTCCGGACATGGAGCTAAAGTTGTCCCCAAAATCTTTGACATCATGGGCTGAATTCCCCGCCATTGGGATGCTCCATTTTGCACCATCCCGGGTGTTTCCCGACGGCGTGGGGCTGCCCCCACAATGGGAAACCCCCATTGATCAACCGGCGAAATGGAGAATCCCGTCCATTATCTGCAAATCCCATCCAAAACCCCCTCAGCTTCGGACACGCCCAAGACATATGGGCATTGTTCCCCGGCCCTCCCGCACACCGCCCACCCCTAATCTTCTTGCAATAAAGGCCAACATAACATTTGTCTTCCTAATCACGTGCTGCAAAGCCACCGCACACAACCTTGGTCTGTGCTTCCGTGGAGGTGGAGGACAGGCAGGGTGCCTGACTGCCTCTTACCTCATATTAGAGACCTGGATACAGCTGAATCAGCAGCTGCAGAGCAGCTGAGGCCCTCGTTGATGCTGAGATTCTGCAGCCACACAGGTGAGGTGCCACAAATGACAGGAGATCACGCTCCGAACACTCACAGCCCTCTTGTGTCGCTGAGGATTGCATCCTTCAAAGTGGACTCCAAAGGCCTTGGCTGCTTGCCATTCAGCCACCATGAAGTGGTAGCCTCCGATTGCCACCCTTCTGGTTTCCTCATGCTGATCTCGCATCCTAGTGGGTTGCAGGTGCGCGGGGGCGCCCTCTTGCGGTGATGGGCTAAAAGGTCCTACTGGCCGGTATAAAAATGGCTACCATGGAAAGTGAGTTCCTGTCATGGCCGCTCACATCGCTAATCGACCTGTGAATGGGTCTCACAACCTCGCACTATTCTTGAAAGGTAGAGTGTGAAGATATGACAGGAACGCCCGTTGTATCAAGTATCATCAAAGAACAGCTGAATGAACTTTAAAAATGTGAGCAAAATATAAATCTACGGTTATTCTCCCAACCTGGCAAGATTTTAGAAAACAGCAGTTTTGGTCCCCTTATCTAAGGAAAGATTCACTGGCATTCGAGACAGTCCAGTAAAGGTGCACAAGGTTGATCCCGGGCATGGAGGGATTTTCTTATGAGGCGAGGTTAAGTAGGTTGGACCTGTACTCATTGGAGTTTAGAGGAGTGAAAGGCAATTTTATTGATACATGTATGATTCATGTATACCAGGATGTTGCCTGGAATGGAGAGTAGGTCTGACGAGGAAAGGCTGAGGGTGCTAGGCCTTTTCTCAGTTGAACGGCGAAGGATGAGGGGAGACTTGATAGAGGTTTATAAGATGATCAGGGGAATAGATAGAGTAGACAGTCAGAGACTTTTTCCCCGGGTGGAACAAACCATTACAAGGGGACATAAATTTAAGGTGAATGGTGGAAGATATAGGGGGGATGTCAGAGGTAGGTTCTTTACCCAGAGAGTAGTGGGGGCATGGAATGCACTGCCTGTGGAAGTAGTTGAGTTGGAAACATTAGGGACCTTCAAGCGACTATTGGATAGGTACATGGATTATGGTAGAATGATGGGGTGTAGATTAATTTGTTCTTAATCTAGGACAAAAGTTTGGCACAACATCGTGGGCAAGATCGATACCAGCAACCATCAGCATAACAAAACACCAGCCATCTGCATACTAATGAGCAATCCCCGGGAACAATGAGCAACATTTAGACACACAAAGCAAAACCAGACTCTTCGGCGCCAGCAGGAGCCTACACAAAGGAGGTGAACGCGCACCTCAAGACTGCCCATCGATCAGGGAACCGCTCCAGCATTGGAGAAAATCGAACCAAGCGATTGGGACAAAGTCCAATCACTTGGGACCAGGTACAGGGTCCGCCCCGAAAGGTGGGAAGCCCCTGGGGACTATAAGAATTGAGCCCCAAGTTCAAGGTGCTCTCTTCCACCACTTGCAGCTCTCTTAACTCTTCAACAGCCGCTCAAAAACTGTAAGTCTTACTTCAATGCTCGCTACGAGATGGGTGCTCCTAGCTACCAATCTGTACCAACTTTGAATCCCGCAGGCTCAGAACCCGAACGAAAGGCCATTTGTTTCCCTGACCTGGTGGGCCAGTTCCAAGTCAAGTATTGGCCTGTTAGCTGTAGAAGTAGCTTAGACGTAGAATTTGTACATGAGTAGCGATTACTGTGTATAATAAATGTGCTTTGATTTAAATCTTACTAAGCGGTGTATTGGATTATTGATCATTACTCGGACTTGAACCACGTGGCGGTATCATAAAGATACCTGGCAACTCAAGAGCAAAGGTGATAAAACAGAGCAATTAAACTAAGGCAAAGTTAGCAACAAGGTTAAGCGTAAAAAGCATTCAAAATAACCCACCAATCCAATGGAATGAACATGGGGCCACCTACTTGAAAATGTTGACGTCATTTTTGTGGTCAGTGTGCTGAAAAACAATCAGCAATCTCTTGACATCGAACGTTCCAGTTTGGAATGAATGCAGTCAGCAAGGTTTTTAGAAAACAAGGGTTTTGGCCCCCTTATCTTAGGCAAGACAGACTGGCACTGGAGGCAGTCCAGAGAAGGTTCAATAGGTTGACCCGGGTATGGAGGGATTTTCTTATAAGGAAAGGTTGAGTAGGTTGGACTCAAAGCTATCCAATTGACTCAACAACCTGCATTGAAAAATACAAAGAAATAAATTAGTCAAATAATATCTGAATTTCTTAATTTTGTCCAAAAATAGGTCCAATTTAAAAAAACTTGTTGATGGGACGTGAGCGTCGCAGGGTGGGACCAGCAGGTACTGCCCGTCCCTACTTGCCCTTGAAGGGACAGTTAAGAGTCAACCACATTGTTGCGGATCTGGACTCACATGTCGGCCACACCAGGTAAGGACGGCAGATTTCCTTCCCTCAAGGACATTAGGGAACCAGATGGGTTTTTACGACAATCGGCGATGGTTTCATGGTCATCATTAGACTTTTAATTCCATTTCTTTAAAATTCAAATTTCATCATCTACAGTGGCGGGATTTGAACCTGAGTCCTCAGAGCATTACTCTGGGGTCTCTGGATTACTGGTCCAGTGACAATACTACTCGTACTAGTACAGTTCTGATACTTCTGATGTTTAATGGCAGCTAAATGATTGCTTTTGAGCCCAACTGATATCAAATGAGTGCAAATGACTGCTGTTGAATGTAAATGATGTCATACTTTTCAGGGAGGGGAGGCCATTTCGTCCCTTGAATCCATTAAATGAGATCACGGATGATTTGTGACCTATCGCCATATAACCTGCCTTTGCGCCAAATCCTTATTACCTTTGCTCAACAAAATCTATCAACATCAGCTGTAGAATTTTCAAACAATCTCGCCTCAGTCGCCACTTATGGAAAGTGTTCCGACTTTCTAATACCCTTTGAGCGTGGAAGTGCTTCCTAACCTCACTCCTGAAAGGTCTGGCTCTAATCTTTAGTCTCTGCTCCCTCAATCCTAATTCCTCACACAGCAAAAATGGGCTTTTCAGTGGAAGTGGGTTTCCCTCGATCTTTCCTATCTGTTACTCTTGCTATGTTGAAAACTCTGATCAAATCGCCCAATAAGTTCCAGACAATACGGGATGATGGTTTGTGTAAGCTCTCCTCGTAGCTTAACCCCTAGCATCCAAGTATAACCGCAGTAAATTGATGCACTCCCTCCAGGGCCAATATGCCCTTCTTAAGACACGGTGCCCAAGAGTGTTCACAGTATCTCAGAGGTTCAGCGAATGATTTACCTTAGAAATGGTTATAAGATTACTTGACATTACTCTTTTTTATCCTAACCTGCCTTTTCGCACCACCATGACTGTTGTAACTTCTTCATGATTATGCGTAGTTTTGTTCCATCTCCTTTCAATTTTCACTTCAATATTTATCCGTAGCAACTCTATTTGGAATGTGCTTCTTACTGCCTACAGATTGTTCCATCAATTAGGACTGGATTGAAATCTAAGTGTCAGGGCAGATGAACATTGTACCCAGTCATGTAACTAGCTGTGCCTCTTCGCAGAATTGCTATCCTTAAAGTAATCAGTCTTCCCTCCAGTTTCAATGTTTTCCACATTGTTTCCCTCAGGCTCTTCTCTCCAGGGAGGAACATTCAGCGTATTTGGGTTTCAGCTCCATAGGTTGCAAAACTTAAGTGCTCACAAAGATTGAATTTCAAGAGGAACAATCTGATATTACACTTCACCGCTACAAAATACAAATACTGGTCCAAGGCCGGAAATTAGGACACGCTAAATACGCTGTCAGGCGGTTTGATGCAAGGCTCGCCATCAAATAATGAACAACAAACTGGCAGATGGGCTCACTGCAAATATTTGGCAAGGTCGATAAAACATGGTTCCATGTGTGCAAAGAGATCTCCTCTTTAAGGCAATTGTTCACATTGCAGCCATTTTCTCCCACGCGGTCTCAAAGGCACTGGGCTGGATTCTCCGCCGTCGGGATTCTCCATTTCTGCAGGCAGCCCCCCCGGGGGTTTCCCGGCGGTGTGGGACTGCCCCACAATGGGGAAGCCCGTTGAGCGGCCGGCGCGCTGAACCAGAAATCTGGCCCAGCGCGACAGACAATCCAGTCCACTGACTCCGACTTCTTCAATGGATGAGAGTGGTCCATGAAAACTCTTCTGCGTGAGCTAAGGTAATTCGTCAGTGGGGTCCATAATTGTGGGATCATCACGGCTGACCACGACCCAGTGTTCACCCAAACAAAAGGAAAATGATGCGGATGCCGGAGATCTGAAGCAAAAACAAGAACCGTTGGAAGGAACTCAGCAGGGCTGGCTGCACCCTTGGAGAGGGAAACAGAGTAATCATCTTGAGCCCAATATAGCTTCTTCAGAACTTAGAAGAATAGTCATCCTGGACTCAAAGCTTTTAGCTCACTTGGCTAGACGGCTAGTTGGCGATGCAGAGCGAGGTTAGTAGCGTGGGTTCAATTCCTGTACCGGTTGAGGTTATTCATGAAGGCCTTGCTGTTCTCAACCTTGCCCCTTACCCGAGGTGAGGTGATCCTCAGGTTAAATCACCACCAGTCAGCTCTCCCCCTCAAAGGGCAAAGCAGCCGATGGTCACCTGGGACTATGGTGACTTTACCTTCCCTTCACTAGTCCAATGATAATCCCACTGAGCCACCACCCTGTGTATATGTGGAGAGTTTGAGCTAAATGGTCAGTTCCAATCCTGCACCAGAGGTCAATGGGCTATCCATGAGCAAAGATATTGAAGGGGTGTCTCAGCCTTTTCTGCAGTAGGTACGGTGAGGTACATCCTTGAAATGTTCTTAACCTGAAACGCAAGGCGGAGCCACCCCCCCCTCACCCCGCCCCCACAGGAGATTCAACGGTCCAGACAAACTTAATTGCCTCAGCGGTCCCGACCGTTCCCTGCGTGTCCTTCCTCAACAACAACGCTTGTCCAGGCTGTAAACAAAGTCCTCATTTATCTTAAATAATTTTGCAGCGAACCGGAAAAGCGGAATTTGTGAAGTTTTCTCACGCTAATATCGTTAACGCTGGGCTAACGTTCCTGAGGTCATTCGGCAGCGACTGGGGAATGTTTTCAACCGCTTGGGGAATTGGCTGGAGCACTGTATCACCAAAGATGACAGTTCTCTTGAAGCGGAGGAATTTGAACAGCATTACATAAAAGTTTTGTGAATTGTACTTTCCTATGTCATTTACAGTTTGTATTTGTCAAGTTCGAAGTAAAGTTGCACAAGGACTTTATGCATATCCTGTATTCTCTCAGCTCATGTTACCATTACCAAGCCTCCCAGATGTGACATGTTATATGCATCATTGAGTTAGACCAAGAAATATAAAGCTAATGTTGCTCTGTTACAATTACTAAAAGGAACACATTATATTACTTTTGCCTGAAGTGTAATCACAATGGGCATTAAATAGGTCTCTCTGGAAACTAGGCAAAGCCCTTTGAGATCTCATAGACAAGATCAAAAGGTTCTCATTCACACATGTGTAATATTCATGTGGGAATGTCGTTTCCTTACCAATGGGTTTAAATAATTTTTTCCCATTAAGTTTTTATAATTTGAATTTTTTGACATCCAAGTAATGATTCCTATTAACCGAGTTCAAGTAATGTTATCAATCAAGCCCATCCTGAAAACAACACCGCTGGTGACATCTTTGTCCCTCAGGTAATGTTACACAATTATCAGCTGACAATCAGTGCACTTGCTTGCTTTATCTGTCTTGGAAGACAAATGAAAGTCACAGGAATTTAATTGCAGCTCGGCTCACTTCAGTGTGGAAGTTAGGACATTCTAAAGCTGTGTCTCCTCCACACAGTAAGTGGAAGGCACTTTGCTTCTCCTTTGTGCTTTACGCAATCTCCAATTCTCCAAGGCTCCCACCAGTAGCACAATTATGAGAGTCAACAAACAAAGGGGACAGAGCGCTGTTTTTTTTCCCTTTGATGGTACGCTCAATTGGAAGCGCCAGATGAAAAAAAGAACAAAGAACGAAGAACAAAGAAAAGTACAGCAGAAGAACAGGCCCTTCGGCCCTCCAAATCTGTGCTGCCCGTCTAAACTAAAAACTTCTACACTTCCTCGGTCCGTATCCCTCTATTCCAATCCTATTCATGTATTTGTCAAGATGCCCTTAAATGTCACTATCAACCCTGCTTCCACCACCTCCTCCGGCAGCGAGTTCCAGGCACCCACTACACTCTGTGTAAAAAACTTGCCTCGTACATCTCCTCTAAACCTTGCCCCTCTCACCTTAAACCTATGCCCCCTAGTAATTGTCCCCTCTACCCTGGGAAAAAGCCTCTGAGTATCCACTCTGCCTATGCCCCTCATAATTTTGTAGACCTCTATCAGGTCACCCCTCAATCTCCGTCGTTCCAGTGAGAACAAACCGAGTTTATTCAACCGCTCCTCATAGCTAATGCCCTCCATACCAGGCAACATCCTGGTAAATCTCTTCTGCACCCTCTCTAAAGCCTCTACATCCTTCTGATAGTGTGGAGACCAAAATTGAACACTATACTCCAAGTGTGGCCTAACTAAGGTTCTATACAGCTGCAACATGACTTGCCAATTCTTATACTCAATGCCCCAGCCAATGAAGGCAAGCATGCCGTATGCCTTCTTGACTACCTTCTCCACCTGTGTTGCCCCTTTCAGTGACCTGTGGACCTGTACACCTAGATCTCTCTGACTGTCAATACTCTTGAGGGTTCTACCATTCACTGTATATTCCCTACCTGCATTAGACCTTCCAAAATGCATTACCTCACATTGTCCGGATTAAACTCCATCTGCCATCTCTCCGCCCAAGTCTCCAAATGATCTAAATCCTGCTGTATCCTCTGACAGTCCTCATCGCTATCCACAATTCCACTAACCTTTGTGTCGTCTGCAAACTTACTAATCAGACCAGTTACATTTTCCTCCAAATTATTTACATATACAATGAACAGCAAAGGTCCCAGCACTGATCCCTGCGGAGCACCACTAGTCACAGCCCTCCAATCAGAAAAGCACCCTTCCATTGCTACTCTCTGCCTTCTATGACCTGGCCAGTCCTGTATCCATCTTGCCAGCTCACCCCTGATCCCGTGTGACTTCACCTTTTGTACCAGTCTGCCATGAGGGATGTTGTCAAAGGCCTTACTGAAGTCCATATAGACAACATTCACTGTATCAATCATTTTTGCGACCTCTTCGAAAATCTCTATCAAGTTAGTGAGACACGGCCTCACCTTCACAAAACTACGCTGCCTCTCGCTAATCCGTCCATTTGCTTCCAAATGGGAGTAGATCCTGTCTCGAAGAATTCTCTCCAGTAATTTTCCTACCACTGACGTAAGGCTCTGTGGTATTAGCAGGTATTACAGTATTGCAGTACCCGAGAGGCTGAAGACCATTGGTTAAACCTAGGAGTTTACCATTTGCTGTTTGGTACGTAGCTCCGCCCTGACAGGCGGGGTATAAGAACCGGTGCCATCCCAGCAGCCCTCATTTCTGTACCGAAGCTGCTGGGGAAAGGTTCTAGTCAATTAAAGCCTTCAGTTATGTTACTACTTCGTCTTTGATTGTAATTGATCGCGGATCAATTTAATCGACTTAAGCTGAAAGGATGGATCTCCGAATCAAACCGGAGTGTCTACAACTCAGCCCCCATGCGGAGAACTCGGCGGCGATATTTAAGCACTGGCTGGCATGCTTTAAAGGCTACGTCGAGACAGCCGGAGGCACCCCCTCAGGAGAACAGAAACTGCATCTCCTGCACTCAAGGGTAAGCCCTGGGATCTACACCCTCATCGAAGAGGCTGAGGACATTGATGCTGCGATCGAACTGTTAAAAGGACATTATATCTGCCCTGTAACTCAGGTCTACGCACGTCACCTGCTTGCATCTGGACGGCAAAGCCCCGGGGAATCGTTGGAGGAGTTCTACCGTGCGCTACTGGTGCTGGGCAGAAACTGTGTCTGCCCGCAAGTTTCGGGGAGCGAGCACACGGAACTTCTAATCTGGGATGCCTTCGTAGCAGGTATGAGCTCCTCAGAGATCCGCCAAAGACTCTTAGAAAAGGACACCCTGGGACTGAGAGAAGCACGGGCCCTGGCAGGGTCCATGGACGTTGCCTCCAGAAACGCGCAGTCCTATGCGCCTGACCGCACGGCGGCCCCCTGGGTTGCGTGGCATCCCACAGCGGCAGCCCCACAGACCTTCCCCCTGTCCCCGTAGGCCTGCGCTGTAAGACGGCCCGCTAACTCCGTCGGGCCCTGCTGTTTCTCCTGCGGGCAGGCGAAGCACCCCCGCCACCGCTGCCCGGCCCGCACCTCCACCTGCAAAGGGTGCGGCAAGAAGGGCCATTTTGTGGGAGTCTGCCAGGCACGAGCCGTGGCCGCGGTCTCCAACGACTCCGGACGCCGCGGCAACCTTCCCTTCGGGTCCCAGACAGCCAGCACTCACCGCCACCCCCCTATCCTAGGGCCACGTGCGACCCACGGGCGCGGCCATCTTGCCCCTCGGACACCACGCTGGACGGATGGGCACCGCCATTTTGTCCATCCCCGCTGCCATTTTGTCCATCCCCGACTACCTTGGGCAACCCATGGGAGACGCCATCTTGGATGGGGCCACAGGCCTGCAGCACGGCCGACTACACGCTGCCTGATCAAAACCCGCAACTGCTTCATCTGGCCTCGGTGACTCTGGACCAAAATCGACCTCGGACACTCGCAACAGCAACGACAACGGTCTTCATCAACGGCCACGAGACGTCTTGCCTGATCGACTCTGGGAGCACGGAAAGCTTTATACACCCTGACATGGTAAGGCGCTGTTCACTTGTTACCCACCCTGTAAACCAAAGAATCTCCCTGGCCTCCGGGTCACACTCGATGGAGATAAAGGGGTTCTGCCTAGCAAACCTCACTGTCCAAGGCAGGAAATTCAACAAGTTCCGCCTTTATGTCCTGCCGCACCTCTGCGCGGCTACACTCCTGGGGTTGGACTTCCAATGTAACTTGCAAAGCCTGACGTTTAAATTCGGCAGCCCTATACCTCCCCTGACTGTCTGTGGCCTCGCGACCCTTAAGGTCGACTTGCCTTCCCTGTTTGCGAACCTCACCCCGGATTGCAAACCCGTCGCCACCAGGAGCAGACGGTACAGTGCCCAGGATCGGATCTTTATTAGGTCAGAGGTCCAAAGGCTACTGAGGGAAGGAGTCATTGAAGCTAGCAACAGTCCTTGGAGAGCTCAAGTCGTGGTGGTAAAGACCGGGGAGAAACATAGGATGGTCATTGACTACAGTCAGACCATCAACAGGTTTACGCAGCTGGACGCGTACCCTCTCCCCCGCATATCCGACCTGGTAAACAGGATCACGCAATACAAGGTCTTCTCCACAGTGGATCTCAAGTCCACCTACCATCAGCTACCCCTCCGTAATAGTGACCGCAAATACACTGCCTTCGAAGCAGATGGGCGGCTCTATCAATTTTTAAGGGTTCCCTTTGGTGTCACTAATGGGGTCTCGGTCTTCCAGCGAGAGATGGACCGAATGGTTGACTGGTACGGCTTACGCGCAACGTTCCTGTATCTTGATAACGTCACCTTCTGCGGCCATGACCAGCAGGACCATGACACCAACCTCCGAAAATCTCTCCAGACCGCGAAAATCCTTAACTTAACGTTTAATAAGGATAAACGCGTATTTAGCACCGACCGCCTAGCCATCCTCGGCTATGTGGTGCGAAATGGAGTTATAGGCCCTGACCCTGAACGCATGTGTCCCCTTATGGAATTCCCCATCCCTCACTGCTCCAAGGCCCTGAAGTGCTGCCTTGGGTTTTTCAGTTATTACGACCAGTGGGTCCCTAACTGCGCAGACAAAGCCCGACCCCTAATCCAGTCCACAACCTTCTCCCTGTCGACGGAGGCCCGCCAGGCCTTCAGCCGCATCAAAGCAGACATTGCAAAGGCCACGATGCGCGCCATCGACGAATCCCTCCCCTTCCAGGTCAAGAGTGATGCGTCCGACGTAGATCTGGCCGCTACCCTCAACCAAGCGGGCAGACCCGTGGCCTTCTTCTCCCGTACCCTCCATGCTTCTGAAATTCGCCATTCCTCGGTCGAAAAAGAGGCACAAGCCATAGTAGAAGCTGTGCGACATTGGAGGCATTACCTGGCCGGCAGGAGATTCACTCTCCTCACTGACCAACTGTCGGTGGCACTCATGTTTGATAATGCACAGCGGGGCAAGATAAAAAACGACAAGATCTTGCGGTGGAGGATAGAACTCTCCACCTACAACTACGAGCTCTTGTACCATCCTGGGAAGCTAAACGAGCCTCCTGATGCCCTGTCCCACGGCACATGTACCACTGCACAAGTGGACCGCCTTCGAGCCCTCCACGAGGACCTCTGCCACCCGGGGGTCACTCGTTTTTTCCACTTCATTAAGACCCGCAACCTGCCCTACTCCATCGAGGAGGTCAGGACAGTCACCAGGGACTGCCAAATCTGCGCAGAGTGCAAACCGCACTTCTACCGGCCAGAGAGGGCGCACCTGATAAAGGCTACCCGTCCCTTTGAACGCCTCAGCATGGACTTCAAAGGCCCCCCTCCCCTCCACCGACCACAACACATATTTCCTGAACATGATTGACGAGTACTCCCGGTTCCCATTCGCCATCCCCTGCCCAGACATGACCGCAACCACCGTTGCCCTCCAGGGTATCTTTACAGTGTTCGGTTTCCCCGCGTACATGCACAGTGATAGGGGGTCCTCCTTTATGAGCGACGGACTGCGTCAATTCCTGCTCAACAGGGGCATTGCCTCAAGCAGGATGACAAGTTACAACCCCTGGGGAAATGGGCAGGTAGAGAGGGAGAACGGAACGGTCTGGAAGACCGTTCTACTGGCCCTATGATCCAGGAACCTCCCAGTCTCCCGCTGGCAAGAAGTCCTCCCGGAGGCCCACCACGCCATCCGGTCTCTGCTCTGTACAACTATCAACCAGACACCTCATGAACGTCTCCTTGTCTTCCCCAGGAAGTCCTCCTCCGGGACCTCGCTCCCAACCTGGCTAGCAACAGCCGGATCCATCCTGCTTCGGAAGCACGTGCGGGCGCACAAGTCGGACCTGTTGGTCGAGAGGGTCCACCTGCTGCACGCTAACCCCCAGTACGCTTACGTGGCATTCCCTGACAGCTGGCAAGATACAGTCTCCCTTCGGGACCTTGCGCCCGCCGGAACCCCACGTGCACCCAAACCATTACCCCCCACCCCCCCCCACCCCCACAGCACCTCACTGGAGGGTCAGTCCTCCCGCCACTCCTGCCTAGGCCCTCCCACCCACCGACGCCCCCTACAGGCGCCCCCCTCTCGTGTCAACCATTTGCCCCACCAGTGCCGCCTAGGGGTGACGAAGCTGCCATGGAGGCCGAAGCCACGCTCCCGGAGTCGCAGACACCCGGACCCCCACCAGAATCACCACCGAAGCCCAGACGATCCAGGAGGCCGACCAGGCCACCCGACCGGGTGATTGCTTCACTGTGACTGTAACTGTAAATGAACACTGAATGTAGATTTCTTCCACGCTTCTAAATATTCTCGACAACTCTGTAAGGAGGTATCATGGTACCTCCATATCTGATCATACCATGTTCGATGAAATTGTTACCACTGGCCACCACCCCCGCCAGACTCTTTTTTAACAGGGGGCGAATGTGGTATTATCAGGTATTACAGTATTGCAGTACCCGAGAGGATGAAGACCATTGGTTAAACCTAGGAGTTTACCATTTGCTGTTTGGTACGTAGCTCCGCCCTGACAGGCGGGGTGTAAGAACCGGTGCCGTCCCAGCAGCCCTCATTTCTGTACTGAAGCTGCTGGGGAACAGTTCTAGTCGATTAAAGCCTTCAGTTATGTTACTACTTTGTCTTTGATTGTAATTGATCGCGCATCAGGCTCACCGGCCTGTAGTTCCCTGGATTATCCTTGCTACCCTTCTTAAACAAAGGAACAACATTAGCTATTCTCCAGTCCTCCGGGACATCCCCTGAAGACAGCGAGGATCCAAAGATTTCTGTCAAGGCATCAGCAATTTCCTCTCTAGTCTCCTTCAGTATTCTGGGGTAGATCCCATCAGGCCCTGGGGACTTATCTACCTTAATATTTTTCCAGGGCGCCCAACACCTCGTCTTTTTGGATCTCAATGTGACCCAGGCTATCTACACCCCCTTCTCCAGACTCAACATTCACAAATTCCTTCTCCTTGGTGAATACTGATGCAAAGTATTCATTTAGTACCTCGCCCATTTCCTCTGGCTCCACACATAGATTCCCTTGCCTATCCTTCAGTGGGCCAACCCTTTCCCTGGCTACCCTCTTGCTTTTCATGTACGTGTAAAAAGCCTGGGGATTTTCCTTAACCCTATTTGCCAATTACTTTTCGTGACCCCTTCTAGCCCTCCTGACTCCTTGCTTAAGCTCCTTCCTACTTTCCTTATATTCCACACAGGCTTCGTCTGTTCCCAGCCTTCTAGCCCTGACAAATGCCTCTTTATTCTTTTTGACGAGGCCTACAATATCTTTCGTTATCCAAGGTTCCCGAAATTTGCCGTATTTATCCTTCTTCCACACAGCAACATGCCGGTCCTGAATTCCTTTCAACTGACATTTGAAAGCCTCCCACATGTCAGATGTTGATTTACCCTCAAACATCCACCCCCAAACTAGGTTCTTCAGTTCCCGCCTAATATTATTATAATTAGCCTCCCCCAATTTAGCACATTCATCCTAGGACCACTCTTATCCTTGTCCACCAGCACTTTAAAACTTACTGAATTGTGGTCACTGTTCCCAAAATGCTCCCCTACTGATACTTCTACCCCCTGGCCAGGCTCATTCCCCAATACCAGGTCCAGTACAGCCCCTTCCCTAGTTGGACTATCTACATATTGTTTTAAGAAGCCCTCCTGGATGCTCCTTACAAACTCTGCCCTGTCTAAGCCCCTGGCACTGAGTGAGTCCCAGTCAATATTGGGGAAGTTGCAGTCTCCCATCATCACAACCCTGTTGTTTTTACTCGTTTCCAAAATCTGTCTACCTATCTGCTCCTCTATCTCCCGCTGGCTGTTGGGAGGCCTGTAGTAAACCCCCAACATTGTGACTGCACCCTTCTTATTCCTGGGGCGACATTCTCCGACCCCCCGCCGGGTCAGAGAATCGCCGGGGGCTGGCGTGAATCCCGCCCCCGGCGGTTGCGGAAGTCTCCGGCACCGGATATTCGGCGGGGGCGGGAATCGCGCCGCGCCGGTTGGCGGGCTTCCCCGCTCGATTCTCCGGCCCGAATGGGTCGAAGTCCCGCTGATAAATTGCCTGTCCCGCCGGCGTAAATTAAATCACCTACCTTACCGGCGGGACAAGGCGGCGTGGGTGGGCTCCGGGGTCCTGGGGGGGGGGGGGGCGATCTGGCCCCGGGGGGTGCCCCCGCAGTGGCCTGGCCCGCGATCGGGGCCCACCGATCCGCGGGCGGGCCTGTGCCGTGGGGGCACTCTTTCCCTTCCGCCTCCGCCACGGTCTCCACCATGGCGGAGGCGGAAGAGACTCTCTCCACTGCGCATGCGTGGGAAACTGTCAGCGGCCGCTGACGCTCCCGCGCATGCGCCGCCCCGAGATGTAATTTCCGCGCCAGCTGGCGGGGCAACAAAGGCCATTTCCGCCAGCTGGCTGGGTGGAAATTCCTCCGGCGTCGGCCTAGCCCCTCAATGTTGGGGCTCGGCCCCCAAAGATGCGGAGCATTCGCACCTTTGGGGCGGCGCGATGCCCGTCTGATTGGCGCCGTTTTGGGCGGCAGTCGGCGGACATAGCACCGTTTCGGGAGAATTTTGCCCCTGATCTCTACCCATATAGCCTCGCTACCCTCTGAGGTGTCCTCCCGTAGTACAGCTGTGATATTCTCCCCAACCAGTAGCGCAACTCCACCTCCCCTTTTACATCCCCCTCTATCCCGCCTGAAACATCTAAATCCTGGAACATTTAGCTGCCAATCCTGTCCTTCCCTCAACCAGGTCTCTGTAATGGCAACAACATCATCGTTCCAAATACTAATCCAAGCTCTAAGTTCATCTGCCTTACCCGTAATACTTCTTGCATTAAAACATACGCATTTCAGGCCACCAGACCCGCTGTTTTCAACAACATCTCCCTGTCTGCCCTTCCTCAGAGGCATACTGGCCCTATTCCCGAGTTCTCCCTCAATGCTTTCACCTTCTGACCTATTGCTCCGGCACCCACCCCCCTGCCATACTAGTGTGACACTAGCAAACCCTCCCGTGTGACACTAGCAAACCTCAACGCCAGGATATTTATGCCTCTCCAGTTTAGATGCAACCTGTCCTTCTTATACAGGTCACACCTGCTCCGGAAGAGCTCCCAGTGGTCCAGATAACGGAAACCTTTCCACCTACACCAGCTGTTTAGCCACACGTTTAGCTGCTCTATCTTCCTATTTCTAGCCTCACTGGCATGTGGCACAGGGAGTAATCCCGAGATTACAACCTTAGAGATCCTGGGCGAAATTCTCCGTTATCGGCACAAAGTCCGCCGATCGGTGCAAAAAACGGCGCAAATCCGACTTGCGTCACGTCGGAAAAATGGGTCGAAAGTCTCCGGCCCGAAATGGGCTAGCAGCGACGTAACGGGATCCGCGCTTGCGCAGTGGTTCACGCCGTGCAGCGTCATACGCGCCGCACGGCGTGACGGCTCATAAGGCCGCGCTGCTCCCCCCCCACTCGACCGGAACACCCGACTGGAACACACGACTGGATGGCTGGCCGCCGCTCAGCCCCGAGGTTCGAGTCACGCGATGTGGAGGCGCTCCTGGATGCGGTGGAGCAGAGGAGGGACGCCCTGTATCCCGGGCACGGCCGCAGAGTTGCCCCACGCCACAGCCGGCGTCTGTGGAGGGAAGTGGCAGAGGCCGTCATCGCTGCGGCCCTGACACCACGGACAGGCACCCAGTGCCACAAGAAGGTGAACGACCTCCTCAGAGCAGGCAGGGTGTGCCTCCCCATATCCCCCTCCCCCATATCCCCCCTCCCCCATATACCCCCATCCCCCATATCCCCCCTCCCCCATATCCCCCCTCCCCCATATCCCCCCTCCCCATATCCCCCCTCCCCCATATCCCCCCTCCCCCATATCCCCCCTCCCCTATATCCCCCCTCCCCCATATCCCCCCTCCCGATATCCCCCCTCCCCCATATCCCACCATATCCCTCTCCCCATATCCCACCTCCCCCATATCCCCCGTCCCCCATATCCCCCCTCCCCATATCCCCCCTCCCCCATATCCCCCCTCCCCATATTTCCCCTCCCCATATCCCCCCTCCCCATACCCCATATCCCCCTCCCCATATCCCCCATATCCCCCCTCCCCATATCCCCCCTCCCCCATATCCCCCCTCCACATATCCTCCCTTCCCCCTCCCCATATCCCCCCTCCCCATGTCCCCCATCCCCATATCCCCCCTCCCCCATATCCCCCCTCCCCCATATCCCCCCTCCCCCATATCCCCCCTCCCCCATATCCCCCCTCCCCCATATCCCCCATCCCCCATATCCCCCCTCCCCCATATCTCCCCTCCCTCATATCCCCCCTCCCCATATCCCTCCACCCCCATATCCCCCATATCACCCTCCCCCATATCCCCCCTCCCCCATGTCCCCAATATCCCCAAGTGAATCCAGCCCTAACCTTAACCTCTGCAATGCACGCGCAACCGATGGCGTGCATTCATATACCAGCCTAACAGTGTTGCCTTTTACCCCTGCCCCCCTGCCCTCCCCACAGGAGAAGCGCGCACACAACAATAGGGAGCATGTGAGGACTGGAGGAGGCCCCGCTGATGAGAGGCCACTGACCGAACACGAGGAAAGGGCCCTGGAACTGGCTGGCGGACCTGAGGCCCGGGAGGTTGTTGATGCAGAGGTCAGGGGCGTACTAGCAAGTGAGCCACCGACAGCCCGTCCCCATATCCGCCCTCCCCTATATCCCCCCTCCCCTATATCCCCCTCCCCCATATCACCTGATCACTGCTTGATGTCTAACCATGCATGCTTCATTGTGTATCGCAGGACCAAACGTCCAGGCACCCATCCCCGCAGATGCAGACCGCCCGCAGGAAGCCCCTCGGAGGCCATGGGAGACGGAGAGACACAGACCCTCCAGCATGCGACGCCCGCAGGATGCCCCTCGCACACCACGGGAGACGGAGAGACATGGACCCTCCAGCATGCGACGCCCGCAGGATGCCCCTCGGAGGCCACGGGAGACGGAGAGACCCAGACCCTCCGGCATGCGACGCCCGCAGGATGCCCCTCGCACACCAGGGGAGACGGAGAGACCTGGAGCAACAGGGGGACGACACTCCCGTCACGTGCGGGAGCGACAACCCAGCGATGAGGGGGGCAGCCACATGCCCCCGTCACATCCGAGCCAGGACACCACTACCCAGGACACCACTACCCAGGACACCACTACCCAGGACACCACTACCCAGGACAGCACTGCCCAGGACACCCCTACCCGGGACAGCACTACCCAGGAAGACGAAATACCGGACAGTGACTCAGAGTGGAAGGGTGGAGACGAACCCCCACCCCAAAGTGCCATGGACTCAGAGTGGGACGAAGAGCACGACACAACGCCACTGCTGTCACCAACACCCTCCACCATCGCAGAAACACTCATCTCGGTTGGGCACTTTAGTGATGAGGCGTCTGCTACACTCACTGGTGCGCACAACACAGCCGTCCCGGTACAGCAGGTGGAGGTAGGAGCAGCAGAGGGACCGGGCGGTCGGAGGGCAGCCCAGCCCAAGCGAACATCTGCCGCCCAGATGGATCCCGGGTTCCTGGAGTTACCACACCCACACATAGATCCGATGCAACCACCGACCCGGAGACGAGCGAAGAGGGTGACGGGCGGCTTGCGGCGGCTGCAGTCGCAGGTGGAGGAGTCCACCCGCGTCCAGGAGCTGGGAGCGGTGCCGGTCATGCGTGCCACCCAGGCTGACACCGCACGGGTGGCGTCCGCGATGGAGGCAATGGGTGCGACGGTGTCAGACATGGGGAACGGTTTGCGAGGCCTGGGGCTTTCCGTACAGGCGGCGTCTGTGGCCCAGGACATGGCTGCCCTCTCACAGGAGGCCATGAGCCAGTGCCAGCGCCAGATGGCAGAGGCGCTCAACGCCATAGCCCAGTCTCTGCAGGCCATGGCCCAGTCTCAGCAGGCCATGGCTCAGTCTCTGCAGGCCATCGCTGAGGGCATCGGCGCCAGTGGCCATGTGCGAGCGGCGTCGCACTGTCACAGACAGGGTTTGCCAACCCCCTGGGCTCCATGGCTGCAAACCTGCAGACCCCTGTCGATACCAGCACGGGCCTCCAGGACTGGCAGCGCCAGATGTCGGGGGGGGCGTCGGATGGCCAGTCCGTTCGCATCCCCCACCCATGTAAAGGCCTGGGGGCCATCGGGCACCCCGAGGGAGGAGGTGGTGTGGTCTGTCCCGGCTCCCCCTGTAGGGGAGGTCCCGGTACACCGCGACACCTCGGACTCCCCCCCTTCCGTCCCAGGTGCATCGGGTGGGCAACGGGCAGGACAGGCTAGCAGCTCGCCATCCCAGCCGCCCGGGCCGCAGCCTGGCCCATCTAGGCCAGGACGCCCCAGGAAACGGCCGCCAAAGGGATCCAGTGTCAGAGGGCAGGAATCACAGGAGTCCACCTCCAGTTCTGCTGTACCGTCTGGGGAACCACGTAGACGTAGTCAAAGGGCCCGTAAGGCCAAACAATTAGACACTGAGTAATTTGGCACGGGTGCAGGGCACAGATGAGTTTTAGGGGCTAGGGCACGTGCATGAACTCCTTTGGTTATTAAAGTCAATGTTACACCTACAGAAGCTGCCTTTGTGCTCTGTCCAAAGCGTGCGGGGGTGTCATGTACGTTGAGCGCAAGTGTGTGTGAGGGGTGGTCTTACCTCAGCCCCAGGTGAGTCTGCCCCCTTCCCCCTGGGCCGCCATCAACATCCCCCGGGCAGAGGACGGGACCGTGCGCTGCAGTGTCACAGCCGCATGCAGGGATGGTCCGGGTGGATGGTGGTACTGTGGCCATGGGTCAGACATAGTCCAACGATGTAGAGCCAGGAGCTCACCGCAGGGCTGGTTGTCATCATCCTCCATGGCCTGCAATAGACACGCGTCCACCCGCAACTGTGTGAGCCCGGCCCGTTGTGCCGCAGGTGGATCGGCAATTGGGGGGGGGGGGGTGGTGTGCATGCGGGTGGGGTGGGTAGGGTTGGGGAGGGGGGTGAGGGTGCTGGGTGGGTGGATGGGTGGGGGGTGTGGGTGGTCGGCTGTTGCCATGGTGTGCGGTCTGTGGCCATACTACCCGATTCCCACGCCCATCTAGTCAATGAAGCGGGCGGCTATCAGTCTGTCCCGTGCCCGCTGGGCCAGCCGGTAATGGTGGACAGCCACCCACCTGTGTCTACCCCGTCTGCCCTGACCATTACCCCCATCCCCGTCATCTGGGGAGGACTGCGCCTCTTCCTGCTGCTCCTCCACTCCGCCCTCCTCTGCCTGCGGCACATCGCCCCTCTGCTGGGCTATGTTGTGCAGGACGCAGCACACCACAATGATGCGGCCGACCCTATCTGACCGATACTGGAGGGCGCCCCCAGAGAGGTCCAGGCACCTGAAACGCATCTTCAGCACGCCAAAGCACCTCTCTATCACTCCCCTTGTCGCTACATGGGCATCATTGTAGCGGTTCTCCGCCTCATTGCGTGGCCTCCGTATAGGCGTCATCAGCCACGATCGCAATGGGTAGCCCCTGTCGCCCAGCAACCAGCCCCTCAGCCGGGGATGGCATCCCTCGTACATGCCGGGGATGGATGACCGCGACAACACGTATGAGTCGTGTACACTGCCTGGGTAACGGGCGCAGACGTGCAGGATCATCATGCGGTGGTCGCAGACCACCTGTATGTTCATCGAATAGGCCCCCTTCCTATTGGTGAACACGGCCCTGTTATATGCAGGTGGCCGCACGGCGACGTGCATCCCATCGATCGCGCCCTGGACAATGGGGAACCCGGCCACGGCAGAGAAGCCCACGGCCCGGGCATCTTGGCTGGCCCGGTCCACGGGGAAGCGGATGTAGCGGTGCGCCATGGCATATAGGGCATCTGTCACTGCCCGCATACACCGATGCACCGATGTCTGCGATATGCCGGACAGGTCCCCACTCGGTGCCTGGAATGACCCCGTTGCATACAAGTTCAGGGCCACCGTAACCTTGACGGACACGGGGAGAGGGTATCCCCCGCCAGTGCCACGCGGTGACAGGTGTGCCAGCAGGTGGCAGATGTGTGCCACGGTTTCCCGCCTCATCCGGAGTCTCCTCCTGCATTCCCGGTCCGTGAGGCCCTGGTATGACTGCCGGGGCCGGTACACACGGGGCGCCCTCGGGTGCCTCCGTTGCCGTGGAGCCGCGACGTCCTCCTCCCCCTCCTCGTCCTGTCGGTCAGGTGTCCCTCCAGCCTGGGTGGCTGCCGCTTGCCCCTCTGCGGCAGGCTGCGCCGCCTCTCTGGCACGCTCCTCCTCCTCATCCAGGGCAACATAGACATGAGCGGGTGCCGCCACGGTGGCCAACATCGCTGGCTGATCGGAAAACATGACGGCCTGGTGGGGGGGAGGGGAACGACGACATGTCATCATTGCCCATATCCCCTCCTCCCCCCAGCCAGGTGGCATGGACCGCATGGGTCCAACTGTTGGAGGCTGGCACCTGGCCAGGTGGACCAACTCACTTGCCCTCTCAACCCCCTCCCCGGCACGGACCCCCCACCCCCCTCCCCGGCACGGACCCCCCCAAACCTCGACCCCGGCACGGACCCCCCCCCCCAACCTCCACCCCGGCACGGACCCCCCCCATCCCCCTCCCCGGCATGGACCCCCCCCCCATCCCACTCCCCGGCACGGACACCCCCCCAACCTCCACCCCGGCATGGACCCCAACCTCCTCCCCGGCATGGACCCGCCCCATCCCCCTCCCCGGCACGGACCCCCCCAACCTCCTCCCCGGCACGGACCTCCCCCATCCCCCTCCCCGGCACGGACCCCCCCCCCAACCTCCTCCCCGGCACGGACCCCCCCCAACCTCCTCCCCGGCACGGACCCCTCATCCCCCTCCCCGGCACGGACCCCCCCCAACCTCCACCCCGGCACGGACCACCCCCATCCCCCTCCCCGGCACGGACCCCCCCCAACCTCCACCCCGGCACGGATCCCCCCCATCCCCCTCCCCGGCACGGACCCCCCCCAACCTCCTCCCCGGCACGGACCACCCCCATCCCCCTCCCCGGCACGGATCCCCCCCCAACCTCCACCCCGGCACGGACCCCCCCCAACCTCCTCCCCGGCACAGACCCCCCATCCCCCTCCCTGGCACGGACCCCCCTCCCGGCACTCCCCCGGAGCCCAGCCCACTCTAACCACACCCCCCCCCCCCGCCACCCCCCCCTCCCCCCCCCGCCGCACACACACACACACACAACCCGAGACACACCTCTCCCCACACATTCTGACTGCGGCCACGCCATTTCCTGCCCAGAGCCAACCCCCCAGGCCGTCACTCACCTCCACGCTGGTCGGCGTGAACCTGGAGCACAGGGTCACGCCGATGAAAAGGAGGTTTAATTTACGTCGACGTGAACGGTCATCACGTCGACGGGACTTCGGCCCATCCGGAAGGGAGAATATCGGCAGGCCGAAAATCGGCTGCCTTGCGCAGACCCGTGACATTCTCCGACGGCAGCGGCGACATTAACGCCCCGCCGACTTTTCTCCCTTCGGAGACTCCGGCAACCGGCGGGGGCGGGATTCACGGCGGCCAACGGCCATTCTCCGACCCTCTGGGGGGGCGGAGAATGACGCCCCAGGTCTTTAACTTTCTGCCTAGCTCCCTGAACTCCTGCTGCAGGACCTCCTGCCCCTTCCTGCCTATGTCGTTAGTACCAATATGTACAACGACCTCTGCCTGGGCCAAAAGACCTAGGCCAAATTCTGCACTGGTAGGTTTAGTGCTAAGATTCGCAGGAACTGGTGGGCGGCCCGGTTGCAGAGTGGTTAGCACTGTTGCTTCACAACTTCAGCAGGATCCTTGGTTCGATTCCCGGCTTGGGTCACTGTCTGTGCGGAGTCTTCACTTTCTCCCCATGTCTGCGTGGGTTTCCTCCAGGTGCTCCGGTTTCATCCCACAAGTCCCGGAAGACGGGCTGTAAGGTGAATTGGACATTCTGAATTCTCCTCTATATACCCGAACAGGCGTCGGACTGTGGCGACTAGGGACTTTTCACAGTAACTTCGTTGCAGTGTTAATGTAAGCCTACTTGTGACAATAAAGATCATTATTATAAACTGAAATTCCATCTTCAGAAACATAACATAAGCTCCTTTGAGACTCTGCTATCTGTGTCCTAGTACACGATGGGGGTAAGATTTTCCAGCCCTTCCCGCTGGCCGGATTTTCCGGTCCCGCCAATGTCGAACCCCGCGGTGGGTTCTCCCGGCGGTGGGACGGGCGAACCATCCAAATTTCCATTGACTTCGGCGGGCCCGGAAGATCCTGCCAGCGGCCAATGGTGAGACGCCCCTGCCTCAGTAAAACATGCCGCCATGGTGGAGGGGGGTGGGGGGATGCTGGTAAACTCCGGCCTCAGTCCCACTGACCCATCATCCCGGTGCTCGCTTGGTAACCTACATTGGCTGTCAGTTGCGCAAGGCTTTAGTTTTCAAATTCCTATTCTTGTTTGCAAATTCCTCCATGGCCTCACCCCTCCCTATCTCCGTACTCCCTCCCACAACCTCCAGGATACAGGTGCTCCTCCAATTCTTGCCCCTTGCACATTTTTGATTTTAATTGCTTATTATTGACAACCATGGCTTGGGTTGTCGAGTTCTTAAGCTCTGGAATTTCCTCCCCAAACCTCTCTGCCTCCCTGTGGCTCTTTTTCCTTTAAGACACTTCTTAAAATCTATCATCGTTTACAAAGCTTTTGGCCATCTGTCTCAACGTCGCCCTGTTTGGCTTGGCGTCAAATTCTGTTTGCTAATGCTCCCGCAAACTGAGTTGGGAGATGTTTCTGCGTTAAAGGTGTTAACCAAATGCAAGTCATTGCTGTTGATTGCAATGTCAATCTCAGGATCTCCAGCATTTTCCATCAAAACATTAGCAGTGAAGTCTATGAAGGAAATTATTAACTAATAACAATCGTGCTTCTAAAACAATCCAAATTACATCAGGTGATTTAAAATTAATGATAGTCATTTGTAATTGATAAGTGGATAGCCATAAATGGAATATTTTAGTGATTTTGCGCACCTAAATTCAGTGAGATAAATGAATAAAATACGTTCAACAAGCTACACAAAGAACGTAATCCTCAATAGGTTAAAATGGTTTGCAATATAGAAAGGTCTGCAGCTGACATTTGTATGTCTATGCCTTTCGGAAAAAAACGATAAGTGAATTAAAAGTGAATCAATTGGCATTTCGGAAAATTCTACTCTTTGGACCAAAGACATCCCAATAATCCAGTACAGGGGTTGACAAATAATTACAGATGCATGACAGTACAATTTAGAAATCAATAAAGCATGAATTGCCAGGAGCAGCTTAAACATTGGAGAGAAATCCTGAGAGGAATTTGGAAGAATCACTTTTGCTTGCCTTACTTGTCATTTTAGAATTGTGCAAGGACGCACCTTAACACCCTAAACTTTTTCAAGTCCTTTGTTTACATCAAAACATGATAGGATACTGCATTTGCTTTAAGAAAAATAAATTTAGAGTACCCAATTCATTTTTTACAAATAACATGACCTATCCACCTACCCTGCACATCTTTGTGTTGTGGGGGGCGAAACCCATGCAAACACGGGGGAATGTGCAAACTTCCACACGGACAGTGACCCAGAGCCGGGATCAAACCTGGGACCTCAGCGTCGTGAGGCAGCAGTGCTAACCACTGCACAACCATGCTGCCCATGATACTGCACTTGCTAATAAGGTTTTCAATTCGCATGTCACCTCACTAGTACATGAGATATTGCTTTGAAAAAATATACAAATAAGAAACACAAATACAACAGATTTTGAGAAACCTTTAATATCTAAATACCTGCAACTGTAATTGGTGTTATTGTTCAATTTGAAGTTTACTGCAGGTGACCACTGTGGTGGCGTGGCCCCTTTAAGGGGGAAGGCTCAGCAGCTTAGGGCCAATCGCATGAGAGCTAGCTGACCAGGGCCAATAAGGAGTTTGCACAGGTCCCTGGGAACAAGGTCCTGGGCAATCTGGACCAAGGAAGCAAAGTGTTAAGACCTGTGAAATTGTGTTCTAAACCTGTTACTTGACTGCCCTTTTCTTTCAGTAATAAACCCCTTTTTTAACTCCTGGAAGATCCCAGTGTATGTCTCGAGATACCACAACCGCCTACATGTCTTCATTCTGGATTTTGTGATGGAAACTGTCAGAGGTTCACCATCATTACTCTTTATATCATTACTCTTCTGAGACAGACAGCAACTTCAGGAGTTTGTAGAAATCCAAATGTTGCCGGTGTCAATCATTCTGTCCTCCTCCATGGAATGCACTGAAATTAAGTGGGAATAATTAAATTGGTGATAACTGATGTGTTGGGTACTCTGGATCTGTGGAGACTGTGTTTACCTTAGCAGTAACATAGGCAGGCTACCAACACAACGAACAAAGAACAAAGAAATGTACAGCACAGGAACAGGCCCTTCGGCCCTCCAAGCCCGTGCCGACCATGCTACCCGACTAAACTACAATCTTCTACACTTCCTAGGTCCGTATCCTTCTATTCCCATCCTATTCATGTATTTGTCAAGATGCCCCTTAAATGTCCCTATCGTCCCTGCTTCCACCACCTCCTCCGGTAGCGAGTTCCAGGCACCCACTACCCTCTGTGTAAAAAACTTGCCTCGTACATCTACTCTAAACCTTGCCCCTCTCACCTTAAACCTATGCCCCCTAGTAATTGACCCCTCTACCCTGGGGAAAAGCCTCTGACTATCCACTCTGTCTATGCCCCTCATAATTTTGTATACCTCTATCAGGTCTCCCCTCAACCTCCTTCGTTCCAGTGAGAACAAACCGAGTTTATTCAACCACTCCTCATAGCTAATGCCCTCCATACCAGGCAACATTCTGGTAAATCTCTTCTGCACCCTCTCTAAAGCCTCCACACCCTTCTGGTAGTGTGGCGACCAGAATTGAACACTATACTCCAAGTGTGGCCTAACTAAGGTTCTATACAGCTGCAACATGACTTGCCAATTCTTATACTCAATGCCCCGGCCAATGAAGGCAAGCATGCCGTATGCCTTCTTGACTACCTTCTCCACCTGTGTTGCCCCTTTCAATGACCTGTGGACCTGTACTCCTAGATCTCTTTGACTTTCAATACTCTTGAGGGTTCTACCATTCACTGTATATTCCCTACCTGCATTAGACCTTCCAAAATGCATTACCTCACATTTGTCCGGATTAAACTCCATCTACCATCTCTCCGCCCAAGTCTCCAGACAATCTAAATCCTGCTGTATCCTCCGACAGTCCTCATCGCTATCCGCAAGTCCACCAACCTTTGTGTCGTCTGCAAACTTACTAATCAGACCAGTTACATTTTCCTCCAAATCATTTATATATACTACAAACAGCAACGGTCCCAGCACTGATCCCTGCAGAACACCACTGGTCACAGCCCTCCAATTAGAAAAGCATCCCTCCATTGCTACTCTCTGCCTTCTATGGCCTAGCCAGTTCTGTATCCACCTTGCCAGCTCACCCCTGATCCCGTGTGACTTCACCTTTTGTACTAGTCTACCATGAGGGACCTTGTCAAAGGCCTTACTGAAGTCCATATAGACAACATCCACTGCCCTACCTGCATCAATCATCTTAGTGACCTCCTCGAAAAACTCTATCAAGTTAGTGAGACACAACCTCCCCTTCACAAAACCGTGCTGCCTCTCACTAATACGTCCATTTGCTTCCAAATGGGAGTAGATCCTGTCTCAAAGAATTCTCTCCAGTAATTTCCCTACCACTGGCCTGTAGTTCCCGGGATTATCTTTGCTACCCTTCTTAAACAGAGGAACAACATTGGCTATTCTCCAGTCCTCCGGGACATCCCCTGAAGACAGCGAGGATCCAAAGATTTCTGTCAAGGCCTCAGCAATTTCCTCTCCAGCCTCCTTCAGTATTCTGTGGTAGATCCCATCAGGCCCTGGGGACTTATCTACCTTAATATTTTTTAAGACACCCAACACCTCGTCTTTTTGGATCACAATGTGACCCAGGCTATCTACACCCCCTTCTCCAGACTCAACATCTACCAATTCCTTCTCTTTGGTGAATACTGATGCAAAGTATTCATTTAGTACCTCGCCCATTTCCTCTGGCTCCACACATAGATTCCCTTGCCTATCCTTCAGTGGGCCAACCCTTTCCCTGGCTACCCTCTTGCTTTTTATGTACGTGTAAAAAGCCTTGGGATTTTCCTTAACCCTATTTGCCAATGACTTTTCGTGACCCCTTCTAGCCCTCCGGACTCCTTGCTTAAGTTCCTTCCTACTTTCCTTATATTCCACGCAGGCATCGTCTGTTCCCAGCCTTTTAGCCCTGACAAATGCCTCCTTTTTCTTTTTGACAAGGCCTACAATATCACTCGTCATCCAAGGTTCCCGAAAATTGCCGTATTTATCCTTCTTCCTCACAGGAACATGCCGGTCCTGTATTCCTTTCAACTGCCACTTGAAAGCCTCCCACATGTCAGATGTTGATTTGCCCTCAAACATCCGCCCCCAATCTATGTTCTTCAGTTCCCGCCTAATATTGTTATAATTAGCCTTCCCCCAATTTAGCACATTCATCCTCGGACCACTTTTATCCTTGTCCACCAGTACTTTAAAACTTACTGAATTGTGGTCACTGTTACCGAAATGCTCCCCTACTGAAACATCTACCACCTGGCCAGGCTCATTCCCCAATACCAGGTCCAGTACCGCCCCTTCCCTCGATGGACTGTCTACATATTGTTTTAAGAAGCCCTCCTGGATGCTCCTTACAAACTCCGCCCCGTCTAAGCCCCTGGCACTAAGTGAGTCCCAGTCAATATTGGGGAAGTTGAAGTCTCCCATCACCACAACCCTGTTGTTTTTACTCTTTTCCAAAATCTGTCTACCTATCTGCTCCTCTATCTCCCACTGGCTGTTGGGAGGCCTGTAGTATACCCCCAACATTGTGACTGCACCCTTCTTATTCCTGATCTCTACCCATATAGCCTCACTGCCCTCTGAGGTGTCCTCTCGCAGTACAGCTGTGATATTCTCCCGAACAAGTAGCGCAACTCCGCCTCCCCTTTTACATCCCCTCTATTCCGCCTGAAACATCTAAATCCTGGAACGTTTAGCTGCCAATCCTGCCCTTCCCTCAACCAGGTCTCTAATGGCAACAACATCATAGTTCCAAGTACTAATCCAAGCTCTAAGTTCATCTGCCTTACCCGTAATACTCCTTGCATTAAAACATATGCAGTTCAGGCCACCAGACCCACTGTGTTCAGCAACTTCTCCCTGTCTGCTCTGCCTCAGAGCCACACTGTCCCTATTCCCTAGTTCTCCCTCAATGCTCTCACCTTCTGACCTATTGCTCCCTTGCCCACCCCCCTGCCATACTAGTTTAAACCCTCCCGTGTGACACTAGCAAACCTCGCGGCCAGGATATTTATGCCTCTCCGGTTTAGATGCAACCCGTCCTTCTTATACAGGTCACACCTGCCCCGGAAGAGCTCCCAGTGGTCCAGATAATGGAAACCCTCCCTCCTACACCAGCTGTTTAGCCACGTGTTTAGCTGCTCTATCTTCCTATTTCTAGCCTCACTGGCACGTGGCACAGGGAGTAATCCCGAGATTACAACCCTCGAGGTCCTGTCTTTTAACTTTCTGCCTAGCTCCCTGAACTCCTGCTGCAGGACCTCATGCCCCTTCCTGCCTATGTCGTTCGTACCAATATGTACAACGACCTCTGCCTGTTTGCCCTCCCCCTCCAGGATGCCCTCTCCCGTTCGGAGACATCCTGGACCCTGGCACCAGGGAGGCAACATACCATCCTGGAGTCTCTTTCACGTCCACAGAAGCGCCTATCTGTGCCCCTGACTATAGAGTCCCCTATTACTATTACTCTTCTGCGCTTTGACCCTCCCTTCTGAACATCAGAGCCAGCCGTGGTGCCACTGCTCTGGCTGCTGCTGTTTACCCCTGATAGGCTATCCCCCCCGACAGTATCCAAAGGGGTATACCTGTTCGAGAGGGGGACAACCACAGGGGATTCCTGCACTGACTGCCTGCCCTTTCTGGTGGTCACCCATTTCTCTGCCTGCACCTTGGGTGTGACCACATTTACATAACTGCGATCTATGACGCTTTCCGCCACCTGCATGCTCCTAAGTGCATCCAATTGCTGCTCCAACCGAACCATGCGGTCTGTGAGGAGCTCCAGTTGGGTGCACTTTCTGCAGATGAAGCCATCCGGGACACTGGAAGCCTCCCGGACTTCCACATCTCACAGTCAGAGCACAGCACCCCTCTAACTGACATTGCGTCAATTAATTAAAATTAAAATTTTTTTTTTTTTTTAAAGTTACTGTTAACTATCTGTTTCCTAGCACTAGATTTCTAATAGAAATGCGAAAGCTAAATATAGTACTCTCCGATCTCTGGCTTAGATATCCCTCTAAATTATAATTAAGTTATTATGTTTAATTAGTTACCAATGCTCAAATTTTTTTAAATTTAGTGTAGAATCCCAACCAGCCACTCAGGCCACAGCTTTTCTGTGATGTCACTTCAGTTTCCCCCCGACACACACAATTTGAAAAAGGTATAAAAGTAAAAATGAGTAAAAATCACTTACTTACCTTCTTAGTATCTTAGATGTTCTCAGGTTCTCTCGCTGACAGAGACTGCTCCTCCACCTCCGAACCTTGACCTGCACAATGCTAATAATATAATAATAATATAATATGGCACTTACCTCACACCAATGGGTCTTATTATTAGGTTAGAGGAGGAGGGCGGGTGGGAGACACTACACGTGTAGTGTCTCAGGTTTCCTCTCCACCAGAATTTATTGGTTGGGGGGGGGGGCCTTCCCAGAAGTCCGCGGGTCGAACTTCCGGTTCCCGCCTTATATAAAAAAAATAAAACAGAAAAGAAGAACAGACACGGGACCAGGTAAGGGTTTTTAAAGTCACTACTCACCTCCCAGAAGGCCCCTGCGCACCGCTGCCGCCGAAATCCAAAGGGCTGTTCCTGCAAAGGTAAGGGATTTTAAAGTCACTACTTACCTCCCAGAAGGCCCCTGCGCACCGCTGTCGCCGAAATCCAAAGGGCTGCTCCTGCAAAGGTAAGGGTTTTTAAAGTCACTACTCACCTCCCAGAAGGCCCCTGCACCCACTTGTAATAGTACAACTCTATTTTATTTAACTAAGAGCTGTTAAACATAATTGCACTGTGGGTCGACACTATGTTAGATTGACTGAAGACCTATGCCTAACCTGACCAACCTATACTGCTAGCACATGGTGGATGTTTGTGCTACTGACTGCGGGCTCTGTCTGTCTCAGAGGCTGCATCCCGAATGAGCGGGAAAACTAGTGCCCTCTGTCTTTATAGTGACCGTGCCCTAACTGGTGATTGGCTGCTGTGTTGTGTCTGTTGATTGGCCTTGCAGAGTGTCAGTCAGTGTGTGTCTCTGCACCATCATATACTGATGTGTATATTGTTACTCATTTTAGCCTTAGTTTAGTTTATTGTTATTCTGTCACCTTTGCTCACGAGTCACCAGGTATCTTTCTGATACCGCCACGTGGTTCAAGTCCAAGTAATGATTAATAATGCAACACACCGCTTAGTAAGAGTTAAATCAACGCTCATTTATTATATACAGCAATTAAAACTTATACAATAATCCTGCTTCTAGACTACTACCTACCACTAAAGGCCAATACTTAACTTTGGAAATGGCCCACCAGGTCAGGGAAACGAATGGTCTTTCGAATTGGTTCTGAGCCTGCGGGATTCAAAGGCTGGTACAATTCGATAGTCAGGAGCACCTATCTGGTAGCGATCGCTGGAGTAAGACTTACGGTTTTCTTTGTCGAAGGGTCTCGAAGGTTGCGAGCAGGAAGAGAAGGGTTGATCTGAATTTGGCCCCTATTCTTATAGTCCCCAGGGGCTTCCCGCCTCTCGGGGCGGACCTTGTACCTGGTTCCAGGTGATTGGACTTGGTCCCAATCACTTGGTTCGATATGCTCCAATACTGGAGCGATTCCTTGATCGGGGGGGTGGTCGTTTACCTTCCTTTGTCTCAGTTCCTGCTGGCGCCGAAAGGTCTGGGTCGGCTTTGTGTTGCTAATGTGTAGCAATTGTTCCCGGGGATGGCTGCTTAATATGCAGATGGCTGGGTTGTTGTGATGTTGATGGCTGCAGGTATCGGTCTGGGCCGACTTCCTCAGAGGCGAATACACTGTTTTACCTGCAGCTGTCCATTTGAGTCCTATTGGCTGATTTTCCCATCAGCCTCTTTCGTTCGCCATTTTAGATCGGGGTTTGACCATTCTAATCGGGAATCTGCCATTTTAGGTGGCTACAATATTATGACAATAACGTCTATTTTGACTCTTATTGTAGTAGCTCACTGTTAAATAAACCTTGTGAAAGTTGCATCTTGTAGAATGAGGTTTGACTAGGTTTATAATGACACAGAAAATTGTAACTACTGCTGAACAACCTGACCGCTCCCTCACATGACCACACTTCCTGCACCCCCCCCACCCCCCCCCCCCCCCCACCCCCCGCAACCCCCTCCGTGATTCCTACCTGCCTCAGTACGGGGTGCTGGCCCTGGGTTGGCGGTAACAGCGGGTCTGGTCCAACGGATAGAGGATCCGCTCTGCGATGAGCTCTGGTGCTCCACATCGGTTGACAACCTCTGACTCCTGCCCATGGTAGCTCTTTCCACCGTCCGCCCGGGCGATCCCTGCATGCGAGCTGGCCGTTCCATCACCTGGTCCCACCAAACCCTTGGGGCGGCGGAGGTGGGGACAGGGTGCGGGGGGGAGGTTGAGAAGGAGGGGGAGGGGCAGGGCACCAGGGCGATATGGGGTGTCCGCCCTGTGGCCCTGGCCCGTGTCCAACTCCACCACCCGCTCCCCACCAGCACCCCCTCTGCAGCCAGCCCAGCCCGTCCCTCACACCCTTCTGAAAGAGCAGAGGCAAGTTGGAACTTTTATGCACAGATGGTTATTTTGAACATAAGAGGGTCACATCTCTAGAACGGTTTGTGCCCGAGTTCCTAACGCTATCCTGTGTGCTGCACCCGTGCCAACTTCACTGGTGTCTATCTTTCTGGCCTTGGGCCCTAACTCTACATCTAGGTGGTTCCCCAGGTGGTACATCAGGGGTGGAGGCAGCCTGCTCTGATTCCCGCCCTGTGACCTGGGTCCCCTTTGGTGGCCGTTCACTGGAGCGACCAAGCTTGGATGGGCCCAGCAGTCGCTCGGGTGTCCCAGGTGGCGTGGTGCCACCCTGTACTGTCTGCCACCCATCAGATTCGCCAGGGACAAGAGGGGGCGGGGGAATCTGAGATGCTGCAGTGTTCCTGCACCTCCCCTGTGGATATCATCGGCATGGATCCCATCACCACCCCCTCCCTCGGGCTGCCCGATAACCACCAGTCTTTACAGATAGTAAAACTGTTATAAAAGGCGCCTGCATGATGTCAGGCGGAAGGTTCCAGAGTGAGTGCCCGCTATTTACATGCTACTGTATTAAAATGAGGTTCCCGGGCTCCCAGGGCATTTTTCACATTACTCCGCCGGCGAGGGGGGTTGAACATTGGAAATTGCGGTCTCGTTGGCAAGATTTGCGATTTCCCTCTCCAGATTTTGCGCCCATGTCGACGATCCCTCGCACGGCAGACCCGGGCTCAAAATCACCCGGTTGCTAAATTGTATGGTGACACAAAGCTAGGTAGCAGCGTAACTTAGGGAGCGCACAAAAGGCGCGATTCAGCGGACTTCAAACTCAGTCCACAGCCTTTTGGCCAATTCATTGGCCACCAGTCAACGAACCGAATCGTGTCCCACCCCTTCACCCAGACTTGGGAGCTCCCAAGTCTGGGTTCTGCTGTCCAAAGCTAGCAGCACCATGCACTATGTTGCAACTCCTCGAATTCCTCCATTTCCCGTCTCCCTGACTTGAAGATACTTGTCCGTGAAGTATCCACGGATCAAAATCGTAACAGCAACAGTAAAGAAAACGGAAATAAGGAAATCATCTGGGAGGATGTTTGCATCAATGCCAGGCTGCCAAGCTGGCAGTGCCAGGATACCAGGGGGTGTGCCAGGGTACCACCCTGCCCTGCTCCCGACCAACCGGGGGTCTCCAATGGCCTGTGAAAATCCCCTCAAGGTGCCGTTACGCTGGGCGCAACGGGGTCGCAGAATTGAGGTTTTAAGTGAGTGGGCACAAAATTAGCAGATGGAATGTAATACGGGCAGCACGGCAGCATAGTGCTTAGCACTGTGGCTTCGCAACGCCAGGGTCCCAGGTTCGATTCCTGGGCCTGGGTCACTGTCTGTGCGGAGTCTGCATATTCTCCCCGTGTCTGCGTGGGTTTCCTCCGGGTGCTCCGGTTTCCTCCCACAAGTCCCGAAAGACGTGCTTGTTAGGTGAATCGGACAGTCTGAATTCTCCCTCCGTGTACCCGAACAGGCGCCGGAGTGTGGCGCCTAAGGGCTTCTTAGAGTAATTTCATTGCAGTGTTAATGTATGCCTACTTGTGACAATAACGATTATTATTATTTGAAAATCTGAACTTGTCCAGATTGGCAGGAAGAATAGAAAAACAGCAGAATATTGAAACGGAGATCGATTGCAGAACGCAGCGTTACGGAGAGGTGTGGTTATCTTGGGACACGGATCACAACAAGTTAGTAGGCAGGTGGAGCATGTGATCGGAAGGCAAATGGAATGTTATTGTTGAGAACATGGGCAATGGAAGATAAAAGTAAAGATATTGGGCGAAATTCTCCGTTATCGGCGGAAAGTCCGCCGATCGGCGCAAAAAACGGCGCAAATCCGACTTGCGTCACGTCGGAAAAATGGGTCGATAGTCTCTGGCCTGAAATGGGCTAGCAGCGACGTAACGGAATCCGCGCTTGCGCAGTGGTTCACGCCGTGCAGCGTCATACGCGCCGCACGGCGTGACAGCTCATAAGGCCGCGCTGCTCCCCCCCACCCGACCGCAACACCCGACCGCAACACCCGACTGGATGGCTGGCCGCCGCTCAGCCCCGAGGTTCGAGTCACGCGATGTGGAGGCGCTCCTGGATGCAGTGGAGCAGAGGAGGGACGCCCTGTATCCCGGGCACGGCCGCAGAGTTGCCCCACGCCACAGCCGGCGTCTGTGGAGTGAAGTGGCAGAGGCCGTCACCGCTGTGGCCCTGACACCACGGACAGGCACCCAGTGCCACAAGAAGGTGAACGACCTTGTCAGAGCAGGCAGGGTGAGCCTCCCCCATATCCCCCCCTCCCCCATATTCCCCCCTCCCCATATCCCCCCTCCCCAATATCCCCCCTCCCCAATATCCCCCCTCCCCCATATCCCCCCTCCCCATATCCCCCCCTCCCCCATATCCCCTGTATCCCCCCTCCCCCATATCCCCCCCCATATCCCCCCCTCCCCCATATCCCCAAGTGAATCCAGCCCTAACCTTAACCTCTGCAATGCACGGCAACCGATGGCGTGCATTCATATACCTGCCTAACAGTGTTGCCTTTTACCCCTGCCACCGCCCCCCCCCCCCCCCCCACAGGAGAAGTGCGCACACAATAGGGAGCATGTGAGGACTGGAGGAGGCCCCGCTGATGAGAGGCCACTGACTGTACACGAGGAAAGGGCCCTGGAACTGGCTGGTGGACCTGAGGACCGGGAGGTTGCTGATGCAGAGGTCGGGGGCGTAGTAGCAAGTGAGCCACCGACAGCCCGTCCCCATATCCCCCCTCCCCTATATCCCCCTTCCCCGTATCACCTGATCACTGCCTGATGTCTAACCATGCATGCTTCATTGTGTATTGCAGGACCAAACGTCCAGGCACCCATCCCCGCAGATGCAGACCGCCCGCAGGATGCCCCTCGGAGACCACAGGAGACGGAGAGACACGGACCCTCCGGCATGCGACGCCCGCAGGATGCCCCTCGCACACCACGGGAGACGGAGAGACACGCACCCTCCGGCATGCGACGCCCGCAGGATGCCCCTCGGAGGCCACGGGAGACGGAGAGACCCGGACCCTCCGGCATGCGATGCCCGCAGGATGCCCCTCGCACACCACGGGAGACGGAGAGACCCGCACCCTCCGGCATGCGACGCCCGCAGGATGCCCCTCGGAGTCCACGGGAGACGGAGACCCGCACCCTCCGGCATGCGACGCCCGCAGGGTGCCCCTCGCACACCACGGGAGACGGAGAGACCTGGAGCAACAGGGAGACGACACCCCCGTCACGTGCGGGAGCGACCACCCAGCGATGAGGGGGGCAGCCACAGGCTCCCGTCACATCCGAGCCAGGACACCACTACCCAGGACACCACTACCCAGGACACCACTACCCAGGACACCACTACCCAGGACACCACTACCCAGGACACCACTACCCGGGACAGCACTACCCAGGAAGACGAAATACCGGACAGTGACTCAGAGTGGAAGGGTGGAGACGAACCCCCACCCCAAAGTGCCATGGATTCAGAGTGGGACGAAGAGCACGACACAACGCCACTGCTGTCACCAACACCCTCCACCATCGCCGAAACACTCACCTCGGTTGGGCACTTTAGTGAAGAGGCGTCTGGTACACTCACTGGTGCGCACAACACAGCCATCCCGGTACAGCAGGTGGAGGTAGGAGCAGCAGAGGGGCCGGGCGGTCGGAGGGCAGCCCAGCCCAAGCGAACATCTGCCGCCCAGATGGATCCCGGGTTCCTGGAGGTACCACACCCACACATAGATCCGATGCAACCACCGACCCGGAGACAAGCGAAGAGAGTGATGGGCGGCTTGCGGCGGCTGTGGAGGAGTCCACCCGCGTCCAGGAGCTGGAAGTGGTGCCGTCATGCGTGCCACCCAGGCCGACACCGCACGGGTGGCGTCCGCGGTGGAGGCAATGGGTGCGACGGTGTCAGACATGGGGAACGGTTTGCGAGGCCTGGGGCTTTCCGTGCAGGCGGCGTCTGTGGCCCAGGAAATGGCTGCCCTCTCACAGGAGGCCATGAGCCAGTGCCAGCGCCAGATGGCAGAGGCGCTCAACGCCATAGCCCAGTCTCAGCATGCCATGGCCCAGTCTCTGCAGGCCATGGCCCAGTCTCTGCAGGCCATCGCTGAAGGCATCGGCGCCAGTGGCCATGTGTGAGCCGGCGTCGCACTGTCACAAACAGGGTTTGCCAACCCCCTGGGCTCCATGGCTGCAAACCTGCAGACCCCTGTCGATACCAGCATGGGCCTCCAGGACTGGCAGCGCCAGATGTCGGGGGGGTGTCGGATGGCCAGTCCGTTCGCATCCCCCACCCATGTAGAGGCCTGGGGGCCATCGGGCACCCCGAGGGAGGAGGAGGTGGTGTGGTCCGTCCCGGCTCCCTCTGTAGGGGAGGTCCCGGTACACCGCGACACCTCGGACTCCCCCCCTTCCGTCCCAGGTGCATCGGGTGGGCAACGGGCAGGACAGGCTGGCAGCTCGCCATCCCAGTCGCCCGGGCCGCAGCCTGGCCCATCTAGGCCAGGACGCCCCAGGAAACGGCCGTCAAAGGGATCCAGTGTCAGAGGGCAGGAATCACAGGAGTCCACCTCCAGTTCTGCTGTACCGTCTGGGGAACCACGTAGACGTAGTCAAAGGGCCCGTAAGGCCAAACAATTAGACACTGAGTAAGTTGGCACGGTTGCAGGGCACAGATGAGTTTTAGGGGCTAGGGCACGTGCATGAACTCCTTTGGTTATTAAAGTCAATGTTACACCTACAGAAGCTGCCTTTGTGCTCTGTCCAAAGTGTGCGGGGGTGTCATGTACGTTGAGCGCAAGTGTGTGTGTGAGGGGTGGTCTTACTTCAGCCCCAGGTGAGTCTGCCCCCTTCCCTCTGGGCTGCCATCAACATCCCCCGGGCAGAGGACGGGACCGTGCGCTGCAGTGTCACAGCCGCATGCAGGGATGGTCCGGGTGGATGGTGGTACTGTGGCCATGGGTCAGACATAGTCCAACGATGTAGAGCCAGGAGCTCACCGCAGGGCGGGTTGTCGTCATCCTCCATGGCCTGCGATAGACACGCGTCCACCCGCAACTGTGTGAGCCCGGCCCGTTGTGCCGCAGGTGGATCGGCAATGGGGGGGGTGGTGTGCATGCGGGTGGGGTGGGTGGGGTTGGGGAGGGGGGTGAGGGTGCTGGGTGGGTGGATGGGTGGGGGGTGTGGGTGGTCGGCTGTTGCCATGGTGTGCGGTCTGTGGCCATACTACCCGATTCCCACGCCCATCTAGTCAGTGAAGCGGGCGTCTATCAGCCTGTCCCGTGCCCGCTGGGCCAGCCGGTAACGGTGGACAGCCACTCGCCTGTGTCTACCCCGTCTGCCCTGACCATTACCCCCATCCCCCTCATCTGGGGAGGACTGCGCCTCTTCCTGTTGCTCCTCCACTCCGCCCTCCTCTGCCTGCGGCACATCGCCCCTCTGTTGGGTTATGTTGTGCAGGACGCAGCACACCACAATGATGCGGCCGACCCTATCTGACCGATACTGGAGGGTGCCCCCAGAGAGGTCCAGGCACCTGAAATGCATCTTCAGCACGCCAAAGCACCTCTCTATCACTCCCTTTGTCGCTACATGGGCATCATTGTAGCGGTTCTCCGCCTCATTGCGTGGCCTCCGTACAGGCGTCATCAGCCACGATCGCAATGGGTAGCCCCTGTCGCCCAGCAACCAGCCCCTCAGCCGGAGATGGGATCCCTCGTACATGCCGGGGATGGATGTCCGCGACAACACGAATGAGTCGTGTACACTGCCTGGGTGACGGGCGCAGACGTGCAGGATCATCATGCGGTGGTCGCAGACCACCGCTACGTTCATCGAATAGGTCCCCTTCCTATTAGTGAACACGGCCCTGTTATCTGCTGGTGGCCGCACGGCGACGTGCATCCCATCGATCGCGCCCTGGACCATGGGGAACCCGGCCACGGCAGAGAAGCCCACGACCCGGGCATCTTGGCTGGCCCGGTCCATGGGGAAGTGGATGTAGCGGTGCGCCATGGCATATAGGGCATCTGTCACTGCCCGGATGCACCGGTGCACCGATGTCTGCGATATGCCTGACAGGTCCCCACTCGGTGCCTGGAATGACCCCGTTGCATAAAAGTAACCTAGACGGACACGGGGAGAGGGTGTCCCCCGCCAGTGCCACGCGGTGACAGGTGTGCCAGCAGGTGGCAGATGTGTGCCACGGTTTCCCGGCTCATCCGGAGTCTCCTCCTGCATTCCCGGTCCGTGAGGTCCTGGTATGACTGCCGGGGCCGGTACACATGGGGCGCCCTCGGGTGCCTCCGTTGCCGTGGGGCCGCGACGTCCTCCTCCCCCTCCTCGTCCTGTCGGTCAGGTGTCGCTCCAGCCTGGGCGGCTGCCGCCTGCTCCTCTGCAGCAGCCTGCGCCTCCTCTCTGGCACGCTCCTCCTCCTCCTCCTCCTCCTCCTCATCCAGGGCAACATAGACATGAGCGGCTGCCGCCACGGCGGCCAACATCGCTGGATGATCTGAAAACATGACGGCCTGGTGGGGGGAGGGGAACGACGACATGTCATCATTGCCCATATCCCCTCCTCCCCCCAGCCAGGTGGCATGGACCGCATGGGTCCAACTGTTGGAGGCTGGCACCTGGCCAGGTGGACCAACTCACTTGCCCTCCCATCCCCCTCCCCAGCAGGGACCCCCCCCCCCCCCAACCTCCACCCCGGCACGGACACCCCCCCCATCCCCTCCCTGGCACGGACCCCCCCCCAACCTCCACCCCGGCGCGGACCCCCCCCCAACCTCCACCCCGGCACGGACCCCCCCCCAACCTCCACCCCGGCACGGACACCCCCATCCCCCTCCCCGGCACGGACCACCCCCCCCAACCACCACCCCGGCACGGACACGCCCATCCCCCTCCCCGGCACGGACCCCCCCCCCCCAACCTCCACCCCGGCACGGACACCCCCACTCCCTCCCCGGCACGGACCCCCCCCAACCTCCACCCCGGCACGGACACCCCCATCCCCTTCCCCGCCATGGACCCCACCCTAACCTCCACCCCGGCACGGACACCCCCATCTCCCTCCCCGACACGGACCCCCCCCAACCTCCACCCCGGCACGTACACCCCCACCCCCCTCCCCGACACGGACCCCCCCATCCCCCTCCCCGGCACAGACCCCCCCCCAACCTCCACCCCGCCACGGACCCCCCCCCCATCCCCCTCCCCGACACGGACCCCCCCCAACCTCCACCCCGGCACGGACCCCCCCCCCCCCAACCTCCACCCCAGCACGGAACCCCCCCCCCCCCAACCTCCACCCCGGCACGGACACCCCCATCCCCCTCCCCGGCACGGACCCCCCCCCCCCCAACCTCCACCCCGGCACGGACACCCCCATCCCTCTCCCCGGCACGGACCCCCTCCCGGCACTCCCCCGGAGCCCAGCCTACTCTAACTACCCCCCCCCCCCGCACACACACACACACAACCCGAGACACACCTCTCCTCACGCATTCAGACTGCGGCCACGCCATCGCCTGCCCAGAGCCAACCCCCCAGGCCGTCACTCACCTCCACGCTGGTCGGCGTGACCCTGGAGCACAGGGTCACGCCGATGAAAAGGAGGTTTAATTTACGTCGACGTGAACGGTCATCACGTCGACGGGACTTCGGCCCATCAGGAAGGGAGAATATCGGCAGGCCGAAAATTGGCTGCCTTGCGCAGACCCGTGACATTCTCCACGGCAGCGGCCCCATTAACGCCCCGCCGACTTTTCTCCCTTCGGAGACTTCGGCAACCGGTGGGGGCGGGATTCACGGCGGCCAACGGCCATTCTCCGACCCCCCAGAGGGGTGTTACTGATCGAGGTGTTAAGATTCAGAACAGAGGTTAAAAAAGCCAACTTAAGTGTACTTTACCTGAATGCTCGTAGTATTCGGAATAAGGTAAATGAGTTGATGGCGCAAATCATCGTGAATGACGATGATTTAGTGGCCATTACTGAAACATGGTTAAAGGATGGTCACGACTGGGAGTTAAATATCCGAGGGTATCAAACATTTCGGAAGGACAGAGTGGATGGTAAGGGAGGTGGCGCAGCTCTGTTATTTAAGGATGACATCCGGGCAACAGTAAGTGATGACATCGGTGTTATGGAGGATAAGGTTGAATCCATTTGGGTGGAAATCTGGAATAGTAAGGCGAAAAAGTCACTGATAGGAGTAATCTATAGGCCACCAAATAGTAACATTATGGTGGGGCAGGCAATAAACAAAGAAATAACAGATGCATGTAGAAATGGTACAGCAGTTATCATGGGAGATTTAAATCTACATGTTGATTGGTTTAACCAGGTCAGTCAAGGCAGCCTTGAGGAGGAGTTTATAGAATGTATCCGCGATAGTTTCCTCGAACAGTATGTAATGGAACCTACGAGGGAACAAGCGGTCCTAGATCTGGTCCTGTGTAATACGACAGGATTGATTCAGGATCTCATAGTTAGGGATCCCCTCGGAAGGAGCGATCACAATATGGTGGAATTTAAAATACAGATGGAGGGTGAGAAGGTAAAATCAAGCACTAGTGTTTTGTGCTTAAACAAAGGAGATTACAATTGGATGAGAGAAGAACTAGTTAAGGTAGACTGGGAGCAAAGATTTTATGGTGAAACAGTTGAGGAACAGTGGAGAACCTTCCAAGTGATTTTTCACAGTGCCCAGCAAAGGTTTATACCAACAAAAAGGAAGGACGGTAAAAAGAGGGAAAATCGACCGTGGATATCTAAGGAAATAAGGGAGAGTATCAAATTGAAGGAAAAAACATACAAAGTAGCAAAGATCAGTGGGAGACTAGAGGACTGGGAAATCTTTAGGGGGCAATAGAAAGCTACTAAAAAAGCTATAAAGAAGAGTAAGATAGATTATGAGAGTAAACTTGCTCAGAATATAAAAACAGATAGTAAAAGTTTCTACAAATACATAAAACAAAAAAGAGTGGCTAAGGTAAATATTGGTCCTTTAGAGGATGAGAAGGGAGATTTAATAATGGGAGATGAGGAAATAGCTGAGGAACTGAACAGGTTTTTTGGGTCGGTCTTCACAGTGGAAGACACAAATAACATGCCAATGACTGATGGAAATGAGGCTATGACAGGTGAGGACCTTGAGAGGATTGATATCACCAAGGAGGTAGTGATGGGCAAGCTAATGGGGCTAAAGGTAGACAAGTCTCCTGGCCCTGATGGAATGCATCCCAGAGTGCTAAAAGAGATGGCTAGGGAAATTGCAAATGCACTAGTGATAATTTACCAAAATTCACTAGACTCTGGGGTGGTCCCGGCGGATTGGAAATTAGCAAACGTGACACCACTGTTTAAAAAAGGAGGTAGGCAGAAAGCGGGTAATTATAGGCCAGTGAGCTTAACTTCGGTAGTAGGGAAGATGCTGGTATCTATCATCAAGGTAGAAATAGCGAGGCATCTGGATGGAAATTGTCCCATTGGACAGATGCAGCATGGGTTCATAAAGGGCAGGTTGTGCCTAACTAATTTAGTGGAATTGTTTGAGGACATTAACAGTGCGGTAGATAACGGGGAGCCAATGGATGTGGTATATCTGGATTTCCAGAAAGCCTTTGACAAGGTGCCACACAAAAGGTTGCTGCATAAGATAAAGATGCATGGCATTAAGGGGAAAGTAGTAGCATGGATAGAGGATTGGTTAATTAATAGAAAGCAAAGAGTGGGGATTAATGGGTGTTTCTCTGGTTGGCAATCAGTAGCTAGTGGTGTCCCTCAGGGATGAGTGTTCGGCCCACAACTGTTCACAATTTACATAGATGATTTGGAGTTGGGGACCAAGGGCAATGTGTCCAAGTTTGCAGACGACACTAAGATAAGTGGTAAAGCAAAAAATGCAGAGGATACTGGAAGTCTGCAGAGGGATTTGGATAGGCTAAGTGAATGGGCTAGGGTCTGGCAGATGGAATACAATGTTGACAAATGTGAGGTTATCCATTTTGGTAGGAATAACAGCAAAACGGATTATTATTTAAATGATAAAATATTAAAACATGCTGCTGTGCAGAGAGACCTGGGTGTGCTAGTGCATGAGACGCAAAAAGTTGGTTTTCAGGTGCAACAGGTGATTAAGAAGGCAAATGGAATTTTGTCCTTCATTGCTAGAGGGATGGAGTTTAAGACTAGGGAGGTTATGCTGCAATTGTATAAGGTGTTAGTGAGGCCACACCTGGAGTATTGTGTTCAGTTTTGGTCTCCTTACTTGAGAAAGGACGTACTGGCACTGGAGGGTGTGCAGAGAAGATTCACTAGGTTAATCACAGAGCTGAAGGGGTTGGATTACGAGGAGAGGTTGAGTAGACTAGGACTGTACTCGTTGGAATTTAGAAGGATGAGGGGGGATCTTATAGAAACATATAAGATTATGAAGGGAATAGATGGGATAGATGCGGGCAGGTTGTTTCCACTGGCGGGTGAAAGCAGAACTAGGGGGCATAGCCTCAAAATAAGGGGAAGTAGATTTAGGACTGAGTTTAGGAGGAACTTCTTCACCCAAAGGGTTGTGAATCTATGGAATTCCTTGCCCAGTGAAGCAGTAGAGGCTCCTTCATTAAATGTTTTTCAGATAAAGATAGATAGTTTTTTGAAGAATTAAGGGTTATGGTGTTCGGGCCGGAAAGTGGAGCTGAGTCCACAAAAGATCAGCCATGATCTCATTGAATGGTGGAGCAGGCTCGAGGGTCCAGGTGGCCTACTCCTGCTCCTAGTTCTTATGTTCTTATGTTACTGCGCAAAGCCCCTAGTCGCCACATTCTGGCGCCTGTTCGTGGAGGTTGGTACGGGAATTGAACCTGCGCTGCTGGCATTGTTCTGCATTGGAAGCCAGCTATTTAGCCCACTGTGCTGGGCTGGTTTAGCAGAAGTAAATAGATTCTTGATTGACAAGGGAGCCAAATGGTAAGCAGGCTCGGCTAGAAAGTTGATTTGAGGACACAGTTAGATCAGCCGTCACGTTATCGACTTGGGCTCGAATGGCCTACTCCTGCTCCTTACATGTATGAATGAATGAACGCACGCACGTATTTATGCATGTTCCCTTTTAAACACCTTCCTCTTGCGACGCAACTCAACATCTTAAAAAAGGCCCCTCAAATCTCCCTCTCTGATCGCGCGGTTATGTCTTGTGGATACCAGAAAGGTTGAAGTAATCTGATGTTTAGGCATGAATACAGGAGCTTACATCCAGCACATGTTTCAGGTTTCTTCACGTGTGGGGCAGAATGGGACAATGTTGATTCAGTACGCAGACTGTAGTGGCGTACTGAGTGATGTGGCAGCGTGGATAGACATGCCTACCTGCTCATGAAAGTACAGCTCCTAAATCATGTTGGAATAATATGACCATATAACACACACTTTAGTCAGTCTCCCCTGTAGTTCTTGTTCTAAACTCCAGCTGAGTTCCCACTCCTGTTTGAGAATTATCATTGGATGTTTAGTTACATTAAATGTGCGAGACAAGTGCAAGCTATCACTGCACTAAATGAACTATAAAGACCTAATTGCATTTTTATAGCTGTTTTCAAGATCTTAGGAAGTTCTAAAGTGCTTTACTGCCAATAAAACACTTCTGAGGAATATCTGCTGTTGTGAGGTAGGAAACACAGCTCTCAATTTAAGCACAGCAAGCTCCCACAAATAGTAATGTGACAATGATCAGCTAATCATGGAATCTTTGAATCTACAGCATGGAGACAGGCCCTTCAGCCCAAACTGGTCCATGCCATCCACAAAGCCCATCTAAGCTAACCCCATTTGCCTGCATTTGGTCTATATCCCTCTAAACCTTTCCTATCCATGTATCTGTCCACATGCCTTTTAAATGTTGCCAGTGTCCCTGCCTCAATCACTTCCTGCGGCAGCTCATTCCACATATGTACACTCTCTGTGTAAAGAAGTTAGTCCTCGGGTTCCCATTAATTCTTTCCCCTCTTAACGTAAACCTATGCCCTCTAGTTCTCGATTCCCCAACCATGGGGAAAAGACTGAGTGCATTCACCCTATCCATGCCTCTCATGACCTCTATAAGATCACCCCTCAGTGTCCTACGCTTCAAAGAAAAAAGTCCTAGCCTGTTTAGTCTCTCCCTATAACTCAGTCCCTTGAGATCTGGCAACATCCTTGTAAATCTCTTCTGCGTTCTCTCCAGTTTAATCACATCTTTCCTAGAGCAAGGCGACCAAAACTGGACAAGTACTCCAGGTGCGGCCTCACCAACATCTTGTACAACTGCAACATAGCTCCCCAACTTCTAAATCAATGGCCTGACTGATGAAGGCCAGCATGCCGAAAGTCTTCTTCACTGCCCTATCTACCTGTGACCCCACCTTTAAAGAACTGTGCACCTGAGCTCCAAGGTCCCTCTGTTCCACGATACTCCCTAATATTTGATATTGCTTGTTAGATAACTATTCACCAGTAATGCAGGGAGAACTCCACTGATGTTTTTCAAGGTGATGCCACGAGGCCTTTTGGACCGAATATTCAAATGAGTCGGGCGGGCGTTTCAAAATGGCACTCCCGACGCCTCAGGGCAGTTTTGGATATTCAGAGGGCGGGTGGTGAGGAGGAAGCAGGAAAATCACCCGTTGCCAATGAATGGAATTTGTGAAGGGACCTGTGCGGTCGCGATTGGAATTTTCAGTGTTTTTCCGGGCCAGCCGAAAGTGTCCAGGTACACTCCCAGACCTTAATTGTCACCCGTATGAAGCCATGTCTCCTCATGAAGAGACCGAGACAGAAAGGAAAGGTGAGAAAAGAAAGTTGAAATAAAAAATTGGAACTTCTTTATTTCTTTTAAAATTAAGTTGCCATGTGCAGGATTGTAATGAAACCACTTGCATTGGGCCAGAGCTCCAACCAGCATCAGAAAGCAGTGGCCCGCAGGGATTACAAGACCGTAATGTGCGGTTATGACAAAACTGCGCGGAAACGTTCGATGGCTGGAGTCGATTGGAGCCTGCATCGAAAGAGTCCTCGCAGGCTCCAGCACAGCTTCAAGGATACCAGGCTCCATTTTTATACTGCACCAGCTGCTGTAAAGTAGGCAACTTCAAAGGGCCCAGTAAAGTGGGCAGGCCGGGGAAGTTTGGGCAATGACCTTGCAACCCCTTACCTGCAAGGGGTAACTCCCTAAATCCGACACTGGAGAGCTCGGAAGTTACGTCCGAGTAATGTTTCCCGTCTGGGCCAGACAGATTTGCAGTAAATTAGCAATTGTCATGTGAGAGTACCTTTAAGAAATGGGTGTTTAAGAAATGTACCTTTAAGAAATGGGTGTTTATCAGTGATGTGAGAGAGTGGGTGGAGCTGGGCTGTCTGTCAGCTTTTTTTAACTTTCTTTTAGGCTGTTTGCTGCAGGGTGTGTTTTGGTTTCGTTTTCAGTATTGGAGCTGAAGCCAGACAGAGCAGGTGTACTGTTGATCTCTCTGCCATGAAAAGACTATCTCTTGATCATTTGGTGAATTCAGAATTATAAATGTTTTCTGTAGTGAATGTAAACCTGATGTGCTTCTGTGAAAAGGAGTTTCTTTTGTCTTCTGGATGTTGTTTGGGAAGTTATTAAGGATTACTTAGTGTTGTATTCTTTGGGGGTTGTATTTGAATTGATGGTTGCTAAGATGTTCACTGTATGTTTCAAAAAGGTTAACTTGAGTTCATAGAATAAACATTGTTTTGCTTTAAAAAATACTTTTCCATTTCTGCTGTATCACACCTGTAGAGTGGGCCATGTGTTCCCCATACCACAATCTATTAAATTGTGGTTCAGGTGAACTCCATGATACACTTTGGGGTTCTCTAAACCCTTGCCCATAACACAATTAACAAATTGGCAAAAGAACGAAAGATTTGCATTTATATCATGTGCCTCATGACCACCGGATATCTCAAAAAACTTTACAGTCAATGAAATGAATCTCTGTTGTAATGTAAAAAACACTGCAGGCAACTTGCACGCTGTCAGAATCAGCAGTGGTATTATCATAAATGTAAGAGCTGCAAGGGTTAATGAAATGCCTAGATCAGCCACTAGATGGAGCTACAGTTACAATATAATGCATTGATGCTAAGCCTTGTAGGGGAGAGAAGTCAAGGAGTTAGCTAGAGACAGAGTGAAATAAATACAGTGTGAGTAAGAGCAGATCATAGTTTATTCTCGTGTAGAGATTAGTTGTAGGCGAGTGTAGATTATATGTTAATTATCAACCGTGTATTATTTAGGAGTACGTGCCCAATCCAAATTTATAGATTTGTTCAAGTTAAAGCTATTTTGTGGTCTTTGTGAACACTATGCCAATCACCCTGAATTTAGCAACGCAAAGAACACCACAGCAGTGGCCAGATGATCTGTTATTTTGTAACCTTGGTGGAAGGATAAATATTGGGGTAGGATGCTCAGGGATAACTTCCCTCCCTTTCTTCAAAATGATACCTTGAGATCTTTTATATCCTCATGAGCAGACAAAAAGCATCTCTGTTTGACGCTGCAGTGCTCCCACGGGACAACACCACAACGTCTGCACGGATTGATGAACTCAACAGGTCCTGCAGTGGGGTTTGACCTAACACCATAGGAGTCAAAGGGGACCACACTGCCAGCTGATTAAAAGATAGTTATGCTCCTATTATCAGCCTGAATTTCCCATGGTGAGTTTAATGAGCAATTAATGCACAATCCAGCAAGTTTTAAAATACACGGGGGAGTCTAAAGACGGGATGCTATCTACATAGAACAAAAACCAGAACGACATAAATCGATCAGTAAACCAGCAATTAATATGAAATGTTTTCATCCCTGAATTAGCTGGCCAATTTGCACATTAATACGATTGTACATTATGAACACACCGTTATCGTTCCAGCAAGTTTTTATAGGTCTATAGGCCGAATAAGCCTAGTGTGGTAACTAAATGCCTTTCAGCTCAGTGCAATGCGTAATGGCCTCCCGTCAAGCCTTGAAGAAGATCTTGCATTTTTTTCAATGCCATTCGCTACCTCAGGGTGTACCAAAGTGTATTTTCGTGCTGTGGGCCGAGTTGGTCACATGATGACGTGAGGGCGTGCCTGCTAAAAGGGTCATGTGACGGGAGCGTGGGCGTTCTTCCCGGAGTGCGGCAGTGCATGAGTATGGAGCAGCTGCCACCTGGTGAACAAAGTATTGCTTGTTGCAATTCCTTGTTGCCAGTGTTTAGGAACCCAGAACTTTTACACATGGCTAGTATATATACTGTGCAATTGTGACCACTGTAGGAAACACGCGGCAGCTAATATGTGCACAGCAAGCTCCCACAATCAGCAGTGAGGCAATGGCTGGGTTTTGTTGGCGATGCCAGTTAATGGATACATATTGCCTGGGACATCGGGGAGAACCTCCCATTTTTCTCTTTGAAATAGTGCCATGGGACTTTTAACTTGATGTATGAGGTGACTGAAGAGGCCTCAATGTTTCATAGAAAATACAGCGCTCGTGATACAGCAGTGCTCCTTCAGTACTGCATGGAGAACGCTGAACTAAATTTAGCATTCACTTCTCTGAACAATGAATTCTTCCATTTTTAGTGGTGCTGGTTACAGGAATTTTGGATGTGACAGCAATCGACCTGTTAGTGCATACATAGGGGCATGCAACCTTTAACGTTCAATCGCGGGTGGCACAGGGGCACAACGGGCGACACGGTGGCACAGTGGTCTGCACTGCTGACTCTCAGCTTCAGGGTTCAAGTCTGGCCTCGAGTGAAAATCTGTCTGGACATTGTACTTTCTCCCTGAGTCTGCGTGGGTTTCCTCCGGGTGCTCCGGCTTCCTCCCACAGTCCAAAGATGTGCAGGTTACGTGGATTGGCCATGCTAAATTGCCCCTGAGTGTCCAAAAAGGTTAGGTGGTGTTACTGGGTTAAGGGGATAGGGTGGAGACGTGGGCTTAAGAAGGGTGCTCTTTCCAAGCGCCGGTGCAGACTCGATGGGCCGAATGGCCTCCTCCTGCACTGTAAGTTGTATGAGTCTATGAGATCACAGGATCATGTAAATAGGGCCCGGATTCAACATTTCTTTCCCAAAACACTGCCACCTTCAGTGCAGCACTTCCACCTTGTACCAGATTATAGGGTCAAGTCCCAGAGTGGGGCTTTCGCTTGCCAACTTGAAACTTCAGAGACAACCGATAGAGGCACACTGCCATAACCATGAAAGTCGCAGGCTCCATCTTCACTCTACACTTTGTTATGTAGACAGCAGTGAGCATTTTTGGTCGAGAGATCGGGGGAGGGAGAAATCAGCCAAGTGCTCATTCTTTACTTGTGGTCCCAAGGAGTAAGTGCAAGTGAGAAACAGAGACAGGGATATTTGATATGGTCATGTGCAGTTAATGTGTCAGTCTGAGCATGGGGAGCCTGTTGAAATTGAAGAGCAAAGGTTTATAGGACAGGGTCAATGAAGCTTTCAGAGGCAGCTATTATCAGAATGTCATTGTCTCCCAGTGATATTAATTCTGGGAAGAGGTAAGGATAATAGCAACAGCACCGTTACTGTTCTAAAACACCCCGATGCATTTCATGGGAACACAGAATCCCGATAGTGCAAAAGGAGCCCATTCGGCCCACGGAGTCTGCACCAACCCTTGGAAAGACCACCCGACCCCCATCCCAATCCCCCTCCCTAATCCTGCAACCCCACCCTCAGGGGCAAATTTATCATGGCTAATCCACCTAACCCGCACATCTTTGGACTGTGGGAGGAATCCGGGGCACCCGGAGGAAACCCACGCACACACGGGGAATACAACTTGATGTGAGCTAGATACAGGCAGCAGAATTTTGCATGAGCTCAGGTTTATGTACAATGGGAGTTGGGAGGCCAGGAAGTAGAACATTGGAACAGGCAAATCTAAAGGCAACAAGAGCATTGATGAAGCGTTTCAGCAGCGGACGAGCTGAGGTGGGGTCGAGCCGAGTAATTTTAGCGATGCGGAAGTAGGTGGACTTTCGGGTGGAGCGTCGGATGCTCAACTTGGGGCCAAATATGGCGGCAAGGTTGCAAATAGTCTGTTCAGCCCCACAGAGTTGCCAACGAGCTGGATAGATTATTTTTTATTCATTGACAGGATATGGGCATCGCAGGCTGGGCCAGCATTTGTTGCCCATCCCTAGTTGCCCTTGTGAAGGTGGTGGTGAGCTGCCATCTTGAACCAGTGCCGTCCCGGCAGTGTAGGTACACCCGCAGTGCTGTTGGAGAGGCAACGCCAGGATTTTGACCTGTTGACAGTGAAGGAATGACAATGTTTGGCGGGGTGGTCAGTAATGGATTGAAGTTTGTGGTCTCCACACGGGCAGAAAGGTAGGTGGGTTGACCTGTTAAGTAGGGGACTGTGCCACTGCTGTGCCTGCCGCTGGACCCCTATCCTGCCGCGATCTTACCAGCAGCGGTGGAGGCATCGGGTGGGCTGCCTGCCTGTTGAGGTCATTAAGCCAGCAAATAGTGGGCTCCATCTTGCTGCCTCTCAGTTTAATGAGCATTGAGAGTTGATTGACATAATCCTGGTCAATGAAAGGGAGGTGTCTCCTTTATAGGTCCTTCGATGCCTCCCCCATAAGTTTTCCCTCCCTTTATCGACTCTCCCTTGTCCAATTTATCCCCAAACCCTCCTCGGCCAGATCTGCCAAATCCCAAACTGACGTCTCAAAGCCCTCGGTGCAGTACCAGCAGTGGCCATCCCTGGCGGTGGTGCTGGTGCTGCACGCATGTCATCCCCCTCGAATGTGGTGGAAATCTCACCCTGTGACAATTGACCCCGCGGCAGTACCGGACAGTTACTGTGGGACGAGTCTCCCAAAATGAGGTGGGCCCACACCTCACATTGACAGCCCACCCTCAGTGTTTAATCCAGTCCTTTGTTTCAAGTTGGTGACTGTTCATCCGAACGGAACTGGGAGGCGTTAGCTATTTTACGGTTGCAAGCAGGTACAGATTCAGGGGAGAGTGTGTGACTGAAGGTGCGGAGAGGGGGAAAGAACACAAGGGAAGATCATCCTCAAATTTACGGTGCAGAAGGAGGCCATTCAGCCCATCGGGTCTGCACCGGCCCTTGGAAAGAGCACCCCACTTAAGCCCACGCCTCCACCCTAGCGATTGGAGGGAATTAGCCATTAAATAACAAAAGCAATGATGGTGCATGGCAAAAGAAGGTGTTAGTGAGGCAAGTAAAGAAAGATGTGCGTCGAGGAGGTGTGAATGGCAACAGCAGCACATTTTTGTTGGCCGGCACAGGAATGATGGGCCAGATAACCTCCTTCGGGTTGGAAAATTTTCATGAGTTTCATTGCCAACAGCTGCTGTCTGGGAAAATTGGGGTCAGGGGTTATGATCTCAAGTTGTTGAGCCAAATGTTGAGTCCAGAAGATTATAAAGTGCCCAATCGGAAGAGGAGGTGCTCCAATTTGAATTGACATTGAGCTGTAGTGATCTCTATATGTGCATGTGCACAAGGGGTTAATGTGTAATCAGTGGCACCACATGATCACTAGAGGGCAGGACCAACAGGGGTATAAAAGGCAGCCACATTGGGTCTCTCTCTCTCTCTTGGGTGCACTGTGACCAGGGCAATAGCAGACTAGTTCAGATGGCTAGTGGACTTACGTATAGTTACCGTAGTTAGATCTTGTTAACCTTATCACTAGTATCAAAGTTAAAGTAAAGAACTCATGCAATCATTGTTATAGTTACTCAATAAACCTTTTGTCACTACTGGACGAGTTCGAGTCTTCTTCATCGGGATTCAGAAGACCTCATCACTAACCAAGGTTTGAGTAGCACATGTTACCTACCACACAGGTAGCTTCATTGGTGCAGAGTAGGTGGCCGAGGGCAGAGAGAGGGAGCGCTACAGTGAATTAAGGTGACAAGTGGCTGGAAGCGCAAAGTCACGCTTGTGGACTGAGTGGAGGTGTTCAGCAAAGCAGCCACTCAACCTGCCTTCAGTCTCCCCAGCGTTGCGGAGACTCCTTTGTGAGCAGCGAATACTGTACTGTATGAGATTGAAAAAAGTACAAGTAAATCGCATTTTTACCTGAAAGAGGTGTTTGGACTCTTGGGCAGTGGGATGAGGTTTTAGGATAGTTGACTGAAAGCTATGTTATGTACTCTATGTCTTATCTGGCTTGCAGTACTTTGCAAGTCAGTTTGTTATGGCAGGGGTCTTTAAAAGTGGGGTTCGCGACCCGCGGGTGGGTCAAGACTGGGTGTCAGAAGGGACGCGGAGCTAAGGGTCAGGGTGTTCTCAATCCATCAACCACAAACGCAGAGTTTCCCAACGCCAGCATCCAAAAGCCTGCAGGGAAAATCCTGCCTAAAATGTCAATTCAGTCCTCCAGAGGGAGCAATTATTGATGGATTTCCTGTAAACCGCGCGGTTCCTGGGCAGCACGGTGGCAAGTGCTTAGCACTGCTGCCTCACAGCACCAGGGACCCAGGTTCGATTCCAGCCTTGGGCGACTGTCTGTGTAGAATTTGCACGTCCTCCCTGTGTCTGTGTGGGTTTCCTCTGGGTGCTCCGGTTTCATCCCACAGTCCAAAGACGTGCAGGTTAGGTGGATTGGCCATAGTAAATTATCCCTTGGAGTAGGGTTGTATGAATAGGGCTGGTGATTGGGCCTAAATAAGGTGGTCTTTTGAAGGGTCGGTGCAGACTTGATGGGCCAAATGGCCTCCTTCTGCACTGTCGCGATTCTATGATTCTATTCTATGATATCCCCCCCCCAACCCACTGCGACCAACGCCTTCCCGGCAACGGCTCTGTTTCGAAAATCATGTGCCGCAAAACATTTGGCGAATTCCTCGACCTCTCCTGGCCAAAGCTGCGGCCCAAGAGTTTGCCCAGCACGGTCCATCTGCACTGCCATCCCCCTGAACATGGACCCCACGTGTTCTGCCCCGACGCAGAACAGTGGTCCGGTGGACGACACCAAGGGGGCCATACACCCCCGCCCCCCCCTCCAGGAGACCATCCTGCAGCAAAAAGAGACCGTCATGAAACAGAAGGATATCATCAGAGAATTCATCGGCAAGCTCAGCAGATCCGAGAGTCAGAGCGTATCGGAGCCCTCGGAGAGTGAGCATAAAACCTGCTCAGCGATTCCCTGTGTGTGACGTCTCCGCGCAGACAAATAACTTGGAAATCTTCTGCAGATCGTCTTGCAGTGTGGTTGCTGCAGAGGGGCCAGCAACGTGTGTGTCAGCGACGCCGTGGAGGCACATTCAGTGGGAGGGAATCGGCTGCCATTGCAGCAAGAGCTACATTATTGGAGACAACAGTGATCGCAATGGCATGTCGTCTGGTTGGGGAGACACGGGCACATCATGATGCCGCAATTGAATGTCTGAGAAAATAATGAATATTTGAGAAAACCTTTTCAATGTCCATTTAGCATGATTAATGGCAGGCAGAACAGTGAGTTAGTCAGTTGTCTGTGGGTCAGTTTTAGTGTTGTCAGCATTCATCAATAATCGTGTATTTTGACGTTAAATGAACTTGCATCAAGTAATTGAATTGCATTTATGCCAATTATAAATCTAGATTTTAACATCACTATCTTCAGATGTACGGCTGTTTTATTTACAAGAACCACATAGGGCTCTCTCCCACTGATCAGGGGCGGGATTCTCCGACCCCCCGCCGGGTGGGAGAATCGCCGGGGGTCGGCGTGGATCCGCGATGGGCCGAAGTCCTGCCCGTCCTATGCCGGTCCCGCCGGCGTAAATTAGAGTTGGTCCCTTACCGGTGGGATCTGGCGGCGTGGGCGGGCCCCAGGGTTCTTGGGAGGTCGCGGGGGGGGGGGGGGGGGGATCTGGCCCCGGGAGGTGCCCCCTACGGTGGCCTGGCCCGCGGGCGGGCCTCTGCTGTGGGGGCACTCTATTCATTCCGCACCGGAGGCCGTGGTCATCCGCCATTCCCGGTGCGGAAATGAATCCCTCTGTGCATGCGCGGGGGATGACGCCAGCACGCGCTGGCGCTCCCGCGCATGCACTGAATCGGGCCAGCCGGCTGAGGCCCTTTGGTGCCGGTTGGCGTGGCGCCAGGCCCCTATCCCGCCGGCCTGCGGGGCGCCTACCGCTCCAGGGCGGGCTTATCCCCTGAAGGTGCGGAGGATTCTGCACCATTGGGGCGGCCCAACGCCAGAGTGGTTCAAGCCACTCCATCCCGCCGGGACACCCCGTCCCGCCGGCAATGGGAGAATCCCGCCCATGTTCTTTATTCTTCTCACATCAGTCTTCTTCCTTCACTTCTTTGCTTCTCGAGGCGGTGTCTCACGATGAATGCAGGTTCACAATTCTTGGCGGCTCTCCAGTATGTCTCATGAGTAACTATCCTTCATGTGTGACCCTGGACAATGAACCATTATAGATGGGAGGATATCACAGGCATATATGACCCTGCCCTCATTCAATGTTGACAGAGGCTACTGGACAGCGAATAAGAACAGGAAAATTAAATGACTTATTTTCCCTCCCTTGCCTTGAGCAGGACGACTTTGGTGTCTCAAACGCTAGCTTAAATCAGGATGGACTGGGTTAGCAAACATGGCAGGGGTCCCAAAGGTCGGCCGGGGTGGGTCCTGAAGGTCAGCCAGTTTGCAAAAGTGGGTCCTAGGAAAAAGAAGTTTGGAAAGCACTGAATTATGGGATCAGAGGATCCATATTGTTGCAGTTTGGTGCTGAAGTCAAATTACCTTAGCCAAAGTGTTAATCACCTTCTGCGCCTACAGGTGTATTGATTAAGTTTTGAAAGGTGCCAGTTTTAAAACAGAACTGGAAGTTTATAGGAATGTCTTGAAAAGAGGAAAGAGAGGTGGAGAGGCTAAAAGGCAACACATTCTGATATGATTTTCATATAAATATAGTAAATTACCGTGGGCAGCATAGTAGCACAGTGGTTAGCACGGTTGCTTCACAGCTCCAAGGTCCCAGGTTCAATTCCCGGCTTGGGTCACTGTCTGTGCGGAGTCTGCCCATTCTCCCTGCGCCTGTGTGTCAGGTTAGGCGGGATGGCCATGCTAAATTGGCCTTAGTGTCCAAAAACGTTGGGTGGGGTTACTGAGTTACAGAGATAGGGTGGAGGTGTGGGCTTGGATAGTTGCTCTTTCCAAGGGCCTGTGCAGACTCGATGGGCCGAATGGCCTCCTTCTGCACTGTAAATTCTATGATTCTATGATGAACATACGAATGATGAGTAGAAGTAGGCCACTCAGCCCTCTATTCTGTCCCACCATTCAATAAGATCATGGCTTATCTGCTTGCAACTTCAACCCACATTGCAATGGCACAGTGGTATTGTCATGAGTAAGCCAGAGACCCAGGACAAGATCTGAGGACTTGGGTTCAAATCCCATTACAGCCGACACTGAAATTTGAATTCAATATATGTAACAAAAAATTCTGACTATGAAACCGTTGTCGTAGAAACTCATCTGGTTCACTAATGCCCTTCAGGGAAGGAAATCTGCCATCCTTATGGCCTATACATGACTCCAGCAATATGGTTGACTTTCAGATTGTTGCCAATTCTCTCCGGAGACGCCAATAATGTTGCTCTTTTTAACTGGATACTGATAGTTATTAATGATAATATTGCTTTCAGAGTCGCCAGGTATCAAATGATAACACCACAAGGTTTTACCGGATATTGATCAAAGACCAAACAACCAGTTAGTTAGTTCAAGTTCAATGATAGTTTATTTACATCCAAGAATTACTTCGACATGCAACATAAAGCACTACAAGCTAAATTACACCTAACACTACAACAACCTGTACTTAACTTCAGGCACCCGGCTTTATGCAGAGGAACAAGGCCTCTGTTCGGAACTTGCGTGTCTGGTTCTGGAGAAGTGACTTCGTTTCTGCTGGGCTCATCCGTCTGGTAGCGATCGTTGGTCTTGAACTTGTCTTCTGGTCGTGATGCTATACTTGGTTTTAGGCATAGGCCGGGGTCAAGAGAGACCGAGCGCCGGGGCCAAGAGAGACTGAACACATAGCAGTGTCTCTCTTTATCCTACTGGGGTTTCGCGCTCTTTTGGGCGGTCCTTAGCTTTGGACCCAATAATTCGGCAGGCTTCGATTACTGCCTTCGATTTTGGCCAGTAAAGGGGCGGGTGCCTTGATGGCGGGGCGTGTCCTGAGCGGCCATTGACCGTGGCTTTTTGGGCTCCCTGAGCAAAGGGAGTGGCGCCGATGAGTCTGTTTCTGTGTCTGTTACCTGAGTACAGGTCTTTTGTTCTGGGGAAATGAGCCATTAGAATGCAAAGTAGCTGGGGGTTTCGATAGCATCTAGTTATCTGAGTTACCAATATACATAAACTCTGAGCGTCTGAGTCCTGGGTTCACCATATTTCCCATGGTCCTTTGCAGGTGGCCATATTTCCCGGTATCTTTGTAAGTAGTCATTCCAGATGGTTACATCCCGTCCTTTTGATCCTGAACGCGAAGCGTGCTGGATCACACTGTTGATCCCCATCCGTCCTTGGTGTGCCGGTTGCCCTTGGTCAAGGACAGGTTCTACACTACTCTGTCCTATGTTTTTGGAGCATTTACCTAATTTTATCAACACATCATAAATTCATAAACTCTAAAGGGCCACTGTAAAACATTTAATCATTACATATTTAACTTATTTACATAAGGGAACCTCTAACTATCATTACCTGAGCTACTCTCATGCTGCTGGCAAATATCCAAAAAGGGATCTTATGTAGAATACAAAAATTTTAAAGAAATAAACAGCAGCATCACATCTCTACTTAATCTATTACAGTCATAGAAGTACAATCTTTTTATTTTGTCGGTGAAAAAAGTTTAAAAGGTTTGTGGGGTTTGTTGGATTCCAAGGAAAGGGGCTCGGTGTGCATATATCGGGGAGCGGGAGGCTCTCCTTCACCATTTGCGGAGTCTAAGTGTCTGAACGACACTGCAGAGTCTTGCTATTACCAAAGGGGCTTCTACTGTCTTGGAAAGGGAATACCATTTTACAATGTTTTCGCACCATGTGGGGGTATCAGTGTTTATGTTCATGTGAGGTGTGGTGTCCGGGCTAGGGGTCTCATATTGTATGGTCATGTCCGGGGCCGGTGTGGTGTGGGGTACAAAGGCTGTCAATACGCGCAGTTGTAGGAGTCCAGCGATGATCACAATGGAGGTCATCAGTCCTGTCTTCATCTTGTCTTTTTGTTCTTCGTTCTTCGTATATTCCTGAGGGTGCAAGCAGAATATCCGTTATTATCATTGGTTAACATCTTGTTTTGTTTGTCTTTCTCTCTTCAACTTCAATTACTGTAGCCACCTAAAATGGCTGATTCCCTATTAATTTGGCCAAAACCCGATATAAAATGGCTAACCGAAAAGGCTGATGGGAAAAGCAGCCAACAGGGCACAAACGGACAGCTGCAGACAGAACAGCGTATTCGGCTCTGGGGAAGTCGGCGCAGATCGATACCTGCGACCATTAGCAGCACATCAACCCAGACATCTGCAGTTTAATCGGCTATCCCCGGGAACAATTGCAACATATTAGCAATTGAATGCTGGGCCAGACCTCTCAGCGCCAGCAGTGGCCGAGACAAAGACAGGTGAACGACCACCCCCCAATCGAGGAATCGCCCCATTATTGGAGCATAGCGAACCCAGTGATTGGGAACAAGTCCAATCACTTGGGACTCAGGGTCAAGGGCCGCCCTGAAAGGCGGGAAGCCCCTGGGCCCTATAAATTGAGTGGCCAAGTTCAGATCTCTCTCTCTCTCCCTTCTTCTCCTGCTCGCAACCTTCGCAAGAACATCGACCAGAAACAGTAAGTCTGACTCCAGCGATCGCTACCCGATAGAGATTCCTAGCCATCGACCCGTATCAGCCTTTTGAATCCCGCAGGCCAGATCCAATTCGATAAACCATTTGTTTCCCTGACCTGGTGGGCCATCCCCAAAAGTTAAGTATTGGCCAGTAGTGGTCGGTTTTGATATAGATAGTAGGATTATTGTGTAAGTATTGATTGCTGTACATAATAAATGACCATTGATTTCAATCTTACTAAGCGTTGTGGTGACTTATTAATCATAACTCGAGCTTGAACCACGTGGCGGTATCAGAAAGATACCTGGCGACTCGTGAGCAAAGGTGACATAATCAGAGCTAATAAAACTAAGGCTAAAAAGAGCACCATTACCCATTAGAATCATCACCACGTGTGACTCCCCCATTTTTGAAATAACCATTTTAGAGACAAGACATCCGAAAAACAATTCTGTTTAAGAGCAAGGAGTCCTGCAGCCTGTGGTCGATGCAATGAGTGGGCAGACAATTTCTCTGTCCAGGGTCCAGAGGTAGTTCATGTGTAGCAACAAATGTGTAACAACCAAGTGTGTCAAACATGTAAATAGCAGTTGGGGTAGCGACCAAAGAGTCGCAGAAGGTAAAGAGTTGAGTGTACAGGCTGTGCAAAAGGCATTCTTTAAACCACACTAAAGAGCAGATAAGGGGAAACAAAGACCTGCCAAGGACAGTAAGGAGAGTAAAAAAAACATTCCAGATTACTTGAAGTGATCGAAGCATGAGGTGCATGTGGGCCGCGGCAGGGCAAGAATGGATGGGATTCCCCGGGTAGGGTGGTGATCAGTGCCGTTGCTCCACTACCCGAGCTTCACTGACCGGATGCATTGGGGGTCCTCAGGCAGGGCGGGGATTAGTGCTGTTACTCCCTACCTGGGTGACCGAATGAGCGGAAAGAATTTGTAACAGATGGGATCCAACAATTTGTTCCTTTAACGGTCATTGGGCAGTAAATGGCGTCAGAAGAGTAACCATGACTGTATCAAGAAATATTGTAACTGGCCGACATTAATTAAAACCATGTAGCAATAAGAAAGAAAGCTGTCATGTTCCATCAGGAAATAGGACAGCGTAATTCACATGCGGTTCCTTTTTCTCATCATCTGGACACCTCAGGGTTCCGTATCAAAAAGCATCACGAAAGGATTACCATAACGGGAGTCAGACTCTGAGTCATTACCATCTCCCGGTTGCCAAACTCATGTCTGTCATTTCTGTGCCATGGCCGCGTGTGCCGCCGTGGGATCCAAATTGTCATTCCTTACTAATCAAGAGTTGTCGCGGTGCCAATGGGGGGTTTGTTTGTCATGAGGGGCGGTAGCTGCAAAGGGCAAATTTCCGTTGTCGGGCGGTGGCGGTGGCTCTGGCTGTGGCAGTGAAAGGGAGTACAGGGGGCCAAACATGTCCGGGTCGTGGTTCGAGGGGCTGTCACTGTCGTCCGAATCAAGCTCAAGGTGGAAAGGCGTACCTGTGGGCAGAGACCAGGTCGGGTCTGTGGGTGTGGATGTGCTGTCCTGGCTGCGGGGGGGGGGGGGGGGGGGGGGGCTGGTCTAAGTTGTTGATGGGCGGGGCGGAATCGTCTGCCATTGCTATGGAGACATGGTGGGAGTGGCTACATTGGGTTCCATAAACTTTAAGCTGATTGATGTGGAACCAACCCGTTTTTCCATTGGGGTACGTTATTTTGTACACAGAGGGGCTCACTTTATCCAAAATGGAGTGAGGTCCTGCAAATTTAGGGGTGAGGAATGAACTGGGATTATACAGAGAAACCATCACTTGCTGACCGACTGTATACTCTACTGGGTGGACTGTTTTATCAAAACAGGCCTTACTCTGCTTTTTCCTAGCGCCTAGACGGACAGCTGCTGCGAGCTTGGCTGCTTTACTATTTTCCGGGAGTTGTTGGACTGCTTTTTTGTGGGTGAGTGAGGTGCCTGTGGGGCTTGCCAAATCAAGTCCTAATAAATATTCAGTTCCTTTCAGGGGTCGTCCGGTCATGAGGGTGTGGGGGGGGTGAATCCTGTGGAACTTGATACTGTGTTCCTAATAAACATAAGGGCGAATGGGAGAACTGTGTTCCATGTCGTGTTATGCTGTTGCATCATTTTCCTAATAGTGGCTTTCAGGGTCTGATTCATACGTTCCACAATACTGCTGGATTGGAGGTGATAACCAATGTGGAATTTTTGTTTTATTCCAAAAATCGTCAGGACATTCTGCATTACTCTGCCGGTGAAATGGGAACCTTGGTCTGATTCAATGCTGCGGGGGAGTCCCCAGCGTGTAAATATCTGCTGTGTTAAGATCTTGGCTGTTGCCTTAGCTGTGTTTATCCTGGAGGGAAATGCTTCCACACATTTTGTGAAGGTGTCGATTACTATCAAGACATATTTAAAACCATTTCTGCAGGGGGGGGGGGAGGGGACCAATGTAATCGAGCTGTAAATTCGTCCATGGGCCATTAACAGGTCGGGTGTGTCTTAATTGTCCTTTCCTGGAGTACCTTTCAGGATTTTTCTGTGCGCAGATTAAACAATTTTAAATTGGGCCATCAGCACAAAGATCTTAAGTGGGCAACGGTGGTTTCTATCCCCTGATGTCCGTGTCCATCATGAAACTGGCAAATTATCTGGGTTTTTGTCCTGGGTGGGGACCACATAAATTCCATTCTTTAAAATTATATTGTCCTGTACCGTCAGTGAGTCCTTGAATTTGTCGTAGGGGCTGGGAAGTTTCCGTCTAAAACTTGCTTAAGAGTGTCGTCTGCCTTTTGGGCCTGGGCTAAATCTTCGATATTGGTCTGTGAAACCTGGACTGCGTGTATCGGTTCACTCTCGGGGGGTTGCCAAAAGAGACCGTGTCGTGATCCTGCCTTTGCTAGGGCGTCTGCCTTTACGTACCGGGTGGGGAGGAACGCTGATGGCTTCTGACTTTGATTATGCCATATGTGCAGTCTTTTGCTGTCTCAAAAATGTGCTTCAATACTGGGGCCGGGGGTAGGGGTTTGCCATCAGCGGATATGAATTCTCTAGATTCCCATAGGGGCAAGAATTCTGTCAAACAATTGCAGGCATATAAACTGTCCGAATATATATCTGCGGGGGTCGGGAAAGAATCTGGGTGCTGCACTGCATATGCTATTGCTGCTAATTCGGCTGCTTGTGATCCTAAGTGGACTGGCAATTTTAAAGATATTTCCTCTAATGCGCGTCCCTGCACATCTTCCACATAAACACCACATCCTGTTATTCTTTTTCCATTGTCAATGGTGGAGGAACCATCTACATAAATTTTTAAAGAGTTATCCGTGGTCGGGGGATTCTGTGTTCTGATGTCTGCTCATGTGGGTCGTGATTTTGGAATAAAGGGTCCTGTGTGGTGTTTGGCTGCAATGATCTGGCACTCATGTGGGGTTCCTTCATTCTGCAGGTTGTCTGCTTAAATGTGTGGGTCTTTGTCCGTTTAACTGTGATGTTCCTTCCAATAAAGGGGCGGGTGCCTTGATGGCGGGACGTGTCCTGAGCGGTCATTGACCGTTGCTTTTTGGGCTCTCTGAGCAAAGGGAGTGGCGCCGATGAGTCTGTTTCTGTATCTGTTACCTGAGTACAGGTCTTTTGTTCTGGGGAAATGGGCCATTAGAATGCAAAGTAGCTGGGGGTTTCGATAGCGTTTAGTTATCCTGAGTTGCCAATATACATAAGCTCTGAGCGTCTGCGTCCTGGGTTCACCATATTTCCCATGGTTCTTTGCAGGTGGCCATATTTCCCGGGATGCTTTGTAAGTGGCCATTCCAAATGGCTACAAGGTGCCCTCTGAATTGGAGGGCAGTTAGGGATGGCCAAGAAATAACTGCTGGCCAGCCAGCGATACCTACATCCCCTGAGTAATTTTTTAAAAACTCCGCTAATCTTTCACCCCCTTGTTAATCAAAAATCTATTGAGATCTGCCTTAAAATATTCAAAGACTCTGCCTTTTGAGTAAGAGACTTCCAAATACTCACCACCCTCTGAGAAAAAAAGTCTCCTCATTTAATTTAGTTTTGAAAAATGACCCCGAGTTCTAGGTTCTCCACCAACAGGAAACATCCTCTCCACATCCACCCTCCCAATGCCCCTCAGGATCTTAAAGTTTTCAATCAAGTCACCTCTTATTCTCCTAAACTCGAGTGCAATTAAAATCTAACCACCTTTCCTGCAAGAAAACCCGTCCACTCCTGGTATCAGTCGAGTGAAACTTTCTCTGAACTGTTTCTAACACATTTACATCTTTCCTTAATAAGGAGACCAGTACTGTACACAATGCACCAGATGTGGTGTCATCAATACCCTGTGCAACTGCAGCATAATGTCCCTACCTTTGTAAACAATTGCCCTCACAATAAATGATAACAATCTATGAGCTTTTCTCACTACTTGCTGTCTCTATATACTAGCGTTTTGTGATTCATGCACTAGGACACCCAGATCCTTCTGCAGCCCAGAGCTCTGCAATTTCTAACCATTTAGAAAATAAGTTTCATTTTTATTCTCGCAGTCAAAATGGACAATTTCATATTTGCCCACATTATACTCCATTTGCCAGATTCTTGCCCACGTACTTAACCTGTCTATGTCCTTTTGTGACCTCCTTACGTCCTCTTTATAATTGACTTTTCAACCTATCTTTGTGTCATCGGCAAATTTAGCAACCCTACCTTCAGTCCCTTCATCCAAGTTGTTTAAATAAATTGGAAATTTCGAGGCCCCAGCACTGACCCCTGTGGCACACCACTCGTCACATTCTGCCACCTAGAAAAAAACATCTATGCCAACTCTCTGTTTCCTCTTATCCAGCTAATATTCAACACTTGCCATTGTGACACTCCCTACACCATGACCTTTGATTTTACGCAATAATCTTTGATGTTACAGCTTATCAAATGCCTTCTGCAAATCTAAGTGCAGTGGGCGGGATTCTCCCCTACCCGGCGGGGCGGGGGGTCCCGGCGTAATGGAGTGGCGGGAACCACTCCGGCGTCGGGCCGCCCCAAAGGTGCGGAAGTCTCCGCACCTTTAGGGGCCAAGCCCTCACCTTGAGGGTCTAGGCCCGCGCCGGAGCGGTTTGCGCCCCGCCGGCTGGCGGGAAAGGACTTTGGCGCCATGCCAGCCGGGGCCGGAAGGTCGTCGCCGGGCGACGCATGCACGGGAACGTCAGCGGCTGCTGACGTCATCCCCGCGCATGCGCAGGGGAGGGGGTCTCTTCTGCCTCTGCCACAGTGAAGACCATGGCGAAGGCGGAAGAAAAAGAGTGCCCCCACGGCACAGGCCCGCCAGCGGATCGGTGGGCCCCGATCGCGGGCCAGGTCACCGTGGGGGCACCCCCCCGGGGCCAGGACCCCGGAGCCTGCCCGCGCCGCCTCGTCCCGCCGTTCAAAAGGTGGTTTAATCCACGCTGGCAGGGCAGGCATTCCAGCCGCGGGACTTCGGCCCATCGCGGGCCGGAGAATCGGCGGGGGTGGGCCCGCTGACCGGCGCGGTGCGATCCCCGCCCCTGCCGACCGGCGCGGCGCGATTCCCGCCCCCGTCAAATCTCTGGTGGCGGGATACGGCGGGGGCTGGATTCACGCCAGCCCCCGGCGATTCTCCGACCCGCCGTGGGGTCGGAGAATCCCGCCCAGTGCATCCACCAGCTCCCCTTTATCCACACATACTGAAAACTGGGAATGGAAAACGGTTACAAAGCTGTCCATTGGGGATGGCATAAGAACATAAGAAGTAGGAGCTGGATAGGACATTTGGCCCTTCCAGCCTGCTCCGCCAATCAACAAGATCATGGTTCATCGTCTACCTCCACTTCATCTTCCCGCTTTATCCCCATATCTCTTAATTACATTGCTTCCAAAAAATCTGGCGACCCCTTCCCTGAATATACTCAATGGGTGGGATTCTCCATTGACTGATGACAAAATCGGCAAAAGCATTGGGCAGAGAATAGGTTCCAACGACAAAATCGCGGTGGGTGCCGATTTGATGACAAATGGCAATACTCCGTCACCTCGACAGCGGCATCAATGCGGTCTGGAGCGTACGTACAGTAAGCACCGTTTGCATATCATTGTGGGCCTGACCCGGTATTCTCCGGGGCCTCCGCGATTCTCCGCTTCCGATGGGCCGGGTTCGCGACGGCACGGTTCACCCGTGCTTTTAAAAACCGTGAAGCCGGCGCTTTGGCTGCTGAGGGCGGGAGAGGGGGTGCGGAAGGCGTCCAACATCAACATAGTTTGCTGATAGTTGTGCCGCTGGCCGGGGGGGCCTCTGCCAGGGCCGGGGGAGCAGCAGAGGGTGCCCAGGAGGTTGGCTGTGTGGTCGGAGTGGACCGGCATGGAACACCATTGCCGTTGCCGCAAAGACAGCCATGTAGCTGTGCATGCCGCTGACAGCCCACTGGGAACTTAGGGCCTCTGTCCCCAGCCAACCCATCAGCTGTATGGGCGCGCTCCAGCACAACCAGTGCCATCTTGTTGGCTGGGCTGAGTGTGTGTGGGGAGTGTAATGTGTATATGCAGCTGCAACCTGTCAGCCTTCCGAGTGTCGATCATGGACCCGGCGAATCCCGCACCTTTTTTCATTGTGTTCCACTTGGCGCCCATGCTCGCCCTCCACAGTCGCTGAATCGGTCCAGGTTTGGCGCCAATTTTGCTGTCGTGAAAGTCGGTGAGTCCTGCCCCGGTGTCAACACGCCGTCTCAGCAATGGAGAATCCAATCCAATGTCTACAGCTCTATGGGGCAGAAGTTTTCAGATTTTCCCAACAATTTAAGGAAAAACATTTCTCCCCAGCTCAGCTCTAAATGGCCAACCCCCTATTCTGAGACTATGATCCTGTGTTGAAGATCCCCTCTGACAGGGGACGTCTTCTCTCGGCATTTACCCTGCCTACCTGTTGAGAGTTTTCTACTTTTAAACAAAAGCACCCCTCATTCTTCTAACCTTCAATGGAACGCAGGCTCTGGTCTACTCAATCTCTCATAAGACGATCATCTCATCCGAGGAACCAGATGAGTGAACCCTTGTTGCACTTCCCCTTGGATAGGTATGTGCTTCCTTAGGTAAGGAGACCAAATTTGCCCACATCACTCCAGGTGCAGTCTCACCAAGGTCGTGTAACTTGTCAAAAATGCCCCCAAGAGTCAAGTCAGAACATCCGAAATGATGCCAGCGTGCTATTAAAGGAATTTCGAACAGAAGCCACCCTCGACCTAAGGTATAAAAAACACTGCGCAATTGTACACAATTATATCACCAAACTTGTTTTCCTGTCAATGCTTTGTTATGAACAAGTACTATAGTTAAAACAAGTCGATCAACAATTTTCACTGTTATGCCTTAACTATTAATCATTGAAGATCTAACTACGTAGGAACATACATAGCCTATTCAGCCCCTGGAGTCTGTACCCCATTCAATTGGATCATGACTGATCTCCATGCTAACTCCATCTATCCCCATTGCTTCCCTCTACCTTAATCCCCTGACCGAACAAAAAGCATTCAACCATAGTGCTGTGAGTTAAGGGATATCAGCACATTACCAGAAGGGAAATGTGTCATGTGATCCAGTCCACGTTTCACTTTTGCTTTGAGCAGAACACACAGTCAGCTCTGATGTATTCAAGCTTTATATCTTTGGTCATTTGGTCGTCCAGAACTTGGGTATCACTGAAAAAAAGAGACCTGTCGAAGTTTTTGTCAGGACACTTTTGAAGGGCACCAGTGTAAGGTGAATATAGCAATAGATACTGCATAAGACAATCTCGTCGCATACAGTGTAAATTGTTATTTTCCCCTTATATTGGTGTTCTTGTGAATTGTCTTGATGAGTGCAAGACAAAAAACTTTGACAGGTATCTTTTTTCAGCAATTTTTAAATCTTTGTAGAACTGTTCTCCCCTGCCTAGTCTCAATAGCTTGACCCACAACATGTGCACCCAATCCCTTACAAGCGATCGGTGCCTTGTGTCGTGCACAGCAAATCAACCCACGGTATTATAACACTATAATAACACAACATTTAGTTCTGAAATTTTCTTCTCTGAGTTTACTGTGGAAACAATGGCAAAAGGAGAAAGTGACAAAGTTAGGAAGGATATGTTTTCCGTGATATTTATGGTATTCAGTGGCTGTCCTTTGTTCATGTGTCATTAAATGAAATGAAAATCGCTTATTGTCACAAGTAGGCTTCAAATGAAGTCACTGTGAAAAGCCCCTAGTCGCCCCATTCCGGCACCTGTTCGGGGAGGCTGTTACGGGAATCAGCCTATTTGTGAAATGTAGCTTGGGCACTTACATAAAATTTTCTAAAGGGCATATTTAAAGTCAAGCTTCATGTGAGATAGGAGTTCTTCTGTGTACTACAAGTGATAAAATCGTAAACCTACTTATAAGGAACAGGTTTACAAATCAGCTCCCGTGGTGTACAGAAGAAATCTTCCCACAAAATCTACCATGAACAACATTGGTTTATGAATGATCTGTGGGTACTTCAACACTCATGGAAGGGTAATCATACCTTGTTCATGATTAGGTGCTTATAACTGCAGAGGATACTCCAGATGGACGATAATGAATCTCATGTACACAGCAAAGCTTGCTTTGATTTATAATTGATCTCCCTTCTCTTGCATCCCAGTTCCTCATTTCTTGCAACTAATCACCAGGTAGTCTTATTGATTTATCCACTGTAATCTCCAGGTTACTTTGCTGATCTGCTCATTGTAATGCTCTTCTGATTAATGTATGGTGGGCTGATTATTTATGCCCAAGGACACCACAATCTGGCTTTGTCAAGGGGGATCGAGGTCAAGGTCACTGAACCTTTCCCGACCCCGGAGCCAAGGGCGGCACGCGTTATGTCTGCTCACCAGGGCACCCATGGCAATCACAGCTTCTTGCTTTAGAGAGCTGGCCTCCTTTTAACATCCCACAGGGTCAGTATATCCCGCTGGGCGCTCACGGCCTCCGGAAGAAAGCGTAAACATTTGGTGGTAAATCCGGGAACAGAATATCCATGGACACTGCCTTCCCACCAGGCATGGGCTGTAGGTCCCGAGGTCACCATGACTGCTGTGACTGAAAATATCCTTCCAGGCGGTAACAGAATTACATGAAATGAAAATCGCTTATTGTCACAAGTAGGCTTCAAATGAAGTTACTGTGAAAAGCCCCTAGTCGCCACATTCCGGCGCCTGTTCGGGGAGGCTGATATGGGAATTGAACCATGCTGCTGGCCTGCCTTGGTCTGCTTTCAAAGCCAGCGATTTGGCCCTGTGCTAACATACAGCTCCCTGAGGCTTCTGACCACATCTTCACAGCCTTCAGGGAGCACGTTGTCCATTTTTACATCCCTCCCACGTGTAGAAATCCAGGAGACACGAAGATCAAGGTTGAACCAAATTTACTTTAACCCATGACACGCAACACCGGTGTCCCAGCCCTGGATGAACAGGAACTCCCAGTCCGGGTCTGGGATGGTAATTAAAATGCTCAATAACGAGTCCCAGCTGGACGGGCCTCTGCCCGTTACCATGGGTACACGTACTCAACGAGCCCCACAGGGAGACCAAGGGGTGTTACCTCATGATCCTCGTGAGGGCTATCGCACCCTAGAAGCCCATTGCAACCGGCGCCCCCACTGCTCCCACCAGCAACACTGAACCAATCTTAGTGCGCTTTTCTCGCGAGCTGGACGTTAATGGGCCAGCCAATGTGAAATCAGGGTCAGGAGCCGACTGTGGACAGAAGTCACATCCTACCGATCGCTCCCGTGCCAAGAGTAAAATTTGTGCCCATGACTGAGTACGCCTTCAGAATCTGAGTAATGCCTCATTCAACAAGGCTGAACATTCTCAATGGCTATTACAGCAGGAATTGCATGTAGAAAGTTGAAGTTCATGTCAAATCGCTGATTCAATATTGATTGCATTATCTGCAAGAAATGCAACTCTGCACTCTGCAAAAGAGTTCTCCCCGTGACTGTGTGGGTTTCCTCTGGGTGCTCCGGTTTCCTCCGACAAATCCCGAAAGATGCGCTGTTAAGGTGAATTAGACATTCTGAAATCTCCCTCCGTGTACCCGAATAGGCGCCGGAGTGTGGCGACTGGGGGATTTTCACAGTAACTTCATTGCAGTGTTAATATAAGCCGATTTGTGACACTAATAAAGATTATAAAGGTGTACCGTGTTGGCACCATTAAGATGAGGCTTGAAAGAAACCATTAATCTGCGTTGTTTTGCAGAGAAGTACACAGAGATGCAATTGTGATCAGATTAACTCAGTTCTGTCAGTGTTGCTTCTCCCTCAGTCATGATGCAAACCACAGAATTGTTACGACACAGAAGGCGGCCATTCAGCCCATTGAGTCTGCACGACATTCCGAAAGAGTACCCCACCGAGGTCAACACCCCACCCTATCCCCATAACCCCACCTAACCTTTGGAGACTAATGTCAGGTCTGTGCTGGTTTTCTGCCTGAGCAACTCAACCCGTTCCATTCCCCTGCCTGCTCCCTGTAACCCTGCACATTCTTCCTTTTCAGATATCAAAATAAAGATGCTACCCCACATCAGGAGGTTGTCCTACTTGACTGCTCCTTCTACTTTGCTCCAGCAAAGGCAGCTTTCTCTTTACCAAGGGCGGCACGGTAGCATTGTGGTTAGCACTGTTGCTTCACAGCTCCAGGGTCCCAGGTTCGATTCCCGGATGGGTCACTGTCTGTGCGGAGTCTGCACATCCTCCCCGTGTGTGCGTGGGTTTCCTCCGGGTGCTCCGGTTTCCTCCCACAAGTCCCGAAAGACGTGCTGATAGGTGAATTGGACATTCTGAATTCTCCCTCAGTGTATCCGAACAGGTGCCGGAGTGTGGCGACTTGGGGCTTTTCACAGTAACTTCAGTGCAGTGTTAATGTAAGCCTACTTGTGACAATAAAGATTATAAAACAAAACTTGGTACGGTGGCACAGTGGTTGGCACTGCTGCATCACAGCACCAGGGACCCGGGTATGATTTCGGCCTTGGGTGACTGTCTGTGCGGAGTCTGCACGTCCTCCCCGTGTGTGCGTGGGTTTCCTCCGGGTGCTCCGGTTTCCTCCCACAGTCCAAAGATATGCAGGTTAGGTGGATTGCCGTGCTGAATTACCCCTTATCGCCCATGGCTGTGCAGGTTTGGTGGAATAACCATGCTAAAATTGCCCCTTAGTGTCCACAGATGATCAAGTTACATCGGGTCATGGGGTTACGGGGATAGGGCGGGAGAGTGGATCTAGGAAGAGTGCTCTTTCAGAGGGTCGATGCAGACTTGATGGGCTGAATGGTCTCCTTCTGAATTGTTGGGATTCTATGATTATCTGAATGCTCATGTGTGGGTTCACCTTCTTCGCTTTCTGACCCTGCAGAAAGTTATGGGTTAACTCCTCCCTCCTGCTGGAGATTGGCTGGGGGCGGAGATGGGATGGTCTGTAAAGCCAACGATCAAAGCTGCACCTGCACCCCCTCCAAGTGAATTCAGCTTCACAAGTACGCCCAGCAAACAACGTGGCCATGAGGAGACTTTCAGACAAGATGATACTTCCCATTTTTCCAGTGCCCTTGGTAACTATTAATGTCCTTTCACAGCAACTTCAAAACCTGAGGCCGTTTCCATCTAGAAGGACAAGGGCAGCAGATACCTGGGAACACCGCCACCTGGAGGTTCTCCTCCAAGTCACCCCTCGTCCTGACGTGGAAATATATCGCCGTTCCTTCTCTGTCGCTGGGTCAAAATCCTGGAACTCGCTTCCTAACAGCACGGTCGATGTACCTACACCTCAGGGACTGCAGCAGTTCAAGAAGGTGGCTCACCACCACCTTCTCAAGGGCGATTAGGGATGGTCAATAAATGCTGGCCGAACCAGCGATGCCCACATCCTGTCAATGAATATAAAAAAGTCTTGCTTTAACCTGCATTTAGTAAATGCCGACAACGAGTGATTTTTTTTGATCTCTGTAAATCCAGCTTGTTTTAAAACCGAACACTTAAGTCGTTGCTTTCCAAATCCTTTATTTGAGGAGAAAATGATCAGACTGTCATGGAAAGTGACACCAATAATGCTGTGGTTATCCGATTCGACTGTCATTTTAATGTATGAATGCTCTGATTCTTCAGACAGATATGTGTTCAACAGCAACCGAGGCAGCCTGAGTGAGTGCTCCATTGGAATTAAATCATCTGCTTCCATTATGTACCTCATGGGGCATGAATTATATAACGACCATTAAATTGCTCACTCAGTACCATTCAGCCCATTGATAACAGAGAAGAATAACTAGCCAAGGATAGAGGGGAGACCATTGAAATAATGGTCCAGGATCCGGTTAAGGCAAATCGCGTCAGCAAGGCCTTGGGCTGGACTCTCCGCTTGGGAGCTGAGTAGCGTGCAATTCGCGTTCCCGATGGGGGCGCTGTTTGTCCCATGATTCAGGACATGCGAGTACTTTGCCCAGGTGAATTGCAAGCAATTCCCATCTACGCTAGCACCTGATTCACTGGGGCCTGAATTTGTGCTGAGGAGCCTGACAAGCTGGAGCTGCTTATAAGCGTTCCACTTGCCACACACTCTCATTCCAGCCAAGAAGATGACCCAGAGACAACCAGCGCAGCAATTCCTATTCACAAAGGCTCATGGCTGAGGGTATCAAGAGCAGGGCGCTGACAGACCTGGGCTAGTCACAGAGGGACATGACCGAGGCAGTGAGGGACATGTCTCACTCGTTGGGGGACGTGGCTCAGTCTCAGTGCTCCATGGTTTAGGGCATCGAGACGAGGGTGGGCCTCAGGGATGGGCAGTGCCAGCATTATTGGTGTCACTTTCCATGACCGTTGAGCCTCTGAAGCTCACTCCGGCCTCACCTCCTCATGGAGTAGCCTGGGGGCCATCGAGCCCCCCTGAGGGATGAGGAGGTGATGGGACCCATGCCAGTGCCTCCCGCAGGGCAGGCGCTGGGACACCTCAGCGTTTCCGAATACCCCCCACCTGACACTGGCGCATCTGATGGGCAGCGGACACAACAGGGTGGCACTTTGTCACCTGAGACACTCAGAAATCCTCTGACCCGTCCAGGCTCAGGCCCTCAGCAGACGGTCACCAAGGACATCACAGGTCAGAGGGTGAGACATGCAACAGGCTGCTTGAAGGAGCAGTGGATGACTTAAAATAAGAAACTTAGATAACACATGAGTTGGCATGGGTGTAGCACATAGGGCGCAACAATGTTTATACTCACCATTAAACACTTTTGCACCAACAGTCTGACCTGCCTCTAACCTCTGTCTGACGGGTGTTAGGGATGGGCTAGGCCTGGGTGTAGGGTGTAATGTTCTTGGCAAATGGCCTGATTTATATTGCAAGAACACTTGTAGCTAAAACTATAAATGATTTATTAACATTTACTGTGGGTCAAAGCTATATAAAACAACCAATGGATAACAGTATGAACATGCACAAGCCACTATCTCTCTCCTAGCTCCCTAGTCAGTTTGAGGTCCTGACTCTAATATTCACTTATATACTTATATAATGAGACTCCGAATGGCCAGTTGGTGAATTACAACACAACCATGATATCACTACCAGGTTAAAGTCCAACAGGTTTGTTTCGAATCACCAGCTTTCGGAGCATAGCTCCGTCCTCAGGTGAATGAAGAGGTGGGCTCCAGAAACATATATACAGACAAAGTCAATGATGCAAGATGATACTTTGAATGCGTGTCTTTGCAGGTAATTAAGTCTTTGCAGGTCCAGACAGAACAACTGGAGAGAGGGGTAACCCCAGGTTAAAGAGGCGTGAATTGTCTCAGGCCAGGACAGTTGGTAGGAGTTCGCAAGCCCGGGCCAGATGGTGGGGGTGAATGTAGTGCGACATGAATCCAAGGTACCGGTTGAGACTGTACTCATGTGTGCGGAACGTGGCTATAGGTTTCTGTTCGGCGATTCTGCGTTGTCGCGCGTCCTGAAGAGAACGCTTACCCGAAGATCAGAGGCTAAATGACCTTGACTGTTCCCCAACTGGAAGGGAACATTCCTGCCTGGCAATTGTCGCGCGGTGTCCGTTCGGCCGTCGTTGCATTACATTCACTCCCCACCATCTGGCCTGGTATTACAAAATCCTACCAACTGTCCTGGCTTGAGACAATTCACACCTCTTTAACCTGTGATTCTCCCTCTCTCCAGTTGCTCCGTCTGGACCTGTAAAGTCTTAATTACCTGTAAAAACTCACATTCAAAGTATTGTCTTGCATCATTGACTTTGTCTATATATATATTTCTGGAGCCCACCTCTTCATTCACCTGAGAAAGGAGCAGTGCTCCGAAAGCTATTGATTCAAAACAAACCTGTTGGACTTCAACCTGGTTTTGTAAGACGTCTTACTGTGCTCACCCCAGTCCAACACCGGCATCTCCACTTCATGATATCACCACATCTCCTTTCCTATGAAGTAATAAATTAATACATAATCATCAGTATATTTACATGTGATATCATTAGCCTGTGAATATAACAGTATTAATTTTTCTCTTTAGACTTTTTAAAACTGCTTTAACAAATATATATATTGTCATGTGAGAAAAGAAAGAATAGCCCTAGCAGAACAAAAAGAAAGAGAAAGGGAGATACAGATCAGGGAAAAAGATAAGGGGCGTCATTCTCCGCCGGCGGGAGTCTCCGTTCTGCCGGCGCCCGGGGGTTTCCCGACGGCGTGGGGGTGCCCCACAATGGGAAACCCCATTGACCGGCCGGTGTTACGGAGACTCCCGCCGGCCGGTCGGCGCAGAAATGTGGCGGGGCGGGTAGGAGAATTTCGCCCAAGGAGAGAGAGTTTGAACTTCAGAAAATGGCCATGAAACATGACAGTCAGTTAAAATTGGCAGACGTATAGGGAAACGTACAGTTGGATGGTAGTGATGAGGATAGTGAGAAAGAGCGTCAAAGTGGAAGGCTTGGTGGAGATCTATTTAAATATATCCAAGCATTGCCAAGGTTTGACGAGAAGGAGATAGAAGCCTTTTTCATTTTATTTGCGAAGGTAGCTAAACAAATGAAATGGCCGCAGGACATATGGGTATTACTGATTCAAACAAAGCTGAAAGGTAGGGCTAGCGAAGTGTTTGCATCACTACCAGATGAGGTATCTGGGACGTATGAGGAGATGAAAAAATCCATCTTAGGTGCATATGAACTAGTGCCCACAGGCAAAGGTTTAGAAATGTAAGGAAAGCATTTGGGCAAACATGCATGGAGTTTGAAAGGCTCAAACAGAGTAATTTTGATAGGTGGATAAGGGCTTTGAAAATAGACCAAACGTATGAAGCTCTCAGAGATATTATACTTTTGGAGGAGTTTAAAAATTCAATTCCTGATGTAGTCAGAACTCATGTGGAAGAGCAGAGGGTTAAAAGTGCGAGATTAGCAGCAGAAATGGCAGATGATTATGAATTAGTTCATAAATCAAAGCTTGGATTCCAACATCAGTTTCAGCCTGTGAGGGATAGAAACTGGGGACACGAGAAATACTCAAGTGGTAAAGGTAAAGGTGATCTGATGGGAGATAATAAAGAGAGTGTACCACAGATTAAAAAAGAAATCCAGGAGGGTGGAAAAGAAATCAAGAATTTCAAATGTTTTCACTGTAATAAACTGGGCCATGTAAAGTCACAGTGTTGGTGGTTGAAGAAAAGCACTGGGAAGGCTGATGTGGTAAAACAGGATAAGACAGTGGGGTTTGTTAAAGTGGTAAAGGAAAGCCCAAGTAAAGTGAAGGAGGTGCAAATGATTGTACAGCCTGATCAAAAGGTGATTGATAAAAAGGTGCCAGATGTCTTTAAAGAATTTACTTGTGTGGGTAAAGTTTACTCATGTGTATCAGGAGGAGAAGGTAAAGAAGTCACAATTTTAAGAGATACGGGAGCTAGTCAATCTTTAATGGAAAGAGTTGAGGAGTTATGTAGTTTGGGAAGAATATTGCCAGAAAAGGTGGTAATATGTGGAATTCAGGGTGAGAGGAGTAGTGTTCCATTATATAAGGTAAGGTTGTGTCATGTGAGAGTACCTTTAAGAAATGGATGTTTAAGCAATGTACCTTTAAGAAATGGAGCTGATCATATTACTGAAGTGATGTCAGAGGGTGGGGGGAGCTGAGCTCACTTCTGCTTTTTGAGTTTCAGTTTGAGAGAGCAGCTGGGAGTGTCTGTGTGTTTTGCTGTGAGCTGCAGGAAGAAGCACAGAGCTGGTCTGTTGATTTTTGCAATCGAAACACTATAAATATATTGAATGTAACCTAATGTGCTCCTATTTTTGAAGGTTTGAAGTCTTTTGGATGTTTACAGGAACAGTTTGAATGATTATTTAGTGTTGTAGTCTTTTGGGGTTACCTTTGAAGTAATGGGTGTTAAGATATTCAATGTTTGTTTTAAAAGGGTTAACTTGAGTTCATAGAATAAACATTGTATTGTTTTAAAAACCACTTGTCCATTTCTGCTGTATCACACCTGGAGAGTACGCCATGTGCTCCCCACACCACAATCTATTAAAAGTTGTGGGTCGGTTGAACTCCATGAAACACTTTGGGGTTCTCTAAACTTTGACCCATAACAATTGGGGGCTCGAGGGGGATAAAGGCCTATCTATTGGATTGGCTTAGTGAACTTAAAGACAGTGAGGGTTGAGCATATATCGTGGTTGCTTTTCAGGTGTGGTATTTTAGTTTACGCGGGGAGTGTGTTGTGGACAATGGCTCTTTCAGAGGCTCAGAAGTTTTTGGGGGTGGACACGGTAACATGCAGTACCTTACGGACAGAGACTAAAAGCAGACTGTTAGATTTGGCAAAAACATTGCAGTTAACATTGCCTGGCAAAATGTGAAAAGATTAGTTACTTACCGTGGTAGCTGAGCATTTACATTTGCCTGAGATACATTCAAACTCATTAGAAATGACAAAGCTCCAGTTGCAGATTAAGCAACTTGAACATGAAAAAGAATTAAAGCAACTTGAACATGAAAAAGAATTAAAGCAGCTTGAATATGCAATGAGAGAAAAAGTAAGAATAGCCCTGGCAGAACAAAAACAAAAAGAAAGAATAGCCCTAGCAGAACAAAAATAAATAGAAAAGGAGAGACAGATCAGGGAAAAGGATAAAGAGAGAGAGTTTGAACTTCGGAAAATGGCCATGAAACACGACAGTCAGTTAAAATTGGCAGACGTAAAGGGAAACGTACAGTTGGATGCGATTGATGAGGATAGTGAGACAGAGCGTTATAGTCGAAGACGTGGTGGGGATCTATTTAAATATGTCCAAGCATTGCCAAGGTTTGACGAGAAGGAGGTAGAAGCCTTTTTCATTTCATTTGAGAAGGTAGCTAAACAAATGAAATGGCCACAGGACATGTGGATATTACTGATTCAAACAAAGCTGGTAGGTAGAGCTGGTGAAGTGTTTGCATCATTATCGGAGGAGTTATCTGAAATGTATGAAGAGGTGAAAAAATACATCTTAGGTGCATATGAACTAGTGCCTGAAGCTTACAGACAAAGGTTTAGAAATTTAAGGAAAGAATTTGGTCAAACATACATGGAGTTTAAAAGGCTCAGAGTAATTTTGATAGGTGGATAAGGGCTTTGAAAATAGACCAAACGTATGAAGCTCTCAGAGATATTATCCTTTTGGAGGAGTTTAAAATTCAATTCCTGATGTAGTGAGAGCTCATGTGGAAGAGCAGAGTTAAAACTGCGAGATTAGCAGCAGAAATGGCAGATGATTATGAATTAGTTCATAAATCAAAGCTTGCTTTCCGACATCAGTTTCAGCCTGTGAGGGTTAGAAACTGTGGACATGAGAAATACTCAAGTGGTAAAGGTAAAGGTGACCTGATGGAAGATAATAAAGATAGTGTACCTCAGATTAAAAAAGAAATCCAGGAGGGTGGAAGAGAAATGAAAAGTTTCAAATATTTTCACTGTGATAAACTAGGACATGTAAAGTCACAGTGTTGGTGGCTGAAGAAAAGCACTGGGAAGGCTGATGTGTGGTAAAACAGGATAAGACAGTGGGGTTTGTTAGAATGGTAAAGGAAAACCCAAGGGAAGCGACGGAGGTGCAAAACATTGTACAGCCTGATGAAGAGGTGATTGATAAGAAGGTGTCAGATCTCATTGAAGAATTTACTTGTGTGGGTAAAGTTTACTCATGAAGATCAGGAGGAGCAGGTAAAGAAGTCACAATTTTAAGAGATACGGGAGCTAGTCAATCTTTAATGGTAAAAGATGAGGAATTATGTAGTTTGGGAAGAACGTTGCCAGAAAAGGTGGTAATATGTGGAATTCAGGGTGAGAGGAATAGTGTTCCATTATATAAGGTAAGGTTGGAAAGTCCAGTGAAGAGTGGTGAAGTGGTAGTAGGAATAATAGAGAAACTATCTTGTCCAGGAATACAGTTTATCTTGGGTAATGATATAGCTAGATCGTAAGTGGGAGTGATGCCTACTGTGATTGATAAGCCAGTGGAAAATCAGACAACTGAAGTGTTGAAGGATGAATATCCTGGGATTTTTCCGGATTGTGTAGTAACAAGGTCGCAAAGTCATAGGTTAAGATAAGAGGATAAATCAAAGAGTGAAGATGAAGGTGAAGTACAATTATCAAAAACGATTTTTGATCAGATGGTTGAAAAAGAACAAGAACAGGTGGAGGATGAAGCGGATATTTTTAGTTCAGGAAAATTGGCGGAGTTACAACAGAAAAATGTAGAAATAAAACGGATGTATGAGAAAGCATATACGGAAGAGGAATCTGAGTGTATACCAGAGTGTTAATACCGTAAAAGTGATGTCTTGATGAGAAAATGGAGACCTGTACATATGCAGGCGGATGAAAAGTGGGCAGAAGTTCACCAAGTAGTATTGCCAGTAGGGTATAGAAAGGAGGTGTTGCGAGTTGCATATGAGGTACCAGTGGGAGGTCATTTGAGGATAAGGAAAACTCAAGCTAAAATCCAGAAACGTTTTTGCTGGCCTGGACTACATAAAGATGTAGTTAAATTTTGGCAATTATGTCACACATGTCAAGTGATAGGGAAACCTCAAGCAGTGATAAAACCAGCGCCCTTAATACCCATTCCAGCACCTGAGGAACCTTTTCAATGGTTCTAATTGATTGCGTAGGAACGCTTCCTAAAACAAAAAGTGGGAATCAATATCTTTTGACAATGAGGGATGTGTCTCCTAGGTTTCCAGAGGCCATTCCAGTACGTAATATTACAGCTAAAAAGATTGTGGAGGAATTACTTAAATTCTTTACTAGATATGGACTACCCACAGAAATACAATCGGATCAAGGATCAAATTTTACCTCAAAGTTATTCAAAGAAGTTATGGATAGCTTAGGAATAAATCAACTGTGTACCATCCAGAATCGCAGGGAGCGTTAGAAAGGTGGCATCAGACATTAAAGACAATGTTAAGGGCTTATTGTCAAGATTATCCAGAGGATTGGGATAAAGGAATTCCATTCATACTATTTGCAATTAGGGTTGCACTTAATGAGTCAACCAAATTTTGTCCTTTTGAACTAATTTTTGGTCATGAGGTAAGAGGACCACTTAAATTGATTAAAGAAAAATTGGTGGGTGAGAAATCAGAAATTACATTATTGGATTACTTGTCAAATTTTAGGGAATGATTAAATAGAGCAGGTGAATTGGCTAGACAACACTTGAAAGTTGCACAAAATGTGATGAAACGGGTAGCAGACAAGAAATCCAAAGTTCGTAGTTTTGCCAGTGGAGATAAAGTTTTAGTGTTGTTACCAGTGGTAGGGGAGCCTTTAAAAGCTAGGTTTTGTGGACCTTATCAGATTGAAAGGAAATTAAGTGAGGTGAATTATGTGGCAAAAAACACCAGATAGATGGAAGACTCACCGAGTGTGTCATGTGAATATGCTTAAAAGGTACTTTGAAAGGGAAGGAGAGAAAAAGGAGGTTTTAATGATTCTAACTCAAAGTGACAAACCAAATCCAGATGACTGTGAATTTGACATACCTCAAATTAAATTGGAAAATGAGGATGTTCTTAAAAATTGGGATAAATTGTTAAGTTACCTTCCAGAGGAATAACAAACTGACCTGAAAGAGTTATTGATATCACATGGGCAAGTTTGTAGAGCTAAATTGGGAAGTACTAAAATAGCTAGACATGATGTAGATGTGGGAAATGCTGTTCCTAGCAAACAACATCCATATCGACTTAATTGTTTAAAATTGCCACAGGTTAACAAAGAGATTGAGAGTATGCTTAAAAATGGCATAATTGAAGTGGGTTGCAGCCAATGGAGCTCACCCATAGTGATGGTACCAAAACCAGACGGTACCCAACGGTTGTGTGTGGACTATAGAAAGGTTAATGCAGTTACAAGAATGGACTCTTATTCTATCCCACATTTGGAGGATTGCATTGAGAAAGTGGGACAATTACCCAATTGTGCGGTATACATCGACGATCTGGTAATTTTCAGCCAGACATGGAAAGAACATTTACAGCATCTGATGGAGTTATTCGATCGACTTCAGGTGGCGGGTTTGGTGATAAACCTAGCCAGAAGTGAATTTGGAAAAGCCCAAATAATTTTCTTTGAGGTGTTTCCGATGCCCTCAAGACAAATGGAAATAATGCGATTTCTTGGCATGAGTGGATTTGATCAAACCTTTGGGCAAATGATTTGTAGCGTGGTTGTTCCACTGATGGACTTGCTGATGAAACTTCAAAAATTTCAATGGACAGCGGACTTTCAACAGGCATTTGACGGCCTGAAAGCTGTGGTAACCGATGCTCCTGTATTGGAGAATTGCAAGGGACTCTGTGATCAGATTGATTTGAAGTATCTAACTTTAAAGAGAAATGCCGAGGCGTAGAGGAATGGATGGATCGTGCAGAGACTTCCTTGTTCAAAGAGACTGTCAATCGAGAAGGATTTTGTTTGCGGGAAGAAGAACGGAAAAAAAAAATGGACTATATTATTATACCTGTTTGCGTGTGTTGTTTTTTTTGAGCCGGTAAAGTGTTTTTACTGAGTGCATTTCTTAATTGGTGGCGCAAAGGTGAAAAATGAAACCATCTTGAAGTTGATGGTTTATTTTTTCTTCTTATTGGGGGGTGGTGTCATGTGAGAGTACCTTTAAGAAATGGATGTTTAAGCAATATACCTTTAAGAAATGGAGCTGATCATATTACTGAAGTGATGTCAGAGGGTGGGGGGAGCTGAGCTCACTTCTGCTTTTTGAGTTTCAGTTTGAGAGCGCAGCTGGGAGTGCCTGTGTGTTTTGCTGTGAGCTGCAGGAAGAAACACAGAGCTGGTCTGTTGATTTCTGCAATCCAAAGACTATAAATATATTGAATGTAACCTAATGTGCTCCTATTTTTGAAGGTTTGAAGTCTTTTGGATGTTTAAATGAACAGTTTGAATGATTATTTCGTGTTGTAGTCTTTTGGGGTTATCTTTGAAGTAATGGGTGTTAAGATATTCAATGTTTGTTTTAAAAGGGTTAACTTGAGTTCATAGAAAAACAGTGTATTGTTTTAAAAACCACTTGTCCATTTCTGCTGTATCACACCTGGAGAGTACGCCGTGTGCTTCCCACACCACAATCTATTAAAAGTTGTGGGTCGGTTGAACTCCATGAAACACTTTGGGGTTCTCTAAACTCTGACCCATAACAGTTGGAAAGTCCAGTGAAGAGTGGTGAAGTGGTAGTCGGAGTAATAGAAAAACTATCTTGTCCAGGAATACAGTTTAACTTTGGGAATGATATAGCTAGATCACAGGTGGGAGTGATGCCTACTGTGGTTGATAACCCAGTGGAAAATCAGCCAACTGAAGTGCTGAAGGACGAATATCCTGGGATTTGTCCGGATTGTGTAGTAACAAGGTCGCAAAGTCATAGGTTAAGCCAAGAGGATAAATCAAAGAGTGAAGATGAAGTTGAAGTACAATTATCAGAAACGATTTTTGGTCAGATGGTTGAAAAAGAACAAGAACAGGGGGAGGATGAAGTGGATATTTTTCGTTCAGGAAAATTGGCGGAGTTACAACAGAAAAATGTAGAAATAAACCGGATGTATCAGAAAGCACACCCAGAAGAGGAATCTGAGTGTACATCAGAGTGTTATTACCGTAAAAGTGATGTCTTGATGAGAAAATGGAGACCTTTACATATGTAGGCAGATGAAAAGTGGGCAGAAGTTCATCAAGTAGTATTGCTGGTAGCGTATAGAAAGGAGGTGTTGCGAGTTGCACATGAGGTACCAGTGGGAGGTCATTTGAGAATAAGGAAAACTCAAGCTAAAATACAAAAACATTTTTATTGGCCTGGACTACATAAAGATGTAGTTAAATTTTGTCAATCATGTCACACATATCAAATGATAGGAAAACCTCAAGCAGTGATAAAACCAGCACGCTTAATACCCATTCCAGCATTTGAGGAACCTTTTACAAGATCCTGATTGATTGCGTAGGACCGCTTCTTAAATGAAAAGTGGGAATCAATATCTTTTGACTGTAATGGACGTGTCTACTAGGTTTCCAGAGGCTATTCCAGTACGTGATATTACAGCTAAAAAGAATGTGGAGGAGTTACTTAAATTCTTTACCAGATATGGACTACCCACAGAAATCAGATCAAGGATCAAATTTTACCTCAAGGTTATTCAAAGAAGTTATGGATAGCTTAGGAATTAAACAAGTTCAATCAACTGCGTACCATCCAGAATCGTAGGGAGCATTAGAAAGGTGGCATCAGACATTAAAGACAATGTTGAGGGCTTATTGTCAAGATTATCCAGGGGATTGGGATAAAGGAATTCCATTCGTACTGTTTTGCAATTAGGGATGCACATAATGAGTCAACCAAATGTAGTCCTTTTGAACAAATGTTTGGTCATGACCATGAGGTAAGAGGACCACTTAAATTGATTAAGGAAAAATTGGTGAGTGAGAAATCAGAAATTCCATTATTGGATTACGTGTCAAATTTTAGGGAATGATTAAATAGAGTAGGTGAATTGGCTAGACAACATTTAAAAGTTGCAGAAAATGTGATGAAACGGGTAGCGGACAAGAAATCCAAAGTTCGTAGTTTTGCCTGTGGAGATAAAGTTTTAGTATTGTTACCAGTGGTAGGTGAACCTTTAAAAGCTAGGTTTTGTGGACCTTATCAGATTGAAAGGAAATTAAATGAGATGAATTATGTGGCAAAAACACCATATAGAAGGAAGACTCACCGAGTGTGTCATGTGAATATGCTTAAAAGGTACTTTGAAAGGGAAGGAGAGAAAAAGGAGGAGGTTTTACTGATTCTAACTCAAAGTGACGAACCAAATCCAGATGACTGTGCATTTGACATACCTCAAATTAAATTGGAAAACGAGGATGTTCTTAAAAATTCGGATAATTTGTTGAGTTATCTTCCAGGGAAAAATGGACTGACCTGAAAGAGTTATTGATATCACGTGGGCAAGTTTGTAGAGATAAATTGGAAAGTACTAAAATGGCTATACATGATGTAGATGTGGGAAATGCTGTTCCAATCAAACAACAGCCATATAGACATAGCACTTTAAAATTGGCACAGGCTAACGAAGAGACTGAGAGTATGCTTACAAATGGCATAATTGAAGTGGTTTCAGCCAATGGAGCTCACCCATAGTGATGGTACCAAAACCAGACGGTACCCAACGATTGTGTGTGGACTATAGAAAGGCTAATGCAGTTACAAGAACGGACTCTTATCCTATCCCACGTTTGGAGGATTGCATTGAGAAAGTGGGACAATCAGCTTTTATTTCTAAACTGGATTTACTTAAAGGTTACTGGCAGGTACCTTTTATCCGAAATGGCGAAGGAGATTTCAGTTTTTGTGACTCCAGATGGTATATACCAATTCAAAGTTATGCCATTTGGCATGAAAAACACCCCAGCCACATTTCAATGGTTAACTAACAAAGTTGTTTCAGGATTACCCAATTGTGAAACCAACAGTTATTGTGGAGTTTTCGATACCCTCGGGACAAAGGGAAATAATGCAATATCTTGGCATGAGTGGATTTGATCGAACATTTGTGCAAAATGTTTGTAGTGTGGTTGCTCCACTGATGGACTTGCTGAAGAAACGTCGCAAATTTCACTGGACAGCAGAGTTTCAAAAGGCATTTGACTGCCTGAAAGCTGTGATAACCAATGGTCCTGTGTTGGAGAATTACAAGGGATTTTGTGATCAGATTGAACTAAAGTATCTGACTTTAAAGAGAAATGCCGAGGCGTAGAGAAATGGATGGATCGTGTAGAGGCCTTGTTCAAAGAGACTGTCAATCGAGAAGGAGTTTCAGTTGGAGGAAGAAGAACAAAAATGGACTATATAATTATACCTGTTTGTGTGTGTTGTTTTTTGAAATAAAAAAGTATATTTACTCTGTGCATTTCTTAAAGGATAGTGAAAAGGTGGAAAATGAAACCATCTTGAAGTTGATGGGTTTTTTTTTCTTGGGGGGGGGGGGAAGTGTCATTTGAGAGTACCTTTAAGAAATGGGTGTTTAAGAAATGTACCTTTAAGAAATGGGTGTTTATCAGTGATGTCAGAGTGTGGGTGGAGCTGGGCTGTCAGCTTTTTACTTTCGTTTTAGGCTGTTTGCTGCAGGGTGTGTTTTAGTTTCGTTTTCAGAGCTGGATAGCTGCAGTCACAGCCAGAAGGGGTATTAGTCTCTCTCTCTGTAATCTAAAAACTGTAAATCGATCCTTTGGTGATTTAAAACTAAAACTGCTCTGAGTAGTGACTTTAACCTGATGTGCTTCTGTTTAAAGTTTTTAAAAAAGTCTTATGGATGTTAAAAGGCCAGCTTAAAGATTACTTAGTGCTGTATCCTTTGGGGGTTGTATTTGAATTAATGGTTGCTAAGATGTTCACTGTATGTTTTAAAAAGTTTAACTTGAGTTCATAGAATAAACATTGTTTTGCTTGAAAAAAGACGTTTCCATTTCTGCTGTGCCACACCTGTAGAGTGGGCCGGGTGCTCCCCATACCACAATCTATTAACAGTTGTGGGTCAGGTGAACTCCATGATACACTTAGGGGTTCTCTAAACTCTGGCCCATAACAATATATATCTATATATATATACACGAACAGCAAGCACAGTGTGTACAAATAGTCCAAACCTACAAATTGAATTGATCAGGTTTTCTTCTGACTCTGGTTGACCTTCTCAAAGTTTGACCTTGCTGCTCAGAACTTGTAGATTCAATGTTCTCCCTGACATTCTCATGCTCAGGAAGTGCTGAACTATCTGACACTGCAGCTGACATTGATTCTGATGTAGATTTGTCATCCATCGCTTGGTTGTGAAAGTCTTCTCTGGTCTTCAAGAGTGCACGGTGATTTCTTCTTAAAACCAACCCTTCCTCTGTCTGTACATTGTAGGAACGAGCTGCTACTTCTTCAAGTACAATGGCCTTTCTCGACCAATTGCCTGAATCTTCTATTCTCACAATGTCATCACTGTTCAGGGGTGGCAAAGTTCTGGATACTCTGTTGCAGACCTGCTTTTGTTTTGCTTTCATGTTTTGCATTTCCCGCAGTACCACTGCATTCTCCTCCTTTCCCAAGTACGGAAGTGTGGTGCGCAACCTTCCATTTATGAGGAACTTTGCTGGCGATCTATCATGTGGCAACGGTGACGCTTTGTAATCTTCGAGATTTGGATCAGATTGGCTGTGCATTGCGTTCTGTAATGATTGTTTTGCAATATGTACATTTTTTTCATTAAGATCTTTGGGATCCATGCCTATACGAGCATCACTTTATTTTTGCTTCACACATACCATGGAATTTACCCTATCGGTCGGTTCTTCTATCTTCTTGATAACTTGCGGCTTCGTATGTGGTACGGGTGGCAGTGAGATTGACATGCAGATCTAAATCCTCAGCAATTTCACTGCTAATAGTTTGTATGGGTGCTTTAGACAATGCATCTTCTTCTTATATTGTATCTCATTGGCGAATTGTAGTGCACCAAAATCAGTGAACACATCGCTGAATTTGCTGATAATAACAAAGAACAAAGAACAAAGAAATGTACAGCACAGGAACAGGCCCTTCGGCCCTCCAAGCCCGTGCCGACCATACTGCCCGACTAAACTACAATCTTCTACACTTCCTGGGTCCGTATCCTTCTATTCCCATCCTATTCATATATTTGTCAAGATGCCCCTTAAATGTCCCTATCGTCCCTGCCTCCACTACCTCCTCCGGTAGTGAGTTCCAGGCACCCACTACCCTCTGCGTAAAAAACTTGCCTCGTACATCTACTCTAAACTTTGCCCCTCTCACCTTAAACCTATGCCCCCTAGTAATTGACCCCTCTACCCTGGGGAAAAGCCTCTGACTATCCACTCTGTCTATGCCCCTCATAATTTTGTATACCTCTATCAGGTCGCCCCTCAACCTCCTTCGTTCCAGTGAGAACAAACCGAGTTTATTCAATCGCTCCTCATAGCTTATGCCCTCCATACCAGGCAACATTCTGGTAAATCTCTTCTGCACCCTCTCTAAAGCCTCCACATCCTTCTGGTAGTGTGGCGACCAGAATTGAACACTATACTCCAAGTGTGGCCTAACTAAGGTTCTATACAGCTGCAACATGACTTGCCAATTCTTATACTCAATGCCCCGGCCAATGAAGGCAAGCATGCCGTATGCCTTCTTGACTACCTTCTCCACCTGTGTAGCCCCTTTCAGTGATCTGTGGACCTGTACTCCTAGATCTCTTTGACTTTCAATACTCTTGAGGGTTCTACCATTCACTGTATATTCCCTACCTGCATTAGCCCTTCCAAAATGCATTACCTCACATTTGTCCAGGTTAAACTCCATCTGCCATCTCTCCGGCGTAATAATGTTCTCAGAATCATTGGACTATTGAACCAATCCTTTGTGGATGCTATATACCAACAGCACGCAACCTAATTCTTCACAGGACTGATCACCTAATAATGAATCCAAGCCTTCGGATACAATACAGAATGGGATGGAATAAACTGATTTTCACCACCACACTCAGGTCACAAGCACCATAACATTTAATGCTTGAACCATTATAATCTCGCAGAGATATTTAGCGATTTCTTCTAATTGGATGAATTTTAGATTTTTAAAATCAGTCATAGAGTCATAGAATTTACAGTGATGAAGGAGGCCATTTGGCCCATCGAGTCTGCACCGGTCCTTGGAAAGAGTACCCTACTTAAGCCCACACCTCCACGCAATCCCCGTAACCCAGTAACCCCACCTAATCTTTTTTTGGCCACTAAGGGCAATTTTATCATGGCCAATCCACCTAACCCGCACATCTTCGGACTGTGGGAGGAAACTGGAGCATCCGGAGGCAACCCACGCAGACACGGGGAGAACGTGCAGACTCCGCACAGACAGTGAGCCAAGCCGGGAAAAGGGATGACTTTCAGGCATCCTTGGGGCGAAGGATATTGGTCCTTGAAATGGAGCCTATCTGATGGCATTTTACAAACGGAAGCATAAAATCCCAGCCCGTATTTCCAATGCTGCAGCACTCTCTCAGTGCTGTACTAAAGTATCCCAGAGTAGGACTTTAACTCACAACTATCCAACTCAGAGTCAAGAATGTCGTAAACTAGGACACAGCTGACACCTGCAGCGGGATTTACCGTCGGCGGGTTCCTCTGCTTCGCCGGCAGCAGACCCACACCTGTGGGTTTCCCGGTGGTGTGGGATAGCCACAATGGGAAATCCCACTTCCGGAACGGAGAATCCCGCGCCACGCCGGAAAACGGGGCTGACGGGACGGAGAATCCTGCTCCTGGTCTTAGTCATGCCAAAAAAAAAAAAATCTTGCAGTGGGGTGTGACCCTTAACTCCTACAGACATGTCCATTAAACGCAGTCGGCCTTCAATATGTATTCTCGACCAAAGAAGTGGAGAGTGACCGCTTGCCACAATTGACGTGGACTTCCATTTCTGAGTCAGCTTCTGACCAGGTTCCTGGTGGGTCTTTCCATAAAGTGCTGCCAGGGAAGTGGGCGTTGAGCCGTGTGTTCCTGTCCCGATGATTTGGGCACTGTTGGAGTGGTAGCTCTCGTGCTGTGCGCTGAAGCACATAATGTGGACATATGTGCAATTAATGGTGTGCTGGACGGGCTCTGCGAAATCCTATCGATCAGCATTATTTCTCTTGTTTTAGCTCATGTACCTCTTTGTGCTGATAAACCAAGCATCTCTCTTTACACATTCCAGAACTGTGGATTGTCAAATGCACCTCTCTGGTAGGCTGGGATGAGCCTGAGGCAAGTTGGTTCAGGAAAGCTGACGTGCCCTTGGCAGGCATTGATAATGGCAGTCCTGCCCTGGGGGGGGGGGGGGGGGGTTTGTTTGTTTGCAGATTAATTTGTAGCCCATAGCACAATTTGACCATGATTTCACTGATCCAAAGGAAAAATATATTCGGAGGCTAAGACTGGGCAGGTCTGTGTGCGCAGTCGGAGAGGTAATGGTAGATGGAGGCAATGTTCCTGTAAAGTTGGCTGACGTATCTGTACCTCTCCCGTCTCGTTCCTCAAAAAGCAGAGATAAAAAGCGATTCCTGTCTGGACCACCATTGTCCGAAGGAAAAATGAGCACAGCATAAATTGTAGGATCGGCTGAAAGTAAAATGGGGGCACAAAGTGCCCTTAAGTGGTACCCATTTTAAATAATTCTGGTTTGAATATTGCAGACTGGCATCTGAATGTGTAAAGACAAAACTAAGAATCAATGTATCTTTGGCGTAAAGCCAGAAGGTCCTGCTGCTGTCTAAGTGATGTGAATCCAGTCACATTCCAAAATTGTAATGAAGTCTCCATTGTGGTGATATGCCTGTAGATAATATTCCATGTACTCATCAGCGTGACCTCCCATCAGCAGGTGGCTCAGCAGTGTGACCTCCCACCAGCAGGTGGCGCAAGATATCAGTCAGGGGACAACTGGCCAGCACCAGAAGGTCGTAAGGCATACAGAAGGACAGTCGTGCATAAGTCAAGTTCCAGGAGAGTCTAGAGAAACTCTGTAATAATTTAGTCTGTATAAGATTCGTACCGTTACTTAACCACATGTACATAAATAAAACATCATTCTGATTTAGACATCAGCAGTTCTGTTGAATCATCACTAGACAAGATAACAGAACACAACATCCCTTAATGGCCGCACCTTCCTCTGTCATTCATTATCACCAGCGATTTTCCATTGTTAATGGGAGACTGCCCACATTTGCATTGGGGAATGCGCCATCTGTGGATATTTATGTGGTATTGCAGAATGTAAAATGGGATCGCCATTTTCTGACTCGAAAAAAATCCGTTGAGCAATTTTTAGGGTAGAAAACTTTACATTGTCGTACTTTATATTTTATCTCCTGTGCAAAAATGTTCCCTGCCAAACGTGCTTGACTCATGGAGCTGCGATTCCCTACATCCTGATTTGCAGAGACAGCCGAAGAGGGAATTGTAAATAGTCGACTTGTAGGTTCTTCCTACATAACTGTGTACGGCAGCACAGTAGCATAGTGGATAGCGCAATTTCTTCACAGCTCCAGGGTCCCAGGTTCGATTCCGGCTTGGGTCACTGTCTGTGCGGAGTCTGCACATCCTCCCCGTGTCTGCGTGGGTTTCCTCCGGGTGCTCCGGTTTCCTCCCACAGTCCAAAGATGTGCAGGTTAGGTGGATTGGCCACGATATATTGCCCTTAGTGTCCATAATTTCCCTTAGTGTTGGGTGGGGTTACTGGGTTATGGGGATAGGGTGGAGGTGTTTACCTTGGGTAGGGTGCTCTTTCCAAGAGCCGGCGCAGACTCGATGGGCCGAATGGCCTCCTTCTGCACTGTAAATTCTATGATAATAACTGTGGACTGAGCGGCTCTGTACATGAAACAAGGCCACCGATGCAGAACCGACATCTTAAAGTTTAGCGCTCGCTGTTTCATTCAGAGTGAGCTAGAACCGGGGGCGTAAATGTCAGAACATTAAAGCTGAAAAAGTACGTCTTTTGCTGGCTGAGAATTCTGTGCTATTTGACACGAGGGCACCAAAGCTGACAATTTGCAGAGCTTCATTTGAAATTCCTTTTGAATACCAAGCAAAACATATGTCGCGTCGAGGCTTATTAAGGTCAGATTTAATAATTTAATGACTACGAGAATTAAGCTCCACAGCGCCGCGGTACCCAGCTGGGTTAGATTACTAATCAAGTCGGAGCGCATTGCCATTCCCTCACCTCTTCCATAACTGTGCCCTTTTCGTCATCATTGAAACCATCAGTACCGTACCCACCTCAAGGTCATTTTTCACCTGAGCTAATTAATTAGTTGTGATGTTGGGCTAAGATGAACCTGTTTCTTCTCTCTCTCTGTTCTTTTTGAACTGGCCGTGTTGATGGGTACGAGGGAGTCGCCAGCCCTGCCTTATCTCATCTGTTGGAGGCTCATCATCAATTTCCCCCTGTGATTTTTGTTTCCACATTTCTCCGGTGAATGGCTGAGAGGTATTTTGGGAAGAGAATGGGCTGGATCCTCCGATTTGGAGGCTACTATGTTCCCACGCCGGCGACAGAACGGTCGCGTTTTACGGCAGGAAAACTGGCGCGAAACTGCTACCGATTCCCCGTGTTGCTGGGGGCTAGCTGGACGGCAGCTAGAGCTGGGACACGCCCTGGAGAATTGCCGGGTCCCTGGCCGCGCATGATCACGGCGGAGGCCGCTCGCGAAATAGACACCCCTTTGGGGAAACAATAGGGCCCTTGGGCCTCTCTCGCACTCTGTATGATCATAGCTCATCTCCTGCCTCGACTCTACTTCCCAGTCGCTGAACCATTTTATTTTTTAAATAAGTGGGAATCGTATGTTTTTCGGTATTGTCGAGGATAAAGATGATCTTGAATGGACGTGGGAATTGTGCAGTGCAACACAACAGCGATGTAATCTCCCCACATGTACAAAATGTAACTCTTTGCCAGAAAACAGCTTCATCCTCACCATATCTTCACCACAATGTTATAGCCCACATTATCGCCGGAACATTCCGGCTGTTCACGCTGGTGGGTTCTGCCGGTCCCGCCGTTGGCGTACCTCCCACATGGGGTGCAGTCAACAGGAAACCCTATTGACAAAGGCGGGACCAAAATATCCTGCCACCGGCCAATGGCACCCGGTGCACAGAGAACCTGGGGGCGTGGTTTCCGCCAACTTCCTAGTGGGCCGAGCCTGAGAGGGCAGCCAAAGCTAACGCCACAAAGAAACTCCACCCCAGCCATCCCCCAGTGGACACAGCGGACCTCCCCCACGAACACGGGCACCCCGCCCTCACAAGATTCATGGCAACCCTTCCCTCCAAAAGCAACAGAGTGACCCCCTCCTCCCCACACAAGCAACAGGGCAACACCCCCCCCCCCTCCACACACACATTAGAGGGAACCCCTAACGGTGCTCGCCAGAGGATTTGCCCCAGCACAAAATGCTGTCAGGTTGGCACAGCTGGGGCAGTGCCAAGGTGTCAGGGTACCAGGGGACAGTGCACGTTCCTCTCCTCCCGGGGATTGTAATTTTATTTGCATCCCCCCTACGTGGCTTCCCATCAACACCTTCCATGTTTCGCTAAAGCTGTTGTAAACCTTGCCAACATGACGTCACCCTGGAGCTGTGAAGCAACTGTGCTAACCACTCTGCTACCGTGCTGCCCACAAGATGGCACCTCTGGCAATGCAGCACTCTCACAGTACTGTATCAAGACTGCCAGTCTACATTTTATTACTAGTGTCTGGAGTTGGACTGAAACCTAAACCTCCTGATTCAGACGCACCAATGCAATCCTGAAAGTTTGAAGATTGAGGTTGGCAGCTTGCAGTGAGGTCCTGATATTGAGAACAGGTGGAACCAAGGCAGCGAAATGGAGTTCAGGTGCAGAACATCCACAATCTAACTGAACAGATTCAAGAAACCGATTGATTCTTGTTCTATTATTATTATTATGTTCATCCCAGCAATAATGCCACCAAGAAATGCCTAGTTAGTTGGTGGAAGAGTGCCCCTACCCTGTTTTAGGACCATTCTTGTTCATTCCTTTATTTCCTATTTTTAAAATTTTGTCGTTATTGTTTTTGGTTCCACGGGTCTTTAATGGAGACTTACCTTTAAGCTGAGCGGAGGAAGTGAGGAACTCGAAAGTTTCGAAACAGGAAACTGGCATGTGAGGTTTCAGATCTTGAACAGCAGAACACGCACATTATGGCACCCGAGAGATTGGAGGGGTTTTGTACGATTGGTGGGCTGATGGCCAATGGATTGGCCAGGGACAGTATCCTGCCCTGCAACAGACAGCGATTGGGTCCTACCAGGTGGAGTTTTCAGAGGACTCAGCAGAAAGCGTCTGGACTCCGAAAAGGGAAGCCGTGTTGCTCTATTTCCCGCTTTCTCTCAAATGTTGGCTGCTTGCTGTTATTGTGAATTTATAGAGAAGCCACTCTAAAGGTGGGAGCAGCTCTCTCTCTCTGCTCTGCTGCCTACTGGCCAAAGGCAGGAGCCTCTAGACCCTGATGAGTCTACAGTGAAGACCATTACAGACTAAAGACAAAGATTGCAGACTCAACTGCAGACCTAGATGGAAGGAAGAATCTAACTGGAAGACATCCATCTGAACCAGAGACTTTTATCCTTTTAATACATTTTTTTCCACGGTCCTTTCCCCTCTGTTTGCTCGTCTCATTTGTGTGTAGAGGGTGGGATGAGTTATGAGGATAGATTGGAGAGGTTGGGACTGTTCTCCTTGGAGCGAAGAAGACTAAGAGGAGATTTGATAGAGATGTTCAAAATCATGAAGGAACCATGGTGGCACAGCTGCTGCCTCACTGTGCCAGGGACCCTGGTTCAATTCTGGCCGAGGGTGACTGTGTGTGGAGTTTGCACGTTCTCCCCGTGTGTGCGTGGGTTTCCTCTGGGTTGCCCGGTTTCCTCTCACAGTCCAACGATGTGCAGGTTAGGTGGGATTACCGAGATATGTTTGAGCAGGGGGCCTAGGTGGGATGCTCTTACGGGGACCAGTGCTGACTCGATGGGCCAAATGGCCTCCTATTGCACTGTAGGGATTCTATGGAATTGGACATGTTGATAAGGAGAAACTGCCCCGATTGCCAAAAGGATCAAGACTGTGTGGCACATATTTAAAGTAATTTGCAAAGGAAAGAAATGTGATTTAAAAAAAACATTTTTACACAATTATTGGGCGACACAGTGGTTAGCACTGGTGAGCACAGTCGCCTCACAGCGCCAGGGACCTGGGTTTGATTCTCTGCTTGGGTCACTGTCTGTGCGGAGTCTGCATATTCTCCCCATGTGTGCGTGGGTTTCCTCCGGGTGCTCCGGTTTCCTCCCACAGTCCAAAGATGTGCAGGTTAGGTGGATTGGCCATGCTAAATTGTATCCTTAGTATCCAAAAAAGGCTGGGTGGAGTTACTGGGTTACAGGCTGTAGCGCACAATGACTTACGAGAGAGACGAGAAGTGATGAAGTCGATTCAGGCTTTATTAAGCGAGACTTGTCTCCAGCAGTTCAGCAACAGAATGAAGCGGCGGGGAGAAGCTCGGGTTCTTATACTCCGCCTTCAGGGCGGAGCCAGGAGTCAGCAGCCAACCAGGACCCGGGATCTGTCAGCCAATAGCATCACGGCTTCACAGTCCCACATGACCCCTAATACATACCACCACACAGGCATAGGGTGGAGGTATGGGCTTAAGTAGGGTGCTCTTTCCAAGGGCCGGTGCGGACTCGGATGGGCCGAATGGCCTCCTTCTGCACTGTAAATTCTATGATCTATGAATTAGTGGTTGGGGTCTGGCACAGCTTGGAACGATGATCGGGGGGGGGGGGCAGGTTAAATCGAGGCATTCAAGAGGGCATTGGATGGTCACTTGAACTGAAACAATGTGCAGGGGTAAGGGGGAAAAGGCACTAAGTCACGGTGCTCGTTTGGAGAGCTGGTGCAGACGTGATGGGCCGAATGGCCTCCATCTGCACTGCAACAATTCTGTGATTCGGTGATTTGCCCAGTTATGAAACTCTCTTTCCCCTGATTGTAAAGGATGTGGCATACCTGGAGGTTTTTATAGGTTTTTCATCAGAGAGGCTAGAATCAATCCATTCATTAAAGGAAATTGTAAGTGCAGACACAACTTTCATTTACTAATAGACATCAAATACTTTCCGATAATACAATATTAATGTATTATTACGATTTCATTTACGCAGTAAAAGATTCACACATTTATTTTCTCCAGTGAGCAGCGAGCTAACATTGATTACGTTTGAGTGGATTATTTGCAGTCTTTAGGTCTCCGATAATGATATTATACAACTTGCACCTGATACTACAGAGGGAATTCACGTGTTAACTGGGATTTTTAATATTGGGATATTTGATTTGAAATAAGTAATCACAGATGTTACTTATTAATGAAACAGACCAGGGACTTGCTGCCTGATATCTACAGGTCTGGAGAAATGAAAATAAATGTATTTAAAACACATGCCCAAAAAAGAAATCCCTTTTAGATTCCACTGGAGCCACACTGAGGGTGGTCTCATCATCTCCTGATATCTGTCTGAAGCTTTCAATGTTTGCTGGCAGTAATTGGGGTAAACATGCTTCTCGATACCACTTTTCAACCATGTGGGTGAACTGTAATGGAAAATTAATATTTAATCATTTCATTCTTGGCCAAACTCGCCCTTATGCAGACATCGGTCCTCACTGTGCGAACAATATAGTTGACGCTGAGCCCTAATCCCATCAGCAGTGAATTAGAATATTTTTTAAAAAGATTTTTTTTTTATATTCTCCTCCATTTTCACATTTTCTCCCACATTTACATCCATAATAATCAGCAAGATATGTCAGTCCCCATAATAACAACAATCCCATCTACCCACCAACCCCCAAACCTCAACCCGCATGTTTACATAAACAAATGACAAAAATAAATCAGGGATTACCCGTAGTCACCCTTAATCTTACACAGCTCCCACCCCCCCCACCCCCCAGGTCTCCAGCTCCTCCCGTCCACTGCCTCCTGTAAAACTCCTCCCCCTACCCTCGGTTCCTTCCCCCTCAACTTTCCACCCCGTCTAGACCACTCGGACCCTGTTCTGCCAGGCTCCGATGACCGCAGCCCCTCCCCCCACCTCACTCCCGTTCACTGGCCGGCTTAAACCGGCCAGCGTGGAGGCCCCCGCCCGGGTCCCTTTCCCACTTGCCCGGCCCCAGGAAAGCCCAAAGATCTCCTTTTAGCACACAAACCCCGCCTATCCACCTACACCCCAAAGAACTCTCATTTCGAGTGAAAGTCCCGTCCCTTCCCTCGTCCAAATATATACCACCTTGGCTCCTTTAATCTCTACACCCGCGCGCAGTGGTACAAAAAATAAAGAAATACAGTCATGAGGTTACATCGGCACATGGCCATTCCTCAGTTTGTCAGTTCTGCCACAGTCCTTCTGCTTTCGCAAACTCCTCCGCTGCTTCCGCCATTCCAAAATAAAAGTCCCTGAGCTTGTAAGTCACCCTCAGCTTCGCTGGATATACAATGCTGCATTGCACCTTGCTAATGTACAGTGCCCTCTTCACCTGGTTGAAGGCAGCCCACCTCCTTGCCAGCTCCACCGTAAAGTCCTGGTATACACGTATACCAGCTCCAGCCCACTGCACCACCCGCTTCTGCTTGGCCCAGCTCAGGACCTTCTCCTTCACCCTGTACCTACGGAAGCACAGAGTCACTGCCCTTGGCGGCTCACTCGCCTTTGGTACAGGCCTCCACGACCGATGAGCCCGATCCAGTTCATATCGGGAGGGGTCCTCCCCCTCCCCCAGTAGTTTTGCCAACATTGCGGCAAAATACTCAGTCGGCTTCGGTCCTTCAACTCCTTCGGGCAGCCCCACAATCCTCAAATTCTGTCGCCTGGATCTATTTTCCAGGTCTTCCATTTTTCCTCGCAGATCCTTGTTAATGTCCATCACCTTCCGCATCTCCTTCACCATCGAGGCAAGTTGATCACCGTGCTGCAATACCATCTCCTCCACTTCCTTCAGCGCCTCCCCTTGCTCTCGCACCTCCGCCACTGCGCTCGCCACCTCCGTCCTCACCGAGGAAACCGCCTCCTCCACCAGCACACTCAAAGCCTCCCTCATCTCCTTCCTCACCATCTCCATGCATTTCGCAATCTGCGCCAACTGCTTTTCAAATTCCGCAGCCATCACCGTAGTTATTTCTTCAGCCGTAAGCAGTGCGGCCTTCCCTGGTGCTCCAGCCTCCATTTTTCCTGGTGACCCCTCGGTGACCTTTCCACTCCCCGACGGACCTCCAGCTGGTTTTTTTTCGGCCGTTTTTCTGCTCACCTTCGACATTTTTCTTTGGGTTTTTTTCCCCTCCTGTGTCTTCTCAGTGCCTCCTCCGTGCCTTCTCCCTTCTTCTGCCGCCTCCGCGGACACTGGGACCGGGCTTAAAGCCCCAAAATTGCCGTTCCCGAGCGGGGGCTCTCCATTGTGCGGCCGCCTCCCGCCCGCCGTCACCGGAAGTCGTGAATTAGTATATTGACAGTCCCATAGTCTCCAGAAGCGTGAATGGTTCAAATCCGTGGCTATTCTGTCAAGGAGTGACTCAGCTAATTAACATAATGAGCGGTATCTTCCCAACCGCATGCCGGTGATGTTGGAGGCGGTGGGTGGGGAAATTGGACTGAGGTGTGATGTTTTTCCATCTCTGGGAGATCTTCCCGGAAGCGGGCTCCTTACCCACCAGCAGCTGACTGTCCGTCTGCGGCGGGTAGCCAGTTGAGGTGTTTGAAACAAAAATTAGCCCTTTATTCTACTTAATGCAATTTTATGGAAGTTGCTTGAGCCCCGTGTCATGGCTGGAGCCTGGCAGTTCACAGAAGGCAGCTTCCTGGTCGGGGGGGGGGGTTGCAAAGGACATTAGGAGTTGCCACCCCGACATTTTCAGTGCACCATCAGCCTGAATGAGCACAACAGCCCTGGCCATAGGCCATATCCCCTCTGCACTGGCTCGGCCTCCATTGTTCTTAACCCAAGCCTTCCGACAGTGCCTCCATTTTGAGGCACCCTCGCACTGCCCCTCTGCCTTAGCAGCAGCCACCTCTCTCAGTGAGGCGGCAAACTGGGCTACTCCTCTGTGGGCCCCCTCCCCTTGGACCTCCCCTCCTTTTTAAAATTAAATTTAGAGTACCCAATTATTTTTTTCCAATTAAGGGGCAATTTAGCATGGCCTAGCCACCTACCCTGCACATATTTGGCTTGTGGGGGTGAAACCCATGCAAACACCGGGAGAATGTGCAAATACCTTGTTATAATATACACACAAGTCTATGATGGTGCAGAGACAGACACTGACTGACACGCTGAAAGACCAATCAACACACAGAACACAGCAGCCAATCACCAGACAGGACTCGGCCACTATATAGCCAGAGGGCACTAGTTTTCCCGCTCATTCGGGATGCAGCCTCTGAGACAGCCAGAGCCCGTGATCAGTAACACGAACATCTACCATGTGCTAGCAGTATAGTCTGGTCAGGTTAGCCTCAGGTCTCCAGTCAACCTAACATAGTGTCAACCCACAGTGCAAGTATGTTTAACAGCTCATAGCTAAATAAAATAGAGTTGTACTTCTACAAGTGTTGGTAGCCTGTCTCTCTCACTGCTCTGGTAAACGCAGTCCTCGCAGACCCAGCATACCCAACACATCACTCCACACGGACAGTGACCCAGGGCCGGGATTCAAACCCGGGTCCTCAGCGCCGTAGGCAGCAATGCTAACCACTGTGCCACCATGCTGCCTTGTCTGTGTCCCTCCTGATGCACTTACTCGGATGGGGAACATGGAGGCAGCCTGTTAATTGGCCTCCTCCTGCAGGATCACACTGCTGGGTGTGCCTCCGACATGAGCGGGGCTGGGACCCACAAATGGTTCCCTAAGTCTGAAATGAGAAATCCTGGCCAATGAGCGATAATATTCGATTAGCCTTTATGTCCAGAGCATGTGGTTCATCATGGTTGGCGTTATCAGGGAATGTCCAAACAGCTAAAACCCTTTCAAATAAGGAAGGACAAACTGAGCAGTGAAGACGGCGTCCCTCTGTGGGGGGGGGCGAGGGTGGTCGCCCCCACGTCCGGCAGGAAGTCGTTAATGTAGGAACTACATAACGCCCACCCGGAGATGTTCACCATGAAAATGTTGGCTTGCTGCTGTGTGAGGAGGTCCGGGTTCGACACAGACATGGAAAGTATGATTAAACTCCCCGACCGATGCCAGGTACAACAAAAGTTACCGCCAGCAGCTCCCGTGCACCCTTGGCAGTGGCCAGGTAGGCCATGGATTCTATGAAATCAAGTCCAGAACTTCCTTGGCAACAGTGGAACATTTAAGACAAACTTTCGCCACCCATGGTTTACCAGAGGTGATGAGTTCGGACAACTGGGTAGCGTTTAGCAGCCAGGAGTTCCAGCATTTCATGTCACCCAAGGCATCAACCATATGTGTTCCGCACCGTACTACCCCTCCTCGAATGGATCGGCGGAGAGGGCTGTGCAAACATTTAAAACAGCGAGGGAAAAAATCCTCACCAGCATCTCAGCAGACCAAATTAGGATGTTTCCTTATGACCGCTAGAACGGTGCCCCACACGATCACCGGGGTAACTCCTGCCGAGTTGCTGACGGTTGGACCATTTTGGCCCTGGTGTTTCCAAATTTGGCAGGGAGGGTGGAAAAGAAACATCATATGCCTGAGCGAGCATTTGAAGTGGATGATCTAGTAGACGCGAAACACTTTTTGGGACGGGTCAAAGTTGGGTCCCAGGTGTTGTCATGGTCAGGACGGGCCCGATAGAGGATGAAATGGAAGTTCAAGGTAATAGACTGAAGAAGCGTCTAGGTCGCTTGAGAGGGAGTCACCTGGAGATCCGCTCTAAGTGTGCCCGCCAGAGATATTGTTGTGGTTGAACGCAACATGGAAACAAGTCAGCCGGAGGAATGGTCTTGGAGAGTTCCTGTGGGAACTGGAGAAGTGATCTGCCCTAATGTACCTTTACGAGATGGAAGTGAAACTGGAGTCTGACCCTGCTGTCGAGGCGTCTCCGGTTAAACTGCGTCATTCCAAGAGGGAGAGTAAATCCCCTGGCAGACCGACTTTACAATGGGCTGCGCAAAAATAATTCCTTTACGGAGTTGTAATGTAAATAGTTTAACTTTTCTTGGCATGTGTTAATAAGGGACGTGAAGGGGGAGGGATGTGGTTGCAAGCCCCTTTAAGGGGCATGGTTTCAGAGGGTCATGTGACCCATCTGGCCAATCAGGCCAAAGAGCGTGGATCCTGGGTCTGAGCGCAGGCTTTCCCAGGCAGTCTGGAAACTGGAGTCCAAGTCAATCGTATAATTACGATTCTCTGTACTTTAGTTATTCTGTTAATAGTTCTACAGTTACTCTGCTTGGTGGTCATTCTAGACATCTCAACAAATGGAAATTTGCTTCCATCTACTCATTTAAATGCCTTCACCATATTACCCCATAATTTGCATGATGAAAATACATTTCTTTCAAGCCTTTCTTTGCATTTGTAATTCCTTAAGCCAGACATAGTCTAGTGACTGTGTGGTGTCCCCACTCTAAAACTTTATTATCCTCCCTGTGGCATGGAGCCTAATCCTACACATAGCACTGTAACTGGCGGCTTTATTAAGATTTGATTTAAGCTTATCATTATCTCTTGGATTTTGCACTCAATATGGTCACGATAAAATCTGGAATTCCATTAGCCTTTTTGGCCTCATCAAACTGCAAAGCTGCCTTCGGTATTCTGCAACCTCAAATCCTTCTACCTGTTCTACAGCCCTGAGCTCACTGCGAAGCAGAGTCTATTTGTTGCTCTTATCCTTTTTATCACAGTTTGTCACCTCACACCTGTCAGTAAATGATTTCCAGATCTTCCACCATCTTGGCAATATCCTTTTGAGGTTTTCTTAGTGTTATAAAGAAATAATTGGGCCTCCTATTTGAGTACTGTGTACAATGCCAACACCACCCTGTTTCACCTTACTTAACCATTGATATACACGGTGACGGTCAGATGTGACCCCTGTACGACACCACTACCGACTTCAACCTCCATAAAAACTGCCGTGAACCTCTACTCTCCACCTGGTGCCTTCTAATTGCTTTTTGCTCCAGTTTGTTACCCTTCCACTAATTCCATCTTTCATCATCTTCTCCAGGAATCACTCGTTTCATCAACAACTCTCCTACGGACATACAAATTAAGGGCAGGAGTCGGCCACTTGGCCCCTCAAGCCTGCTCCGCCTTCAATAAGATCATGCCTGATCTGATCGTGATCTCAACCCCACTTTCCTGCCTGCTCCTGAAAACCTTCCACCCCCTCGTCAATCAAGGATCCATCTGTCATAATATCCACTCATGTATATAATGAGATGCAGACAGGCAGTGATTGACACACAGGATGACCAGTAAACATACAACACAGCACAGCCAATCACCAGACAGGATACTACCACGATAAAGCCAGAGGGCACTAGGTTTCCCGCTCTCTCGGGACCCAGCTACTGAGACAGTCAGAGTCCATGAGCTAGCAAGCACAAACACCATGCGGTAGCTAGTAAGCCTGGTCAGGCTACTACAAGGTCACTAGTCAGATCAGTATAGTGTCGACCCACAGCTGAATATGTACAGCAGTTCATCTAGTTGAATAAAACAGTGTTGGATCTTCTCCTGTGTTAGACGTCTGTTTCTAACTTCCCTGCATCGAGTGCAGTCCACATCGAACAAACCTGCCTAATACATCACCATCTATCTCTGCCTTAAGAATATTCAAAGACTCTGCTTCCACCGCCTTTTGAGGAAGAGAATTCCAGGGACTCACGACCCTCTGAGAGAAACAATTCTCCTCATCTCTGTCTTAAATGGGCGACCCGTAATTTTAAAACAGTGACCCCTCGTTCTAGATTCTCTGGCAAGAGGAAACATCCTCTCCACATCCACCCTGTCAATATCTGTCAAGATCATAAAGGTTTTGATCAAGTCGCTTCTTACTCTTCTAAACTCGAGTCGATACAAACCCAACCTCTCCAATCTTTCCTCACAAGTCGGTTCCTCATACCATTCCTGGTATTAGTCTGGTAAACTTTCTCTGAACTGTGTCTCAAGCATTTACTTTTGATAAGGAGACCAATACTGTGCATAATACTCCAGATGTGGTCCCACCAGTGCCTTGTACAACTGAACAATAACCTCCCTACTTTTGTAATCAATTCCCCGCACAATAAACAATAACATTATATAAGCGTTCTTAATTACTCGCTGTACCTGCATACCAGCCTTTCTTGATCCATGCACTAGGACACCAAGATCCCTCTGCACCTCAGAGTTCTACAACCTCTCACCATTTCGTTAACAGGCTTCATTTTTTTTAATTCTTCCTGCCAAAATGGACAGTTTCACAATTGCCCACATTATACAGCAACTAAATCTCCCCACTAACCATACCCACTCCCTCCTCAAAAATCCTTTCAAGTTTGTGGCTGCTCTTCTGCATTCTAAACTGGCTACGTCTAACTATCTGCATTCAGAAAATTAAATAGGACATCCATCTTTTAGGTAACATGCAACTTCTTAAGGTTCCCAGATGGGAGGCAGGAAGCGTGTGACATTTGACCAAAACTGCACGATGCACCATATTGGGTAAGGATAAATCATAGGTGTCCTTTACCCAAGCCGAAAGCAGGTATTAGGTCATTTGAATATTCAAATGACTTATCTCAGGTGATAGCTGCGACCTTAGGCAGCAAGTGCTAGAACATATAGAACATAGAAAATACACACAGAACAGGCCCTTCGGCCCACGATGTTGTGCCGAACCTTTGTCCTAGATTAATCATAGATTATCATTGAATTTACAGTGCAGAAGGAGGCCATTTGGCCCTTTGAGTCTGCACCAGCTCTTGGAAAGAGCACCCTACCCAAACTCAACACCTCCACCCAACACCAAGGGCAATTTGGACATTAAGGGCAATTTATCATTGGCCAATTCACCTAACCCGCACATCTTTGGACTGTGGGAGGAAACCGGAGCACCCGGAGGAAACCCACGCAGACACGGGGAGGACGTGCAGACTCCGCACAGACAATGACCCAAGCCAGAATCGAACCTGGGACCATGGATCTGTGAAGCAATTGTGCTATCCACAATGCTACCGTGCTGCCCTTAAGAACAAATAAATCTACACTATATCATTTTCCCGTAATCCATGTACCTATCCAACAGCTGCTTGAAGGTCCCTAATGTTTCCGACTCAACTACTTCCACAGGCAGTGCATTCCATGCCCCCACTACTCTCTGGGTAAAGAACCTACCTCTGATATCCCTCCTATATCTTCCACCTTTCACCTTAAATTTATGTCCCCTTGTAATGGTGTGTTCCACCTGGGGAAAAAGTCTCTGACTGTCTACTCTATCTATTCCCCTGATCATCTTATAAACCTCTATCAAGTCGCCCCTCATCCTTCTCCGCTCTAATGAGAAAAGGCCTAGCACCCTCAACCTTTCCTCGTAAGACCTACTCTCCATTCCAGGCAACATCCTGGTAAATCTTCTTTGCACCTTTTCCAGAGCTTCCACATCCTTCCTAAAATGAGGCGACCAGAACTGTACACAGTACTCCAAATGTGGCCTTACCAAAGTTTTGTACAGCTGCATCATCACCTCACGGCTCTTAAATTCAATCCCTCTGTTAATGAACGCGAGCACACCATAGGCCTTCTTCACAGCTCTATCCACTTGAGAGGCAACTTTCAAAGATGTATGAACATAGACCCCAAGGTCTCTCTGCTCCTCCACAATGCCAAGAACTCTACCGTTAACCCTGTATTCCGCATTCATATTTGTCCTTCCAAAATGGACAACCTCACACTTTTCAGGGTTAAACTCCATCTGCCACTTCTCAGACCAGCTCTGCATCCTATCTATGTCTCTTTGCAGCCGACAACAGCCCTCCTTACTATCCACAACTCCACCAATCTTCGTATCGTCAGCAAATTTACTGACCCACCCTTCAACTCCCTCATCCAAGTCATTAATGAAAATCACAAACAGCAGAGGACCCAGAACTGATCCCTGCGGTACACCACTGGTAACTGGGATCCAGGCTGAATATTTGCCATCCACCACCACTCTCTGACTTCTATCGGTTAGCCAGTTCGTTATCCAACTGGCCAAATTTCCCACTATCCCATGCCTCCTTACTTTGTGCAGAAGCCTACCATGGGGAACTTTATCAAATGCCTTACTAAAATCCATGTACACTACATCCACTGCTTTACCTTCATCCACATGCTTGGTCACCTCCTCAAAGAATTCAATAAGATTTGTAAGGCAAGACCTACCCCTCACAAATCCGTGCTGACTATCCCTAATCAAGCAGTGCCTTTCCAGATGCTCAGAAATCCTATCCTTCAGTACCCTTTTCATTACTTTGCCTACCACCGAAGTAAGACTAACTGGCCTGTAATTCCCAGGGTTATCCCTAGTTCCTTTTTTGAACAGGGGCACGACATTCGCCACTCTCCAATCCCCTGGTACCACCCCTGTTGACAGTGAGGACGAAAAGATAATTGCCAACGGCTCTGCAATTTCATCTCTTGCTTCCCATAGAATCCTTGGATATATCCCGTCAGGCCCGGGGGACTTGTCTATCCTCAAGTTTTTCAAAATGCCCAACACATCTTCCTTCCTAACAAGTATTTCCTCGAGCTTACCAATCTGTTTCACATTGTCCTCTCCAACAATATCGCCCCTCTCATTTGTAAATACAGAAGAAAAGTACTCATTCAAGACCTCTCCTATCTCTTCAGACTCAATACACAATCTCCCGCTACTGTCCTTGATCGGACCTACCCTCGCTCTAGTCATTCTCATGAAGTGCTGTCTTCACTCAGGGAAACCAACCCTGTGGAAAGCCCATTAAAAAAAGTAAAATGTGCTGTTTACCACAATTAATCCCTGAGCTACTCTCTCCATCCATTCATTTATTTTCTTCTGCCACCCCACAGTCAGCCCTCCACCATATCCCACCCATGGCACTGCCTCTTCCTGAGGCTCAATTGTGAATCCTTCTCCGGCTGAGGTCATAATGATTATGTTACTGGACTAGTGATGCCGAGATTCAGTCGGACCATCTGGAGAAGTGAATCCAAATGCCACCCCGGCCGCGAGTGAATTGCAATTCAGGTAATTAGTTAATCAAATCTGGAGTAAAGAGCTTCGGTCAGCAATTGCGGCATGCAACGTACAAACAAAGAGTTATAAAACCCCACCTAGTTCAATCATGTCGACGCGGGAAGGAAATGCGCCAGCCTTACCTGCTCAGGCTGTGAGATAACTTCAGAAGTGGTTGTTCACTGTTAACTGCCCTCCTGAAAGGGCTGAGCCAGTTATCGAGTTATCAAGCTGTCAAGGGCAATGAGGAATAAACAATGAATGTCAACCTTGCCGGTGACACTGGCACCCTGTGAATAAATATAAACAGCTTACCAGCCTTCGCCCTGTTAACTTATTTGAATAATACAAGCTGCTAATTAAGCAACGCCGTGAAAATTCTTACACGCAACTCTGCCCAGGAATGTTTTGTCGAATCACAAACCATTGCCTTGTTATTTCCGAATATGTCAGTCGCTGATGTACGGCGATGCGCCTGGGATTCTTTACGTGTTTACTCCCAGCGCTAGCTTCTCTTCCCTATCGTGTTTCTTTATCATATCGACGGCTCATCAACCAGATCTAAGCACTCAGTTTTTTTTTTGGGGGGGGCCTCCGATGACTGCAATTCAGATCAATCAGATTGCAGTACGACATTGCTGACCATTTCCACTCCTCCAGATTCACTGAACCTCCAGTGAATGCCCCCTGCGCATTGAACCTCTGTGCTAATTGTTTATTTCAAACGACTGCTACTGACTCAGTAGTACTGGGGGGATTGCGCAGGAGGCCAGCATCAGAAGGCCGAAGGGCGTGGGGAGGGGGAATCAGTCTGAAGGAGGCTGTAGGGATTGGGTGCTGGGGTACCATGAAGGGATTGGATGAATTTGAGGATTTTAGACTCACGTGGCTGAGAGCAAGAGTTGAAAGGGACGTGGCACAGGAGAGGATCTGGGGAGATGTACCTTGAGCAAGTTGGAGTTTTAGGCGAACGGTTGAAAGGTGGTCAGCAAGAGAGGATTGGTGAAAAGCTTGCAGAAAGGCTTCAGTGGTAAAGGATTTGAGGAAAGGGTAAGGATTGCAGTGATAAGTGGTCATGGTGATGAAGAGGACTTGAACCTCCGCTCTGGGTGAAATAGGACGCAAGGCTTTGCAGGGTCTTGTTCAACCTCAGTGAGAAACCAGAGGCTGGGTTAGAATTGATGTCAGGGGAATGGTGTTTGTGCGAAACTCCAAGGATGGTTGTATTGGTATTCCTTATAGAATCCTTACAGTGCGGAAGTAGGCTATTCAGCCCACAAGTCTGGACCGACCCTCTGAAAGAGATCTCCACTTGGGCCCACACCCTCGCCCTATCCCCGTAACCCCACATGTTGACAATGGCCAATCCACCTTTATTTTAAAACAATATAGTGTACCCAATTAATTTTTTCCAATTAAGGGGCAATTTAGCATGGCCAATCCACCTAGCCTGCACATCTTTGGGTTGTGGGGACAAAACCCACGCAAACACGGGGAGAATGTGCAAACTCCACACGGACAGTGACCCAGAGCTGGGATCGAACCTGGGACCTCGGGGACGTGAGGTAGCAATGCTAACCACTGCGCCACCGTGCTGCCCTCACCACTTCTAATCATACCTGATTAAAGAAAGTTGCATGTCATCCGAGACTCAATGTTAAATATATGCCATATTATAAAAAGGATATCGAGGCACTGGAGAGGGTGCAGAGAAGATTCACATGGATGATATTAAAAATGCATGGACTTATCTATCAGGAAAGGGTGAACAGGCTGGGCCTCTGTTCCGTTGCAACGAAAAGACTGAGAGATGACCTTATAGATGCCCTTAAAATTCTGAAACGTTTTGATGGAGTGGATACAAAGATGCTTCCACTTGTGGGAAAGGGCGTAACTAGAGGCCGTCGATGTAGGAAATCCAGACACGCATTTTCACCCAGAGCGTGGTGAGAATGTGGAACTCGCGAGCACAGAGACTGGTTGGAGCAAATAATTCAGATGCATTTAAGGCAAAGCTCGACAATAATATGAGGGAAAAGGGAATGGAGGGGGTATGATGGTAAAGTTAGAGGAGGAAAAACAGCAAGAGGCTCAGAGAAGCCTGGTGCACTGGCACAGGTTGGTTGGGCTGTTTCTGGATCGCATCTGCATATGTATTGATGATATCAAGGCAAGTAAATGGTCAAGAAGAGCTAAGGAATCTACAAAGGGATGTAGACAGGTTAAGTGTATGGGAAGAAAATTGGCAGCTTGAGTATAATGTGGGAAAATGTGAACTAGTTCACTTTGTCAGCAGAATTCTATTCTATTTAACCGGAGAGAGATTGCAGAGCTCCGTGGTATAGAGGAACCTGGGTGTCCTGGTCCATGAATCATAAACGTTTCATGTGCAAGTGTAGCAAGTGATCAGGGAGGCAGGTGGAATGCTGGTGTTTAGCCAAAGACGGGTAGAGCTGGGGAAGTTTAACAGCAGCTGTACAAGGCCACATCTGGAGCACTGTGATAAAAGCAAATTACTGCGGATGCTGGAATCTGAAATGTTGTGTTATGTACTCTGGGATAACACAGGCTGCAACTGGATGCAGCTTTGACCAAAAGATACTCCAGGCTTTGAAGTAAGTTCAATGTGATTTATTGAACCATTAGCACAGTTCTCTATGAGTTCGACTCTCCTGCTAATCTTGCTCTAGTAACTCAGTCTAACTAACCAGTCTGCTCTAAGCCACGTGGTGGGTGTGATGCATCTGATCTGCCCCTGTCCTACTCTCTAAGTGTCGCCTGTGGAAAGAGACAGAGCATGTGTGCCCTTTCCTTAAATATGGGCTATGTAATGCCCCCTTGTGGTAGTGTCACCTCTGGGTGTCTTGACTGCCCATTGGTCGTGCCCTATTCTATGTGTTCATTAGCTGTATGTCTGCATGTCATGGCGTCTCTGGTGCTTCCTCTAGTGTTTACTTAGTCGTAATGTATTTACATTAACCCCTTGTGTATTTACAGTGATGCATATCACCACATGAAATGGTAACACAAAATGCTGGACAATCTCAGCAAGTCTGACAGCAACTGTGGAGAGAGAGGGGGGAGCTAATGTTTCGAGCCTGGGTGACTCTTTGGCAAAGCTCAAAGCAAAGTCTAGGGGACCATGTACAGTTTTACATAGATACATAGAAGATAGGAGCAGGTGGAGGCCTTTTGGCCCTTCAAGCCTGCTCCACCATTCAATACGATCATGGCTGATCATCCAACTCAATAGCCTAATCCTGCTTTCTCCCCATAGCCTCTGATCCCATTATCCCCAAGTGTTATATCCAGCCGCCTCGTGAATATACTCAAGTCTCCTTCAAGCATGTAATTGCGTTAGAAGCAGTTCACAAAAGGTCCACTAGACTGACTCATGGGATGAAGGGCTTATGCTAAGGTAGGTTAAACAGGTTTGGCCTTTACCTATTGAAGTTCAGAAGAATGAAAGGTGGTGTTGTTGAAACATTGAAGATCCCAAGAGGACTTGATAGAGTGGATACCAAGAGGATGTGTGCTTTTATAGGGAAGACTAGTACTAGAGGACACAGTTTGAGAATGAAGTCTTCCTTTTCAGTTGCAGATGAGGAGAATTATTTTCTCTGAGGTTTGTTTGTTTGTGGAGTTATTTTCTCCAGACAAGGCTGTGCCATTGATTTGTTCAAGGCTGTGTTGGGTGGATAGTTGATGGACAAGGGAGTCAAGTGGGCAGACAGAAAAGTGAAGCTGAGATAAAAACCAGATCGACCATGATCTTATCGAATGGCAGAACGGGCACGAGGGACTGAACGACCTCCTCTGCTCCTTTATAAGCCTATGTGCTCTATATTCAATTTCCAGTTCTCTTCCTGCACCTAGTGGTGCTCTAAGGCAGACTTTTGTCTGTTTCCATAGCTAGTTATTCATTGAACAGGTCGCTAGTCTGTCGCCAGGGACTTATAGCTTGAGGAGCGCCACTTCACATCAAACGTGGTTGACCAGCGTCTCTCCCACTCTCACCGCCAGCCATTGGCGTGTTTGGAATATCTGTAGGTTGACAAACTCAACCTGTTTGGCCACGTTATAGACACCCCTTCCTTGCCCATCAGGTCCTGGGCGGGACTCGAACCCAGAGCTTCTGGCTCCGAGGCAGCGGTACCACCCACTGCGCCACAAGGCCTTATTTTACTGTATATCCCTGCTCACGATGCAAGTTTTGGAACTTGGTAACATTGAAACTTTAGTGTTAAATCTTTATTAAATCAAATGAATGAGATAATAAAGCACGATCCTTTCCATACAGCGTGTGTGAGATTTGGTTTTAATCAGCATCTAATAATTCATTTGCCTGCACCACAGCCTCCCTCCAAGTGATTGCAAGCATTGAGTGCTTACAATCAATCGCCTCATGAAGACTTGAAAAATCCCCAAGGAACCCCAGTGTCTGTGTTTCATATATTGCTGGTTATGGCCTATTTCAACACCCACTCACATCAAACAGTATATGCAATAAGATCTGTTTACCCGCCTCTAAGAGACCAAACATTGAACAGAACCAGGGACAATGCTGCATCAATGTCAGAACCACAAAAGATGCCATTTGTGATTTTAGGTTGATTTCAGTGGAGTTACATGGGTGGAATGCAGCCGCAGAGATTCAAACTGAAAGCCTGGGGGAAATGGATATCTGGGAGAAAATGACATGCTTGAGGACACCAGGAGGGAAGCAAAGTTAGAGACAGGACAATAATTAGAGAGGACAGATTGATCTCTGATGAGGACATGACCCTGGAAGGTCCCAGGAACGAAGGCCGCATCTCAACCTGGAACCTGGCGAAGAGTGGATCTCAGGATACAATCAAAGTGACTGAAGGAAATCGTGTGAAGCAATGAAACTCAACCCAGCAGCCAGCAGAACAATAAGCACCATCCCAGAAGCAACTGCAGCAGCAGATTTACTTTTATTGTACAAAACAACCCATTGTTTAGAATGTTGGTCACAGTTTGATAGGCCTGACAAAGTCTTCGTTGTCATACATAGGTTAATCTAAGTATTTATTGATTTGCACTAGAAAGTGTGCAGAGGAGATTCACCATGATGTCGCTTGGGCTGGAGCACTGAAGAGAGGCTGGTTAGGCTGAAGTTGTTTTCCTTAGAGCAGGCTGAGGGGGGGACCTGATTGAGGTGTACAACATTACGAGGGACATAGATAGTGCGTGTACCCTGGGCCAGGGTGCAGTCAATGCCAGCCCCTCTTTGACCCGGAGTCAGAACACAATTGAATAAAAAATAATTCTCAGCAAAATACCTGAAGTCTTTGACCCCTGGCTGCCCAATAATTACAGTCACCAGGTTTGTCAATTTAAACACAATTACTTTTTATTTATAGAAAGAACTATAATGAAATATGCAGCAAATACAACTGGTTAACTATTACCTAATTCTTAATCAACTCACTTTAACTTGCCCCACTCTTTATACACACAGACATACACACACACACAAGACAGACAAACACAGATGGGAGGAGATGGGTGCAAAAATAAATGAAAAGTAAAAGCAAAAGATAAGGGGCGGGATTCTCCCAACAGGTGGCTAAGTGCCGACGCCGGAGTAAAAACGGGAGTGTTTTACTCGGCCGTCGGCGCCCATTCCGGGACCCCATTCTGCAGCCCACAGGGGGCTAGGGCAGCGCTGGAATGGCCTCCGCCGCCCCAGCTGCCGATCCCGGCCTGAACTCGACGCCGCGGTGTCCGCACATGCGCAGTTGGGATGGCGCCAACTAGCGCATGCGCAGTGGCCTTCTTCCCCGTGGCGGCCCTGACGCCAAATGGCGCAGGGCTACAGGAGCCGGCGCGGAGAAAAGGAGGCCAGGGGGCACAGAATTCGGCCCGCCGATCGGTGGGCCCCGATCGTGGGCCAGGCCACTACGGAGGACCCCCCCTGGGTCGGACACCCCCTCCCTCCCCACACGCCGCCCCCGGACTCTTCAAGGCCGAGGTCCCGCCGGCTCAGAGGATGTTAGGATGGCGCTGGTGGGACTCGGCTTTTTGATGATGGCCGCTCGGCCCATCCGGGCCAGAGAATCGACATGCCAGCCCGGGGCCAGAGAGTCGCTGCATACCCTGACCAGTGCCACGCCGACCACGCCGGCACCAATGGCGCCGATTCTCCACGCTGCAGAGAATTGCGTCCCGATGTCGTGGCGGCGTGACGCGATTTGCACAGCGCGCGCCGCACCAATTATCCTACCCGGTGGGGGGCGGGGGGGGGGGGGTGGGTTCGGAGAATTCCGCCCAAGAAACTTTGTTTCAGACAGCACGCTGTCCTTCAAACCAGGCTTTCAGGTCGAGATTTCTGCTTTCCAATCTGTAATGGTTTTCACTGTAGATTTATTCATGGTCGCTGCAGTTTCAGCTACACAGCAGTTTACAACATTTCTGGAGAAAATATGGCGGAGAGATAGCAGACCGCTTTCTCTGAGCGTCCAGGATTCAAACTTGGCCTCTGAAAAGCATTCCACTCGGGTAGGACCCAATCACCACCTGTTACCGGGCAGAATGTGGCCTTTTGGTCAATTCGTTAGCCGCCAGCCAACCAATCTCACCCCATCTCTCGGGTGCCGAAAAGTCTGAGTTTTTCTGCCCAAAGCTGACAAAGTTTTCTGTGTTGTAACTTTCAAGTTTCCCATTTCCCCTGCTCGACTTAAAGACACATGTCCATTAAGCATCCATGGATCAAGATGATAACAGCAAAAATAAAGAAAGGGGAAATAAAGGAATCAACAGGATTCCTTACAAGGGTCCTTACAATAGGGGAGTTAGGAAGAAACTTCCCCTTAATGGAGGAGTCAATAACCAGGGATTTAAGGCGAGGGACAGGAAATTTAGAAGGGATTTAAGGTAAAAACCTGGGAATCTGGAACTCGCTGCCTGAAAGGGTGCTAGAGGCGGGAACCCTCGCAACATTTCAGAAGTATTTTGATGAGCCATCGCATCCAAGGCTACAGGTGAATGGGGAAAATGGGATTAGAACAGATTGGTGTTGGATGGACGTTGCAGAAACAATGGGCCAAAGAGCCTCCCTCTGTGCGGTAAAACTTGCCTCTATTGCTACGATTCCAACTGATGTTACTCCTGGACAGTCAGGTCCCAGGATAGAACCTGGTTCGACAGATCCTAACTTATATTTTTTATTGAGAGACATGGATGAACAGAGTCACAGGACTCTGCTGATGAACTTGCAACAAAAGAATGAAACTTTACTAAACAAGAAAAGATTAATGATTAAACACAACTCCTTCACCCCATCTACACCTTCACAGATATACACAGATTTGTAAGGGTAACGCAAAGTTACAAATATATCTTATTCTCTCATATTCTCAGCAAGTAAATAGTCCATGTAAACCAATAGGCGAACAGTGGTCAGATACCCCACACTCTGAAACCAAGTGACAGATGTCACTCAATACAATGTCTGTAGGTTTCTCATCAAGCCCCCCCAGGTGCTCGTCGCACTATGAGTCAACTGGTCTCACCCGAACTCTGACTTTCACACGAGAGTTTGGGGCAGCACGGTAGCATGGTGGTTAGCACAATTGCTTCGCAGCTCCAGGGTCCCAGCTTCGATTCCCGGCTTGGGTCACTGTCTGTCCGGAGTCTGAACATTCTCCCCGTGTGTGCGTGGGTTTCCTCCGGGTGCTCCGGTTTCCTCCTACAGTCCAAAGATGTGCAGGTTAGGTGGATTGGCCGTGCTAAATTGCCCTTAGTGTCCAAAGTGCGCTTAGTGTTGGGTGGGGTTACTGGGTTATGGGGATAGGGTGGGGGTGTGGGCTTGGGTGGGGTACTCTTTCCAAGAGCCAGTGCAGACTCGATGGGCCGAATGGCCTCCTTCTGCACTGTAAATTCTATGAGACTATGAGTTTCCAGACTCTACTCTCAAAAAACACCCATGGAATCTTCCCACCAACAATGCTTTCTCTCAGATGCTTTTATCAAGGATCCACTTCCAGGATTTCAACCTCTCCTTTCAGTATCCCTCTGCCCTGGAACAGCACATGCATTCAAGTTTCCACACAACGTCGCAGGTACCCAGCCACACCAACAGAACACTGCTATTTCATAGGCTGTATTAAGGTGTCACCAACCTTAGGATTATTTCAGATATCTGGGTCTTCTCACCAGCCGACCTCTTCAGGCCTGCATCTTGCAGCTCTGTCCTTAGCTAACGGTCTCTCTCTGCCCCTTTCGTTAATTTCAGTGAAAGCTACGGATACTGCGAAGGCCATGGGCCCTGAAATATTCCAGCAATAGTCCTGAAGACTTGTGGTCCAGAACTTTCCCTAGTCTTGCTGGTCCAGTACAGCTACAACACTGCCATCTACCTGGAAATGAGGAAAATTGCCCGTGTATATACTGTACACAAGAAATAGGACAAATACAACCTAACCAAAACCACCCCTCCCTCCAATCAGTCTATTCTTCATCATCAACAAAGTGATAGAAGGATTCATCAACAGTGCTATCAAGCAGCACTTACTCAGCAATAACCTGCTCGCAGATGCTCAGTTTGGGTTCCCTCAGGGTCACTCGGCTCCTGACCCCATTACAGCCTTGGTGCAAAGATGGACAAAAGAGATGAATGCCAGAGGTGAGGTGAGAGTGACCGCCCTTGACATCAAGGCAGCATTTGACCGAGTACGGCATCAAGGAACCCTAGCTAATCTGGAGTCAATGGGAATCAGGGGGGAAACTCTCCGCTGGTTGGAGTCATACCCGGCACAAAGGAAGATGGTTGTGGTGGTTGGAGGTCAATCATCTCAGCTCCAGGACATCACTGCAGGAGTTCCTCAGGGTCGTGTCCTAGGCCCAACCATCTTCAGCTGCTTCATCAATGACAATATCCAGGCTGGACTGGCAAGTGGTGAATAACATTTGTGCCACACAAGTGCCAGACAATGACCATCGCCAACACGAGAGGATCTAACCATCACCCGTTGACATTCAATGGCATTACCATCACTGAATCCCCCACAATCAACATCCTGGGTGATACCATTGATCAGAAACTGAATTGAACTAGCCACATTAATAGTGTGGCTAACAGAGCAGGTCAAAGGCTAGAAGTCCTACGGTGAGTAGCACATTTTCTGATTTCCCAAAGCCTGTCTACCATCTACACGGCACAAACAAAATGTAATGGAATATTCTCCACTATCCTGGATGAGTGCAGCTTCAAAAACACTCACAAAGCTCAGCACCATCCAGGACAAAGCAACCCACTTGATTGCTACCCTTTCCACAACATTCAATTCCTCCACTACCGACGAACAGTGGCAGTCATGCGCACCATCTACAAGATGCACTGCCGGAACCCACGACCAATACCATCTAGAAGGACAAGGGCAGCAGATACCTCGGAACACCAACACCTGGAGGTTCCCCGCCAAGTCACTCACCGTCTTGACTTGGAAATATATCGCCGTTTATTCACTGTCGTCAGGTTAAAATCCTGGAATTCCCTCCCTAATAGCACAGTGGGCCTACCTACTCCTCGCAGACTGCAGCTCACCACCATCTTCTGGAGTGGGCAATAAATAATGCCTAGCCAGCGACACTCACATAGAATCATAGAGTTACTACAGTGCAGATGGAGGCCATACCGGGCAGCACGGTAGCACAAGTGGATAGCACTGTGGCTTCACAGCACCAGGGTCCCAGGTTCGATTCCCCGCTGGGTCACTGTCTGTGCGGAGTCTGCACGTTCTCCCCGTGTCTGCGTGTGTTTCCTCCGGGTGCTCCGGTTTCCTCCCACAGTCCAAAGACATGCAGGTTAGGTGGATTAGCCATGATAAATTGCCCTTAGTGTCCCAAAAAGGTTAGGAGGGGTTAATGGGTTACGGGATAGGGTGGAAGTGAGGGCTTAAGTGGGTCGGTGCAGACTCGATGGGCTGAATGGCCTCCTTCTGCACTGTATGTTCTATGTTCTATTTGACCAATCAAGTCTGCACTGACCCACCCTATCCCGATAACCCCACCTAACATTTTGGACACTGAGGGGCAACTTAACGTGGCCAATCTACCTAACCTGCAGATCTTTGGACTGTGGAAGGAAACCGGAGCACCCAGAGGAAACCCATGCAGACACGAGGAGAACGTGCAGACTCCACACAGCCAGTCACCCGAGGCCGGAATTGAACCCGGGTCCCGAGCGCTGTGAGGCAGCAGTGCTGACCGCTGTGTCACCGTGCAGCCCATCCCATAATTGAATTTTGAACAAGTTCTACAGTGAATGGTACTTGTCCGTTCTTGAATCCCTTGAACCAAGACTGAAGGCAAAATAGTCTGAGACCCAAGCGCTTTCATAGACTTCAGATAAACACACTATCCCCTTGTTTCAATGTCAGATTTATCGTCTCCTCAAACTGGCATTTAAGTGAGAGCAAACCAATGGGCTTCCATGGCATTGAAAATAAACAGAAACACTCCAGGTCCATGAGGAGCAGATGTGAGTGATGTTAGAATCAGGACAATGTGACCTTCCCAACTTGGCCTGGGGTCACGAACCTTATACCAAGCCACCTCCATCAAATCCTTTTCACAAATAATAATAATAATCTTTCTACAATAATAATAATCTTTATTGTCACAAGTAAGCTTACATTAACAGTGCGATGAAGTTACTGTGAAAACCCGCTATTTGCCACACTCCGGTGCCTTTTCGGATACACAGAGGGAGAGTTCAGAATGTTCAATCCACCTAACAAGCACATCTTTCGGGACTTGTGGGAGGAAACCGGAGCACCCGGAGGAAACCCACGCAGACACGCGGAGAACGTGCAGACTCCACACAGCCAGTGACCCAAGCCGGGAATCGAACCCGGGACCCTGGAGCCGTGAAGCAACCGTGCTACCCACTGTGTTACTGTGCTCGAGACGAGCTGGATTACAATGAATTATAAAGAGCTTTTTTTTTTGCATTTATGTTGCTGTGCGATCGTGGTACCCGTCAGAAATCAAATTCCAGATTATTCGTGAACATTCCCACAAGAGGCTTCCCAGTAACTAGAGAATTATCCGTACTCACACTGCAGGCAAGCCACAAAGGAATGTAATGCACCACTAACCATATGCCTTATACCACTTGAGTTTTATCTAATTCTTCACCAGTTTCATTTTAAATGGGTCTAATAGGTACAAAGAAAACAGACAGGACATCATTTTTATCTCTCTCGTGGCATGCACCATAATTCATTTGAAACTTTTGTCACTTGTGAGTTATTAATTCAGCCACTCAAGGGATACATTCCCATCCCGAGGGTCATCATAATGTTTCCATTATAGAGCCACTGCTGGTCTCAGCACGCGGGTGAATAGGAAGATAGATGAAGTTGACATAAAGGTTGCTGTGTATTGCCTTGTACAGGAATCACCTACAAGATTATCATTGATTACATCTAGCGCTGTGAATAAGCGGTTGATATTTTCTCACTGCTGCAGGTTCATCGGAATCTAAGTGAGCACAGTGAGAAAGCTGAAGAAATATCACAGCCTTGACTTGCAGCACAGGCGGAATTATAAAACCTCCAGTTATTATGCATTAGACACAGCATGATGCCCAAGTCCGCCCTTTGTGTCCATTCCAAGCACGGTATCGAGATCAGAGGGAGAACTGCTCCGAACATCAGGTGAACAACACTTGCTGCATTCTAAACGATAAAGCAACCAAAGCAGCTTTTCTCGCTCGATGACGAAAACATGATTTCATGTTCATTTGTTTTGGTAGATGTATTGACTTGTCAAACTATTATATTGATTCCGGGGATGACAGAGTTGTAGCAGGAGGTGAGATTGAGCAGAATGGGTCTTTATTCGTCGGTGTTTGGAAACATGCGAGGTGATCTCATTGAAACGTTCAGGGGTTATGCCATTCAGGACTGGGATGAAGAAGTATTTCAGTCAGAATTTGAATCCCTCCTCCACGGTGGCTTTGGGGTCGGGGCATTTTATTGAGTGTGAGGGTGGCGGGCGGTGACCCCACTGTTTTCTCCCCCCGGCCCTGATTCAAGCCATGGTCGTAAGGCCTGTGAACAGCTTTCCTTCCCCACCCCCAGTTGGAGGCCTCACGTGGAAATTAATACGATTAAGGTTTACTTAAGGACCTCGCCGTCACTGGGATTTACCCAGCAACAGACAAGGGACACGCCATGTTGAAAATGTGAAAAGCAAGCCCTGTTTTGTTTTCTTCGCCAGTCCTCGGTGGGGGCGCAGATGGGGGTCAGGAGCCCTCTTGTTGTCAGGCACTCAATGGCTAATCGAAGGAACCAGCACTGGGAGGAGTGGCGAGCCATTGGGAGCCCACCCTCCCAACCCCTGCTACCGTGCACTTGATGCGGACCCCCTCTCCCTACGTCCTCCCTCCTTGCTCCTCCACGATCCCACCCCATGTCCTTCCTCTAGCCATCTCCCAGCTGAGTGCCTTGCCTTCCCTTGGGTTTGAGTGGATGCATTACTGGGCAGCAGTCACCATCTCTCTGGTGGGGCTGTTGAGCAATGAGGTACTGCTGGGTTTCGATTGGCTGGCAACTTTCAGTGGGTGTAACCTCTGCCCCCCCCCCGGGGTCTTGGACCCCGTAGAAGACTCAATGCTGCCCAGTAAAGTGCCCGGTTGGCATTTGATGAGGCGGGACTTCTGGGAAAGAGGTGAAGCAGAGTTCTCGGTGAATCTTTAGCCCCACACCGAGACCCCATCACCTCCGTTAAATACTGGCCAGAGGGTTATGAATTCTTGGAATTTTCTAGCCCAGGGCGTTGTTGATGCTCAGTCAGATTCAAGACTGAGATTGATCGATGTTTGCACATTAAGGGAATCAAGGGATATGGCAACGGGGCAGAAAATCGAAAGTAGGCTAGGAGGTGGAGGTGACTAGCTTAAGTTGGGTAGAGGATTGATTTCACCACTCGTCCAATGCTACTTGTCAATTTGCCTAATTAATTTTTTCTTAAATGTGCTCAGTAAACACTGAAATTCAGCAAGTGGACAGAATGATAATTTAATAGTAATCTTTATTGTTACAAGTAGGCTTACATGAACACTACAATGAAGTTACTGTGAAAATCCCCTCGTCGCCACACTCCGGCGCCTGTTCGGGTACAAAGAGGGAGAATTCAAAATGTCCAAATTACCTACCAGCACGTCGTTCGGGGCTTATGTGGAAGGAAACCGGAGCACCCGGAGGAAACCCACGCAGACATGGGGAGAACGTGCTGACGCACAGACAGTGACCTCAGCCGGGAATCGAACCTGGGACCCTGGCGCTGTGAAGCACCCACTGTGCTACCACGCTACCTGGGATTAGATCCCATTTATAGTGCTCACCTCACCTCAGGAACAATAGACTGCCCTTAGCGGGCCATACGGCACAGACTGATCAAAACGATTCTGGGCCAAAAAGATTAAATTATGAGGATGGGTTGAATAGAGTGGTGTAACAATGCGCTTCAAAAGACTTCATTAGTGAGCAATAAAGGATTCATTTACAGTGATCTTTAAGAGCAGCAGCATGTTTACAGCTAATTCTAAAATACCTGTCTAGGAGAACTCCTCCCCCTGGGATGATTTCCCACTCTGAGTCCCGATTGGCCACCCAGATCAGGTGACACTTACTCTGCTGTGTTGCCCTTAAAGGGACAATCGCCCACAAGTGGGCTTATATTGTCTTGAGTACAGAAGATTAAGGGGTGATTTATTTGGGGTGCTCAATGTGATTAAAGGATTTAATCGAGTAGGTAGAGCGAATACTTCCTGCAAAGGAGTTCAGAATAAAAGGAGCATAAAGCTCAAACTCAAACCATTCTGAGTGATATCAGGGAGCACTTCTTCTCACAAAGGGTGGTCTAAATCTGGAACTCTCTCCCCCATAACGCTGTTGAGACTGGCGGCGGGGGTCAATTGAAAATTTCAAAACTGAGGTCGCTTTGTCAGATAAAGGTGACAAAGGCCAAAGAACCAAGGTGGGTAGATGGAGTTCCGATAAAAATCAGCCATGATCGAAGTGAATGGCAGAGCACGTTTGAGGGGCTGAATGGGCTACTTGTGTGCCCATACACCCGTGATGATTCGACCAGATAAAACAATCTTGTTTTCCAAGTGGCCGCATTTGCTGCCAATGCCATGAATGTACGAAATGTGTCGGTAAAGCTTGTTTAGAAGATAATTTGAATTATCGTATCTGCCACATCCCTGGGGCACTTGAAGTCAGAAGGCTTGATATTTTTAATTTAGTTTTGAATGGCTTTGTCTAGCCGATCTCTGCAGAGAAGATAAGGAAGAGCACTCAGGTGATTCACTCATTTGGAAATCATACCCTAACTGTAGTTCAGTATTCCCAGGGTAACACGATTCCCAATCCTATTTCTCTCTTTAATAGTCATAGAGGAGTCCAGAAAGGAGAGTCAACAAAGATGGTTTATTTCCAAAAGGAAAGTATTTGCAAGTAACAGTTCCAGTTCCTACCTGGGCGGCTGAATTAACTAGCCCGCTGATTTTAATGATGAATTATGCACCTGGAAAAAAGATAGTTTTTGTTCAGGACTGCAGGTCGGAATTAGCTCTGCAATTAAGGTTGCAGACTGTGGTTAGATAAATCAGAGCCACACACTGGGATGTCATGTCATTGGTATTTGCGACCATCTTTGCTGCCACCTTGCGTTGGCAGGAGACACAGGAATCTGGATTCTCCGCTTCCCCAGCCACCTGTTCCTCAGCGGTATGCCATTCGCTGGTGGCTTTTCGTCACTTTTCAATGGGAATTCCTGTTGCAGCCACCCTATGCTGTCAGGAAACCTGCTCCCGGCGGGAAAAGTGAATCGAAACAACCGGAGAATTCCGTCCCCGAGTGCTTTCCAACCCGCCTCCAGAGGCCCCTTTAAGAGCCAATGCCTTGATTTCTCTGTTACCACTTACACTGTGTGGGGCTCGCGAATTGTGCTCTCCATCCACGTGAACTTCAAAATTGCCTCAGGGCTCTGTATTATGTCAAAGTACCCTCGTTAAATATATGGGTGGAGCTCCCAGGTGGGGTTAATGGCCTCCCCGTGCCTGACTTGGTGACACGACAAGTCCATTGAATCTTACAAGATTCGCGATGCTCGAAACATCTCGTGAGATTTAACAAAATCACGCAAGACGTCGTGATCTGGATCTCACCCTCACTCGGCGAGATCCACATCAACATATTTAAGTGAGTCATTAGCTTCATTTAAATACATCTGCGCCGGATTCTCCCGGCGCTCGGAACCTGTCCGACCGCGGCAGGGTGTTCAGTGGCGAAGCCAAAGAAAACAGGCAAAGTGCCGTTAAATAGCGGTGGTTGTGCGCTGAGAAAAACTCCGCTAAACGCGGCCAAAGCGGGACTGTTGTTCATAGATCATAGAATTTACAGTGCAGAAGGAGGCCATTCGGCCCATCGAGTCTGCACCGGCTCTTGGAAAGAGCACCCTACCCAAGGTCAACACCTCCACCCTATCCCCATAACCCAGTAACCCAGTCACCCCACCCAACACAAAGGGCAATTTTGGACACTAAGGGCAATTTAGCATGGCCAATCCACCTAACCTGCACATCTTTGGACTGTGGGAGGAAACCGGAGCACCCGGAGGAAACCCACACAGACACGGGGAGAATGTGCAGACTCCACACAGACAGTGACCCAAGCTGGAATCGAAACTGGGACCCTGGAGCTGTGAAGCAATAGTGCTAACCACTGTGCTACCGTTCCGCTAATTCGCGCCAAGCTATTTCTCATGTGTGCTAACTCGAGTCTTTACTGGACAGAATTAATTCGTTTGGATCATGATTGACCTGTGTCTTCTCGGCCATTTGGCTAAGGTCAAGCGTAGGAGCAAGTTCACGATCAGATGTAATGCCTGTTCTCCGTTTGGATCTAGTATGTCCCTCTTTTGGGACCATGAATTGGATTAAATTTAAATTGGCGAGCAAGGGGGTTTGTTAAGGACTTGCCCCCTCCACTCTGCGCATTGGCTTTGCAACGCTGAGAAAGAAATGAAATAAATCAAAAATCTCTATCTGCTCACCTTGGTTCCAGAACACTTTATCCCCTACCTCACAAAAAATGTAAAGTTTGTAACTTTCCAACTGTTTTCCTTTCCAATTTCCGTCTCCCTTCTAACTCGTCCCTGCTGAAAACAGGGACGGGATGAAAACTGCACTTTTCGGCACTTTTCCCATTAAGTTAATAAACCTTTTTAAAGAATGTCGAAGTTAAAAAAAAGTCTTTGATTGAATTTCATAAAGGATGGGAATGGAATTGAGTTTGTGGCACACATTCTGAAGTAATTAAGACAAACACGGTCTGTATGTTTTTCAAGATGTCTATTTTTACAGATCACATGCTGGGGAGCCAAACTACTGTTAAAAAAAAAGAAATATAGATTTGGTGGCCCGAGTGATTTCACCATGGCTGCCAGAATGATGTACTGCAGTACTTTCACAGAAAAAAGATATAGCATCAATCATTACAGTACTTTCTTAAACAACGCAAAGCATGTAAATGACTGCTCGGGGGTCAACAGTGCCTATAATATTTAAATGAATGATGCCTTGAGCGTTTGTACATTCTGTACCATTGTATAATTCATCTTGTTCTCTCCACTTACTAAAATAATGTATAATCACCAGTAAGAAATGAAAATATGAATCAAATAGCACTCATTAACTTTGATGTGACGACTAGGAATACATTTTCACACGTAGCTGCGGCAGTTTACTCAAGATTTTCTTTTATCGAGATCTATGATTCCAATTAACATCTTGCTTGTGGGCTGCACTTGGGAACAAGAGACTGCAGCTCTGTGCTTTGGTCGGTTTGATGGCTCTTCAATGAGCCGTCGGCAGACTAGGTGCTGAAGCCACGGGGCAATCTGGATGTCTTTGGGCATGGCGGTGAATCACTTGGCGTGGTTGGCACACCGGTGGGTGTTAATGGAGCCCGTGCCATTTCCCACAAGGTAAGCCACCTTGGGCAATTGGTGAATGCCATCGGGGAACTTTCCCCAGGAAGTGAAAGAAAACCTGCCAATATTTTGGAACACAGGAGGAGGAATAGGCCATTTGACCCCTTCATAGAAACATAGAATTTACAGTGCAGAAAGCGGCCACTCGGTCCATCAAGTCTGCAATGGCCCTTGGAGCGAACACCCCACTCAAGCCCACACCTCCACCCTATTCCCGTAACCTCACCTAACCTTTTTTGGACACTAAGGACAATTTAGAAAGGCCAATCCACCTAACCTGCACATCTTTGGACTGTGGGAGCAAACTGGAGCACCCGGAGGAAACCCACGCAGATACGGGGAGAACATGCAGTCTCCGCACAGGCAGTGACCCAAGCCGGGAATCGAACCTGGGACCCTGGAGCTGTGAAGCAACAGTGCTAATCATGTGCTACCATGCCACCCCTTGAGCCAATCCTGCCATTCAAGATTGATCTGTATCTTCACTCCACCTAATAGCCTAGCTCCTTATCCCTTATTACAATTACCAAACAGAAATCTAGTCATTTCAGTTCTATAATTTTCAATTGACCGCAACAGTTTTTTTGAGGGAGAGCGTTCCAGATTCCCAATACACATTGTGTGAAGATGTCCATCCTGATTGGACTGGCTCTCATTTTAATGTTATGCGTTCTTGCTCTGCACTCCCCTACCAGAGGAAATAGTTTCTACCTCATTGGGTGCTTTAATCATTTCAAACACCTTAATTAGATCATCCCTTAATCTTTTATACTCAAGCAGATGCTAGGCTAGTCCACACAATCTGTCCTCATAAATTAACCCTTTAAGAGAATCACAAGGTGGGATTTTCCAGCTCCAATTGCCCAAGGTGGCTTACCTTGTGGTTAATGGCACGGGCTCCATTAACACCCACCTGTGTGCCAACCACGCCAAGTGATTCACCACCATGCCCAAAGTGGCAGACATCATCACAGATGATTGTTAAATTCTTGATTTCTCGAGGAATTAAGGGCTATGGAGGGAGAGCGGGTAAATGGAGTTGAAATCAGCCATGATTGAATGGTGGAGTGGACTTGATGGGCCGAATGGCCTTACTTCCACTCCTATGTCTTATGGTCTTATGGTTTTATGGGGTGGGAAAATTTGGATAGCTGTTGTCTTTTGATGGCTCTCCAAATGTCCCCCTCCGGCCTGGGGCAGCAATGCTGCTGGCAGGGGAAGAAACCCCTGTCCATAGAATCATGTAATAGTTAGAGCACAGTAAGAGGCCAGTTAGTCTGTTTGATCCACTCCCTCAACTTTTCTCCGTCGCCCTACACATGTTTTCTCTTCAGTTAATTATCCAATTCTCTTTTGTGAGTTGTGATTGAACTTGATTCCACCACACTCTCAGTCAGTACACTCTAGATCGCAAACACCCATTATGTAAGTATCAGGGAAACAAAGGTAGTTTCAAGGGATTTATATTTGTATTGGTAAACATTACAAATAAGGCATTGTTTTACATGGGTTTAATTTAATGTTTCTGTGTTTGGATGGTTAAAACCTATAGTTAGATTCATGATGGACAAAGGTGTTTGTAACTGTCGGGATTGGTTAAATTCCAACTGTGTTTCTAATGTGCTTAGAGAGTGCTATGGGGTGAAGAATAGATAAACCAGCAGTGGTTGCTTAGCAACTGGGGCCTTGTAAGATAGAGAAGATTTTAAGTCTTAGTTTTAGCTGGATATATTGCAGTTGAAGAAGGCTCAAGGGAGTGAACATCCCTCAACTTGCCAGTAGAAAGACTGGACAGGACGGGAACTGCAAAGTTACAGGCTTCCCAAAGAACCAGGTGCAGTCCAGAAAACCAGGGAATTGGGACAGTAAGAATATCCTAAGGTGACTGAAGTCAAGAGAATAGAGGCCAATATACTGATCATAAGAATTCAAGGAAGAGAAAACAAAATATTCTGAGTTAAAGGGCCAATTGCAATAACCAGACACAAAATGGGTAAGCAGACTTCAGAGGTAAATCAAAGATTTGACGCCATTTTAATAGAGTCTTGGAATAAAGAGATAAAGCAATTGTGGACAGTTTGTACAGCAGTCAAGACAAAGAAATCCAAAAGGGTGTGTTGTAAAACCTGGATGCCAGATTTACTGTTAAAAGGGGAGCGGAAGATTTGTTTAAAGGAGTCATTTGGAAAACATGGATTGGATTTCAGAATGCAAATCACTAATGGAAAACATTATTGTGAAAGAAGATTTTAAAGCCTGTTTTGGGGAGTTGAAATTTGAAACTCTCATGTGACAGTCATCTGGGGGATTCTGAGGAGAAATCAGCAGACACTAACTTGGGCTTAGAACAAAATGTGTGCATTTGACCACAGCCAATCTGTGCGCTTAAATGTGGTGCTAATGCGATCATTACAGCTTAAAATGTACTTTGCAATCTGTGTTCATCTTAAAATCTGTGTGTATTTCTGAAGCTAAGCGGGGAGGGGGGGGGGGGGGGGGGGTGCGCGTGGTAACAGAGTATTGCATCATAATCCAACTTTTCGCATGTAAGAAATATTTTATCTTGTTGTTAAAACTAATTAGTGGACCCATGGCTCTGTTCCTCCGTGTTTTATAAAGGCGCAGTCTTTTGAGCCATTATGAGATCTTGCCGTCCAGTTACAACATCATCTGGGATGGTAACGCTAAGAAAGCTTTCCTCATGCTGTTGTTGCTTCTTTTGTCAATGACGTTAACTCGCTGACCCCTGGTTCTCGATCCTTCCGCCAATGGGAACAGCTTCTCCCTATCTAATGACAGCACAAGGCCCATTAAGATTTGTGTCTCCTTTAAATTGGTTGGGTTAAGTGTCTGCGTGATTTACAGCGCTAACTAGATAACAGTGGTGAGGGGAAGCAGTGGTTTTTGGCAGGTCCAATGCCAATTGCTACATCCCTTAAAGGGGAAGTGAACTTTCAAGGACTTCACCTGAAGGCTGCTTGTGGTCAGGAAAGCCAAAAATACTGACTGGGCATCGGCTAATGTGCCCTGCAAGTTTTTGTTGAGAAAGATTAGAAGAGGAAGATTAGATCATTTCCATGAGATGGGAGAAGGTATTCCCTCCACACTTTTCAAAAATTGTTTCATGAGATGTGGGCGGCAATGGTAAAGCCTGCAATTGTTGCCCAATTTCCCATCCTTAATTGCCCTTGAACTCAACATGTCAGAGTCAACCACATTACTGTGAGTCTGGAGCCACATGTAGGCCAGACCGGGTAAGGGCAGCAGATTTCCTTCCCGAAAGAACATGAGTGAGCAGGATGGGTTTTTATGACAGTCGATGATAGTTCGATTGTTGAGAGACTGGCCTGAATTCTCTGGCTGTTCGCTGGCAGCAGGATTCCCTGGGTCCACAGGCAGCGCCCCCCCAGCGGCGTGGGGTGGTTCCAATGGGAAATCCCATTGACAGCGGCGGGAACAGAGAATCTCGCCACCAGCGAACAGCGCGCCGCCTCCCGCTGCCAAGAAACACACGCTGGGGGACCGGAGAATCCCGCCTGTCACTATCACCGAGACTAGCTTTATATTCCAGATTTATTAAATGAATTTAAATCCCACTAGCTTGTGAGGTTTGAACCCAAGTCCCTCGAGCATTAGGCTGGGCCTCTGGAACTCTATTCCGGTGACATCACCACTTTTCCACAAACTCCCCTTGCCGTTCCATCTTGGTGATGGCTGATGGCTGATCAAGCACATTCCTGCAGTTTATCCCTCAGACCTGCAAATAGCGCAGAAAGAAATTCAGTGACCTGACCTGAAAAATAAAGTGAATGGAAAAGCAAGTGTCTCATAGCTTGGACTAATGTATCTGAGGAATGTGAGTAATTTACTTCGACCATCGTTACCTGAACTAAAACTAACTTATACACGACTCCAGTTTTGCAGCGAATGTGATTGAGGCTTCACTGCCCTCTGAATTGACATGGCCAGCCACTCAGTTGTATCAAATTGTCCATCACCTTTGCAGGACAGCTAAGAATGGGCAATAGATACCAGCCTTACCAGTGATGCCCGTATCCGGTCAATAATTTCTTTTTTAAATGAGGGAGGTGGAATCACAGAGAAACAAGGAGCATAAAATATGTTCTGTTTAATGGGAAAATATAACTTGCCCTTTTGTAATATTTCACCAGCAGTAGAAAGAGGAGGTAACTCCAGGAACGGTTACCACTGGTAGATAATCACATTCTGTTATAACCTGCCTGCTTACCATTGGCTGGGGACTAATGACAATCCCACAATCCTGTGGGAGTATGAGATTCCCCAATGAGGGGGGCGGAGAAACCATTAGTAAACTCCAAGTATAAATAAAACTGGCCAGTTTAGGAACCAGCAGGAAGGAGTGTGCAGCAAGGGAAGTTGCTGCTGCTGTTATATATATATATATGTTATTGTAAATAAATGTTATTACTTTGTATCCTTAAAACTCGTGCTGGATTCTTCGTGGCCCTCATAAAACTGGCGACGAGGGTTAAAGTGAATAGCTGTCTACACTGCTGAAGCCACCTCCCTGGATTTTTGTTGGATACAGGTTGGAAGTTGTTTTCTATTACACCATGCCTCTGTACGGACGTTTGGATGTTTTTGATGCTGCGCTGGAAAGCTGGAACCAGTACGCACAATGGATGCGTTACTATTTCTGGGCAAACAATATCACCGAAAACGAGTGCCAGGTGGTCATATTGCTCACCGCCTGCGGCCCGGATACGTTTGGGGTGATTAGGAGCCTTACGTACCCAGCTGCGCCGGACACCAAAACGTTTGATGAACTTGTGAATATAGTGGGGCAACATTTTAACCCAACCCCGTCCACGATAGTCCAGCGTTACCGGTTTAATACCGCTGAGAGGACCCCTGGAGAATCCCTTGCCGATTTTCTATCCAAGCTACGCAGGATTGCGGAGAACTGTGACTATGGTCAGACCTTGTCAGAAATGTTACGCGACCGTTTGGTTTATTAACAATGCGGCCACCCAGAGAAAGTTGTTAGCTGAGCCAACATTGAAATTTCAACAGGCAATTCAAATAGTATTGTCTCGAGAGAGTGCAGAACGAGGAGTGCAGGAGCTACAGGGAATGGAAGTGCATGCCTTGGGGCGCAACCCCTTCTGTCCGAAAACGTCCCCCCCGCACTCCTGCGGTACCTTGGGTGAGGCGACGTCCGGACCGACGCCATGGCCGTCGGACATTCCTCCCCGAAGGGAGCCTTCTCCAGAACCAATGGATGAGGAGCCATGTCTGTGTCAAACTTGTAGGCGCCGACCCCGTCGCCGACGCCGGTCCTGGGGGCGCCGTCGTTCCGACCGAAACTGGGACCAGCCCAGGGGCCGTAACTGGGACCAGCCCAGGGGCCATACCTTCCATGTGGATGAACCTGCGGCGACTACTCCTGAGGATGTGGAGACGGAGGACGACTGCCTGCCACTGCATTGTGTGGCAGCTCCCCGTGTGGCCCCCATTAAGGTGACAGTACGGGTCAATGGTCACCCGCTTGAGATGGAGTTGGACACTGGCGCAGCGGTCTCCGTGATCGCCCAGAGGACATTCGACTGCATCAAGCAGGGTATACAGACCTATACATTAACCGACTCACAGGCCAGGTTGGCCACCTACACGGGTAAACCACTGGACATTGCAGGAACTACAATGACCCCTGTTGTTTATGGACGCCAGGAGGGACGTTTCCCACTTATCGTGGTGCGCGGCCATGGGCCCAGCCTGTTGGGTAGGGACTGGTTGCGCCATTTGGGGTTGCAATGGCAGCACATCCTCCAAACAGTTTCTGAAGGGTTGACTGAGGTGCTAGGACGATACCCAGATGTATTCCAGCCTGGTTTGGGGAAAATAAAAGGGGCCATAGCCCGTATCCAAGTCGAACCAGGAGCCACGCCGCGCTATTTCCGGGCGCGCCCGGTGCCTTACGCCTTGCTCGAGAAGGTAAAAGAGGAGCTCACTCGTTTGGAGAGTTTGGGTATTATCAGGCACGTCCGTTTTGCTGACTGGGCAGCACCAATTGTACCTGTAATGAAGCCAGATGCCACAATTCGCTTGTGTGGCGACTATAAACCTACAGTGAATACGGCTTCCCGACTCGACCGATATCCAATGCCTTGCATAGAGGATCTCTACGCGAAGCTTGCAGGTGGACTCTCCTTCACAAAATTAGATATGAGTCACGCCTACCTACAGTTGGAGCTGGACCTTGCCTCCCGACCATATGTAATGATTAATACACACTGGGGCCTGTATGAATATACACGGTTGCCCTTTGGAGTATCCTCTGCCTGCTCTATTTTTCAACGTGGAGGGCATTTTGAGAGGTTTACCACGTGTTGCTGTCTACTTAGATGACGTTTTGATTACAGGGATGTCGGAGCAGGAACATTTGGAAAATCTGGAGGCTGTCCTTAAACGCTTTTCGGAGGCTGGAGTCCGTTTACGTCGCACAAAGTGCATATTTCAGGCAAAGGAAGTAGTCTACCTAGGTTATCAGGTGGGCCGCGAAGGTTTGCACCCTGTCGCAGAGAAGGTGCGTGCGATTCAACAGGCCCCCCCCGACTGACACTTCGCATCTTCGTTCTTTTCTCAGTCTCGTAAACTATTACGGGCAGTTCCTCCCCAATCTGGCAACTACGCTGGCCCCGTTGCACCTTCTGCTAAAGAAAAATCACACCTGGGTTTGGGGTCAGCCGCAAGAAACCGCTTTCTGGCGGGTAAAGCAACAATTGTCGTCGTCTGGGTTACTAACCCACTATGATCCTGGAAAGCCTTCGCTCGTCACATGTGATACATCCCCGTATGGTCTTGGGGCCGTCCTGTCCCACAAGATGGAGAACGGTGCCGAGCGACCGATAGCTTTCGCCTCCCGCACATTGACTGCAGCGGAGAAAAAGTACGCGCAGATCGAGAAGGAGGGCCTGGCAGTGGTTTTTGCGGTGAAACGCTTCCACCAGTACGTGTTTGGCCGCCATTTCACTATCGTGACTGATCATAAGCCCCTGCTGGGACTCTTCAGAGAGGATAAGCCAATACCGCCCATTGCTTCCGCACGGATCCAGCGCTGGGCTTTGTTGCTTGCTGCATTCGAGTATTCTCTGGAGCACAAACCAGGAACGCAGATAGCAAATGCCGACGCACTGAGCCGATTGCCTTTATCAAACGGCCCCATGTCGACCACCACGACCGGTGAGGTGGTTGCAACCCTAAATTTTATGGACACCTTGCCTGTCACGGCATCACAGATCCGTGAGTGGACCCAGACGGAGCCAGTCCTGTCAAAGGTTCGGCACATAGTCCTGTATGGTGGGCAGCATAGACAGCTCCAAGGCGAGTTGCGGGCATTTTCCTCCAAGCTGTCAGAATTCAGTGTGGAAGACGGCATCCTCTTGTGGGGGACGCGTGTGACTGTCCCGGAAAAAGGCCAGGAGCTGATACTAAGAGACTTGCACAATGGGCATCCAGGTGTGAGCAAAATGAAAATGTTGGCCCGGAGTTATGTCTGGTGGCCAGGCCTCGACACCGACATTGAGAAGGTGGCCCAAAACTGCTCCATTTGCCAGGTGCATTAGAAGCTTCCGCCGGCCGCTCCCCTACATCACTGGGAATGGCCAGGGCGGCCTTGGATACGCTTGCATGCAGATCTCGCAGGCCCCTTTCAAGGATCCATGTTCCTTCTATTAATCGACGCCCAGTCTAAATGGCTAGAGGTGCATAAGATGCAGGGGACAACGTCCTGCGCAACAATTGAAAAGATGCGTTTGTCCTTTAGCACGCATGGCCTCCCCGAGGTGCTGGTCACGGATAACGGCACTCCATTCACGAGTGAGGAGTTTGCGAGGTTCATGAAGATGAACGGCATATGCCATATCCGCACTGCCCCTTACCACCAGGCTTCAAATGGGTTGGCAGAGCGTGCAGTGCAAACATTCAAAAGAGGCCTAAAGAAGCAGTCTTCCGGATCAATGGACACGAGATTGGCTCGCTTTTTGTTTACGTATAGGACCACCCCCCATGCGGTGACTGGGGTAGCTCCCGCAGAAATCCTAATGGGCCAGAGACTTCACACCCGCCTTAGTATGGTTTTCCCGGACATTGGCGCAAAAGTACGCCGCACACAAGAACGGCAGGGACAGGGATTTTCCCTCAGCCGATTCGGCAGTTTGCGCCTGGTGACCCAGTGTTCGTTCGGAATTTTGCTGGTGGTGCCCAGTGGGTTCCTAGCGTAATCTTTCACCAAACGGGCCCTATATCTTACCAGGTGCAAGCCCAGGGTCGTCTCCAGTACAAACATGTAGACCACGTTCGGTCCAGAAGACTATCCCCTCCAAAGATTCCCCGCCCCCGGAGCTCATCTCTCCAGCCGCAGAAACTAGAGATAAGGGAAGGTAGTCCTCACAATCTTCCACTGGTGCCTCACTCAAAGCCTGCACAGGTCGTTACAGAACCGAATGGAGATAGAGACGCTGACATGACGGAGGCAGCAGACTCTGACTCCGAGATGGAGACAGAGGACGCATCAGAGGGGGAATCCTCGGGTCCACGGGCCGTGGATGTACAACAGTTACGCCGTTCATCACGGAAGCGCCGGTCTCCGTCTCGTTACACGCCGCCTGATCCAGCGCCGCGTGCAAATGGTGTCCGGCCTGCAGCAAAACGAGTCCTACGCCCTCCTTCTCCAGGGTCTTCGGTGGATTCCTTGGACTTTGGGGGCGAGGGATGCTATAACCTGCCTGCTTACCATTGGCTGGGGACTAATGACAATCCCACAATCCTGTGGGAGTATGAGCTTCCCCAATGAGGGGGGCGGAGAAACCATTACTAAACTCCAAGTATAAATAAAGCTGGCCAGTTTAGGAACCAGCAGGAAGGAGTGTGCAGCAAGGGAAGTTGTTGATGCTGGTATATATATATATATATATGTTATTGTAAATAAATGTTATTAATTTGTATCTTTAAAACTCATGCTGGATTCTTCGTGGCCCTCACAAAACATTCCAAATCCTTTGAATTATTTTCCCAAGTTTATTCCAGGAATGAATTTCTCCCACCGGGTCTCCTCAGCATTTCTCCCACTGGGTCTCCTTGGTTGCTTCAGGCAGCAACATGTGGAGTGGATGCACAGTGTTGGTATCAGGCAGTGAACATGGGGATTCCCCCGAGTGTATCAGATCCACATGGATTGGATTTCCATTTGATGCAGACTGGGGTTTGAAAGCATATTGCAAATCTTAAATAAGATTTATAAATGAAATGCAAAATAAAAACAGAGCAGTGGCAAGCGGTCAGCATCTGTAAGAGCAAGGTTCATTAACATTTCATAAGGATTGGCATGATATTTACTTCCATAGATTTCATAGAATTTATAGTGGAGAAGGAGGCCATTTGGCCCATCGAGTCTGCACCGGCACTTGGAAAGAGCTCCCTACCCAAGCCCACACCTCCACCCTATCCCCATAACCCAGTAACCACACCCAACACTAAGGGTAATTTTGGACACTAAGGGCAATTTAGCATGGCCAATCCACCTAACCTGCACATCTTTGGACTGTGGGAGGAAACCGGAGCACCCGGAGGAAACCCACGCAGACACTGGGAGAACGTGCAGACTCCGCACAGGCAGTCACCCAAGCCGGGAATCGAACCTGGGACCCTGGAGTTGTGAAGCAATTGTGCTGACCACTGTGCTACCATGCTGCCCTTTCAACAAAGGTCTTCATTCAAATTCTTTTTCTAATTTAGATGTTATCGGCACTCTTTTTGTTTCATATGTCTCGTTGCATCTCCTAAACAGAAATGTATATTTATTTTATACATGAGTACTAAAAAGGTATAATATACTTGTTTTGATGTAACGCGAAGCACAATCGAACCAAATGGGAATTATGCGCCCTAGCAAGCGCGTTTAGCCGCGTGTTCTCCGGTGCTCGGAGCGCCAAGAAACACAACATATCTAACGCTACTCCAGTTAGATATGGGACCTTAGCGGGAACGCATGGCTGAGACCTCACTTCGTCCCGTTTCCTTCACTGAAGAGCCTGCTCACTGAAACGCCTCAGTGCAGAGAGCGAATCGCGTCCCGACCTGGCCACCCCTGAACTCCCCCAAAGCCCCAACTCACCTACAAGAGAGTCCTTGCGCCCCCCCCCCCCCCGCCCAGTGCCACCCGGCCACTGCCAGGGTGTCACCCTGCTCTGAGGGGGCCACCAATCCCCTTGGAGATCCCCACCAGTAGCTTTCCGTCTGGTCCTCGTTCGTGGAGGCCAGCTCTCAACGGCGTCATGGGGTCATGATTTCAAGGTGAGAGGGGGAAAGTTTAAGGGAGGTGTGCGTGGAAAGTTTTTTACGGAGAGGGTGGTGGGTGCCTGGAACGCTTTGCCAGCAGAGGTGGTAGAGGCGGGCACGATAGCATCATTTAAGATGCATCTAGACAGATATATGAACGGGCGGGGAACAGAGGGAAGTAGATCCTTGGAAAATAGAAGACAGGTTTAGATAAAGGACCTAGATCGGCGCAGGCTGCGAGGGTCGAAGGGCCTGTTCCTGTGCTGTAATTTTCTTTGTTCTTTGTATATGAGAAGTGATACAGTAAGGCTCCTGTACTACACGTACGGGGATAGATCCCTGCCTGCTGGCTCCACCCAGGAAGCGGAGTATAAATGTGTGTGCTCACCGAGCTGCAGCCATTTCGGCAGCAGCTGTAGGAGGCCACACATCTCTGCGTAATAAAGCCTTGATTACTCTCTACTCTCGTCTCGTCGTAATTGATAGCGCATCTATTAATTTAGCAGAGATTTTATAGCGATGGACCTACGCATCAAGCCAGATAGCCTGCAGTTGCACCCTCAAGCAGACAACGCCATGTCAGCCTTCGACCACTGGCTAGCTTGCTTTGACGCCTACATCGGAGCAGCGACAGAACAACCCTCAGAAGCACAGAAATTCTAGATCCTGTACACACGGTTGAGCTCCGATATTTTTCCCCTTATCCAGGATGCGCCCAACTACACTGAGGCCATGGCACTTCTGAAAGAGAACTACATCCGGCCAATCAACAAACTCTACGCCAGGCACCTCCTGTCCACGCAGCAACAACTCCCCGGTGAGTCATTGGAGGAGTTCTGGCGTGCCCTGCATGCCCTGGCGAGGAACTGCGATTGCCAGGCAGTTTCGGCCGTTGAACATGCTGAACTTCTAATCAGGGACGCTTTCGTTACGGGCATAGGATCGGCGTACATTCGCCAGCGCCTCCTAGAAGGGGGTACGCTCGACCTCGTGGCTACCAAGAAACTCGGGACCTCACTGACGGTAGCCTCCCGTAATGTGCAAGTGTACGCCCCTGACCGCACGGCGTCCCCCTCATGGACATCGTGGGCTCCACCAGTGGCTGCCCCCAGCCAACCACAAACCTGCGCTGCGCGGCAGCCAGCAAACCCCGGGGGGCCCAAGTGCTATTTCTGCGGGCAGACAAAGCACCCCCGGCAGCGCTGCCCGGCGCGGAGAGCAATCTGCAAGACCTGCGGGAAGAAGGGGCATTTCACTGCGGTGTGCCAGGCCTGGTCAATCGTCGCTGTATCCAGGCCTATTGTTCCTGCACCCCCCACGTGCGCCCCATGGGCGCCGCCATCTTCCTCTCAGCAGAACACGTGCGGCCCGTGGGCGCCACCATCTTCCCCCATCAGACCTCGTGTGGCCCGTGGGCGCCGCCATCTTCGGCGCCATTTTGGACGGCGCCTCAGGACCCCTGCTCGTCGGGCACCTCATCTGGCCGCTAATTGCCCGCCACCGCCGCCAACCAGCCCGGGGCCCACCAACACCAGCCGCAGCTCGCCTCCATCACGCTCGACCAGTCCTGGCCGCACAACCTCGCAACCGCGACGACGACGGTGAAAGTCGATGGCCACAAGACATCTTGCCTTCTCGACTCCGGGAGCACAGAGAGCTTCATCCACCCCGATACGGTAAAGTGCTGCTCCCTCGCGGTACACCCCATTGCCCAAATAATCTCCCTGGCCTCCGGTTCCCACTCCGTGGAGATCCGGGGATACTGCATTGCCACCCTCACCATCCAGGGCGCAGAGTTCAGCAGCTTCCGGCTCCTTGTCCTCCCCAACCTCTGCGCTGCCTTGCTACTCGGCCTGGACTTCCAGTGCAACCTCCAAAGTCTAACTCTAAAATTCGGCGGACCCCTGCCACCCCTCACCCTATACGGCCTCACGATCCTTAAGGTCGACCCACCCTCCCTGTTTGCAAACCTCACACTGGATTGCAAGCCCGTCGCCACCAGGAGCAGACAGTACAGCGCCCAGGACAGGACCTTCATCAGGTCGGAGGTCCAGCGGCTATTGCGGGAAGGTATCATCGAGGCCAGCAACAGCCCCTGGAGAGCCCAAGTGGCAGTTGTAAAGACTGGGGAGAAACACAGGATGGTCATTGACTACACTCAAACCATCAATCGGTACATGCAGTTCGACGCGTACCCCCTCCCACGCATATCTGATATGGTCAATCAGATTGCACAGTACCGGGTCTTCTCTACAGTGGACCTGAAATCTGCCTACCACCAGCTCCCCATCCGAAAGGTGGACCGCCAATACACTGCGTTCGAAGCAGATGGCCGCCTTTACCACTTCCTTAGGGTTCCCTTCGACGTCACTTGTTGTGTTGGGTGTTCTGGTCTACAAACAGGTCAACACAGCTGGAGATGGTGTAACTCTATTTTATGAACAACTCAACTGTAATAACATACTGTAAGCTTGGGTACGTGCATTACCAGCTTATCTGCGGACCCTGTCCTATCACTATCTAGGTGAGGCACTCAGCACATGGTGAATGTCTGAGAGGCAGGCTGTGAGCTCTGTGCTCTGAGCTGGCTGCTGCTAGAATGAGCGGGAACTCTGGTGTCTCCTGTCTTTATAGTGCGTGTGTTCTCACTGGTGATTGGCTGCGAAGTTGTGTATGCTGGTTGGTCCCACTGTGTGGCCGTCAGTGTGTCAGTGTGTGTGTGATTGCACCATGATATGCTGATGTATATCATGACATCACTAATGGAGTCTCGGTCTTCCAACGGGAGATGGACCGAATGGTTGACCGGTACGGACGGCGGGCCACCTTCCCGTACCTCGATAACGGCACCATCCGCAGCCACGACCAGCAGGACCACGACGCTAACCTTTTCAAATTTCTCCACACTGTCAAACTCCTGAACCTCACATATAACAAGGAGAAGTACGTGTTCAGCACCAACCACTTAGCCATCCTTGGCTATGTGGTGCAAAATGGAGTTCTAGGGCCCGACCCCGAGTGCATGCGTCCCCTCATGGAACTCCCCCCCCCCCACTGCCCCATGGCCCTCAAACGATGCCTGGGGTTCTTCCCGTACTATGTCCAGTGGGTCCCTAACTATGCGGACAAGGCCCGCCCACTCATCCACTCCACAGTTTTCCCCCTGACGGCTGAGGCCCACCAGGCCTTCAACCATGTCAAGGCCGCTGGCAGGAAGTCCTCCCCGATGCCCTCCACTCCATCCGATCGTTACTTTGCACTGCGACCCATTAAACCCCCCCATGAACGTCTCCTTGCCTTCCCTAGGAAGTCCACCTCTGGGGTTTCGCTCCCATCGGCAAGGACGCGATGCACACGGTCGACGAGACCCTCCCCTTTCAGGTCGAGAGCGATGCATCAGATGTTGCTCTGGCCGCCACCCTCAACCAGGCAGGCAGACCCGTGGCTTTCTTTTCCCGCACCCTCCATGCCTCCAAAATTCGGCACTCCTCTGTCGAAAAGGAGGCCCAAGCTATCGTTGAAGCTGTGCGGCATTGGCGGCATTACCTGGCCCGCAGGAGATTCACTCTCCTCACTGACCAACCGCCGGTTGCCTTCATGTTTAACAACACACAGCGGGGCAACATCAAAAATGATAAAATCTTGAGGTGGAGGATTGAGCTCTCCACCTACAATTACGAGATTTTGTATCGCCCCGGTAAGCTCAATGAGCCCCCCCGATGCCCTATCCCGAGGTACATGTGCCAGCGCACAAGTGGACCGACTCCAGGCCCGACACGATGGTCTCTGTCACCCAGGGGTCACCAGTTCTTTCACTTCATAAAGGCCCGCAGCCTACCCTACTCCATTGCGGAAGTCAGGACGGTCACCAACGTCTACCAGGTCTGCGCGGAGTGCAAACCGTACTTCTACCGGCCAGACCGAGCGCACCTGGTGAAGGCCTCCCATCCCTTTGAACGCCTCAGCATGGATTTCAACGAGCCCTCCCGTCCTCCGACCGAAATACGTACTTCCTGGACGTGGTCGATGAATACTCCAGATTCCCCTTCGCCATCCCATGCCCCGATATGACGTCTGCCACAGTCATCAAAGCCCTCAATAGCATCTTCACTCTGTTCGGTTTCCCCGCTTACGTCCACAGCGACCAGGGATCCTCCTTTATGAGCGATGAGCTGCGTCAGTTCCTGCTCAGCAAGGGCATTGCCTCAAGCAGGATGACCAGCTACAATCCCCGGGGAAACAGGCAGGTGGAGAGGGAGAACGGGACAGTCTGGAAAGCCGTCCTGCTGGCCCTACGGTCTAAAAATCTCCCGGTTTCCCGCTGGCAGGAAGTCCTCCCCGACGCCCTCCACTCCATCCGATCGCTACTTTGCACTGCAACTAATGAAACCCCTCATGAACGTCTCCTTGCCTTCCCTAGGAAGTCCACCTCTGGGGTTTCGCTCCCAATGTGGCTGGCAGCTCCAGGACCCGTCCTCCTCCGCAAGCACGGGCGGCTCCACAAGGTGGACTCGTTGGTCAAAAGGGTACAGCTGCTACATGCGAACCCGCAGTACGATGGCGTACCCCGAAAGCCGCCAAGACACAGTCTCCCTCAGGGACCTGGCACCAGCTGGTTCCCCCCCCCCTCCAATTGCCCCGGCGCCACCCACCCTCCCGCCAGCGCACCTCACCACAATCCTCGCTCCAGGACAATCCGTCCTCCCATTGGTTCCACCCGGGGGTGAGGATGAGGACTACACGCTCCCGGAGTCACAGGCGACCAAGCCGGCGCCTGCATCACTACCGGGACTGCGTCACTCACAACGGAGGATCAAGGCACCCAACCGGCTAAATTTGTGAACTTTCGCCAAACTGTACTCTGTACAAATGCTCACATACCATGTAAATAGTTTTCCACCACCCCCGCTGGACTCTTTTTTTAACAGGGGGTGAATGTGGTAGTCACCACTGTTTGTATAATACGTATATGAGAGGTAAATTGGTAAGGCTACAGGTACGGGGGTAGATCCCTGCCTGCTGGCTCCGCCCAGTAGGCGGAGTATAAATGTGTGTACTCACCGAACTGCAGCCATTTCGGCAGCAGCTGCAGGAGGAAACACATCTCTGCTTAATAAAGCCTCGATTACTCTCTACTCTCGTCTCGTCGTAATTGATAGTGCATCACAGTTCAATTGGCATTCACTTACCATGAGGTAACGACAACTTGAGTTCATTTCCAATAATCATGCTCTTAATCTCACCATCGATAGCGGCAAATTAAACAATAGCAGTTTAATGGCTGTGTAGATTGTCAAATGCAGTTTTCAGCATCAGCGGTACAATAGCAAATTGCTAACGTTGCACAACGGATCGGCCAGCATTTACTTGACCTGTAATGATTTTTTCCCAGTAACATAAAGTAAGGTCGCCACAGTCCCAGATGACCATTGGCTACGGGGGAGCGAGCTGACCGATGGTGATTTAACCTGAGGGTCACCTCACCTCAGGCGAAGGGCAAGGTTGAGAAGGTGGGAGGCCTTCATGAATACCAGTAACATGCTATGTAAAACATGCTGTGTGGTACCAAACACACTCATTATCAATGTTGTGTTATGCTTCTTCACGTAGCATAAGTTGCTTCCTTGGTGTACACTCTGACAAAGGAAGGTTCAGACTTGGAGATAGGTTTAACAGTTAACAATTCTCCTACTTGGGTTCGACTCTCCTGCTAATCTAACTATAGTAACTCGATCTAACTAACCAGTCTGCTCTAATCCATGCGGTGGGTGTGATGCTTCCCTGATCTGCCCCTGTCCTTCTCTCGGAGTGTCGCCTGTGGAAAGAGAAAGAGCATGTGTGCCCTGTCCTTTTATATGGGTGGCCCCCAAGTGGTAGTGTCACCTCTGGGTGTGCCCATTAGTCGTGTCCTATCTTACTGACCTATTGGTTGAATGTCTGTGTGTCATGATGTCTCTGGTGCTCCCTCTAGTGTTTATTTAGTCCCAGTGTATTTACATTAACCCCTTGTGTATTTACAGTGTCCTAGTGTATCTACATTAACCCCTTGTGTATTTACAGTGATGCATATCACCACAATCAACATAATAATCATATGTCTGCCGCACAGCTTTGGCAATGAAAGTGAAGCAGAATGCAGGAACTGGAAAGCATGCTGATTAACACCTGAAAGGAAAATGCAAGTTAATAATTTGAGAGCCGGTGACAAATGCCACCCCAAACGTTTACTTTCGGCTCTCTCTTTCAAACACTGATGCACTTTGACTCTCTTCTGTTTCAATGTCAGGTTTTCAGCCATTAGCTATTTTCCTCCTCCCTCTGCATTCTGAAATTCTTGTAAACCTTTCCATTCCAGTCATGGAGATGTGGAGGATAATGGATCATATAATAGCTTAATGGCCTGAAACAAGTAAAGAGCATCAAGATTAGTTAATAGCTACAGGACGGTTATGGAAAGATATGTCGGGGCTAACAAGCGAGACAGGCTGAATTCGACAGAGTGGACCGAACTGGCTGATTGAACAGGAGTAAAATGCAAAGATACTCGGGATGTGTACGGATCGAATGAACTACGACGCCAGCAAAAGCTAATTATAGTCGGATGCTTCAGCTTAAACAAGCAGCAGGTCAGACGATAATGGTAAAATAAAAGTGAATCGAAAGCGTGCCCCAGACCCCCAACAAACACATCTCCCGCCCCCATCACTTGCAATATTCTGGGCAGAGTATTTCCTCCGCCACACCCAGATCCACTCCTCTTTCAGCTTCATCACTTTGCCCCCACTCCCCTTCCCATGGTACCTTCCCGTACAATCGCAGGAGGCGTAACGCCTACCCTTTTCCCTCCTCTCTCCCCACAATCCAAGGCTCGAAACATTCCTTCCAGGTGAGGCAGCGATTCACTGATGCTTCTTTCAATATAGTCCACTCTATTCACTGCTCACAATGGAGCCCCCCCACCCCCCACCCTACAATGGCGAGATCAAATAGTGACTGGTGAACATTTTATGGAGCACCTCCACTAAGTCCACAAGCATGACCCGCAACCGTCCTGTGGCTTGCCGCTTGAACTCGCTAACTTGCTCCCGCGCTCACTTTCTGTCCTCGGCCTGCAACAATATTCCAGCCTCTCATCTTCCAACTGGGCACTTTACAGCCTTCTGGACTTGACGTTCAACGACTTCAGGCCATGAACTCTGCCCTCCATTTTGATCTGTTGTTTTTCTGTTTGCCAAGTGCCAGTTTGTATCTTGTTTTCATGTTTCGCTTTCACTCAGACCCTTCTTTTATTCTGCCATTGACACTTACTCTAGACCAATGCTTTGTTTCTCCCGTCCCCTAACCTATCCCTGACCTACCTTGCCCCCTTTTTCAACAGCATAAAAGCCACAACATTTCTACCTCCCTTTGGTTTCAAAGAGGAGTCGTACTGGACTCGAATTGTTAACCCTGTTTTTCTCTCCATAGATGCTGCCAGATGTATAGAGTTTTACAGCACTTTCTAATTTTGGTTTAGATTTCCAGCATCTGCCCTATTTTTGCTTGAAGTGCAGGCCCGAGTACTGCAATCCGCTCAGCAGAATAATGTAAAGCACGAGCCTGAGGCCTGGAGATAAGGGAACTACTCTGAACATAGCGGAGGTCAGTTTTAGACCAAGTAAGAGCATATGAAGTACAGGGAACAGCAAAATAGGTATGGTAGAGTAAAAGTACAAGGCTTGAATGTTGCATGCCTCCAGGGGTGGGTTGCTCGGCCAAAGCTGTGGGTGTAAAATAGGGTGCCATGATGGCGGCACTGTGCCCATTCTCTACCTGGTGCCACTGGTATTTTACCTGTGCCAGTGGCGGTGTCAGTATGCCTTATTGTCCCTGGGCCCATTGAGGCCGTTAAGTGGTGTTGCCAATTTGCACCGGAGACAGCACAAATGCTGCTCTTTTAATGAGTGGAATACTATCCCACCAGCGTCGCCAATAATGTTGCCACGTCTGGGGTACCTACTTTAGTCAGATATTAGTCTCACCGTTATTAATGAGGATATTGCTTTCAGAGTCGCCAGGTATCAAATGATACCACCATAAGGTTCAACCGGATATTGATCAAAGACCCAACAACCAGTCAGTTAGTTCAAGTACAATAATGGTTTATTTACATACAAGATTAACTCACACATGCAACATAAAAACACTACAAGCTAAATTACACCAAACACTACAACAACCTGTACTTAACTTTCAGGCACCCGGCTTTGGCAGAGGAACAAGGCCTTTGTTTGGATCTGGAGTGGCTGGGTCTGGAGAAGTGACTTTGGTTCTGCTGGGCTCATCCGTCTGGTAGCGATTGTTGATCTTGAACTTCCTTCTGGTCGTGGTGCTGCAGTTGGCTTCAGGTACAGGCCGGGCCGAAGTGTGCCGGTGTGCCAGGGCCAAAAGAGATCGAACACATGGCAGTGTCTCTTTTTATCCTTTGGGGTTTCGCGCTCTTTAGGGCGGTCCTTAGCGTTGGACCCAATAATTCGACAGGTTTCGATTACTGCCTTCGATTTGAGCCAATAAAGGGGCGGGTCCCTTGATGGCTGGGCGTGTCCTGAGCGGTCATTGACCGTGGCTGTTTGGGCTTCCTGGGTGAAGGGAGTGGCGCTGATGTGTCTGGAATTGTTTCTGATACCTGAGTACCTTTGTCCTGGGAAAATGGGCCATTAGAATGCAAATCGGCTAGGGGTTTCGACACTGTCTGGTTCTCTGTTAGCAAATATCCATTTAGGCTCTGAGTTTGCCTGAATCCTGTATTGGCCATATTTCCCTTGAGTCTTTGCAAGTATCCATGTTTCCTGTGTAGGTGGCCATCCCAAATGGCTACAGTGGCCAATCAATTCAGGTGGTTAAGTTCCTCTGCTTGCCACCACTGGGATTTTACCAGCTGCGGCAGGAGTCAGGGTAAAGTGTGTCATGATATCCATATAAACATATCATGGTGTAATTACACACACACACTGATGGACAGATTAACGGACCAATTAACACACACGCAACATCACAGCCAATCACCAGTGAGAGCACACGCACTATAAAACAGGGAACACCGCAGTTCCCGCTCATTCCAGCAGGAGATAGCTCAGAGCACAGAGCTCACAGCGTGCCACTCAGACATACACCATGTGCTGAGTGCCTCACTAAGATAGTGCTAGGGCTGGGTCCACAGGTTAACGGGTAAAGTATGAACCACAGCCATGAGTTAACAGATGTTGTTATCAAGAGTAATAAAAAGGAGTTGCACCATCCACAACCGTGTTGGTTCGTCTGTATAGCGGAACACCCAACACGACAAAGTGCCGCCCTCTGTTTGGTAAAACCTGGTGCCTTCATTGCAGGGCTATTAGGAGGGTTCTTCTCGTTTGTGCACCCTGTGCCTAATGGAAGCCCCCCCCCCTCAACCCAAGGTACTCCCTCCAGCATTTACCCCCTCCATCCTGATTAAACCGGCCCCCAAGCCCTTTGTTGGGGCCTACTAGCCTCACCCTGGCAAAATCTAGAACTTCCCTTTAAGTCTGGTGTCTCTTCTTCAGGGAATGCCTCTAGTCCTTGCAGTGGGCAGAGCTTCTGGTTGTACTATGGGACCAGAGAATGGCCAGCCATTTGATTGTCCAGCAGTTTTCGCAGTCAGGATTTTCTCCCCAATTGGTGGAGACATCCCACTTTGAGCCAATTTCTGGCCTGATGGCCATGAAATCGCTGTGGGGTGACTTAACCAAGCGAGATAACTCAGCAAGGGACATCCGTGTAAAATTCAAGCACATATGTACAATACATATATCCTCATGTGTACACAAGACTACAAACTGCCTAGTAGTGTTGCTCGTTTTAGTCCTAGTTTATTTGCTCTAATTCTGTCACCTTTGCTCTTGAGTCGCCAGGTATCTTTCTGATACCGCCACGTTGTTCAAGTCCAAGTAATGATTAATAATCCAACACACCGCTTAGTAAGAGTTAAATCAACGCTCATTTATTATATACAGCAATTAATACTTATGCAATAATTCTACTTCTAAACTACTACCTACCACTAACAGGCCAATACTTAACTTCGGAATTGGCCCACCAGGTCAGGGAAACGAATGACCTTTTGAATGGGTTCTGAGCCTGCGGGATTCAAAAGCTGGTGCAGGTCAATAGTCAGGAGTGTCTATCAGGTAGCGATCGTTGGAGTAAAACTTACGGTTTCTTTCAGCAAGGGTCTCGAAGGGTGCGGAGCGGAGAAGAAGGGTCGAGTTGAACTTGGCCCCTATTCTTATAGTCCCCAGGGGCTTCCCGCCTCTTGGGGCAGACCTTGTACCTGGTTCCAAGTGATTGGACTTGGTCCCAATCACTTGGTTCGATATTCTCCAATACTGGAGCGATTCCTCGATCGAGGGGTGGTAGTTTACCTTTCTTTGTGTCAGCTCCTGCTGGCGCCGAATGGTCTGGGTCGGCTTTGAGTTGCTAATTTGTAGCAATTGTTCCCGGGGATGGCTGATTAATATGCAGATGGCTGGGGTGTTGTGATGTTGATGGCTGCAGGTATCGGTTTGGTCTGGCTTCTCCAGAGGTGAATACACTGTTTTACCTGCGGCTGTCTGTTTGAGTCCTGTTGGCTGATTTTCCCATCAGCCTCTTCCATTCGCCATTTTAAATCGGGGTTTGGCCATTCTAATCGGGAGTCAGCCATTTTACATGGCTACATTCTCTCCTTGTGATCCTAACGCGAAGCATGAAGGATCACATCAATTTGTTACTTTCCATTCCCTGACCGGGGGGGGGGGGGGGGGACACCTCCTACATGGCCTCTGCACTGACCATAGCTATGCACAAAAAATTTTAACTAACAATTCGAAGGGCGCTATGTCAGACAGGGACATGCATTACAAAAAAACCAAACTTGGAACCCTAATTTATCCTTAATATCCTACCCTCGCTAAACATTCCATTATTCTATCTTCCCTAATCATACAACAAAAATCACAACATTTCATATAATCTTTCCTCGCTTGGCAGTCAAGCTCAGGATCATACAATTTTTTTTGTTCATGAAAAAGTTTTTGTACATCTCTTTATTAACAACAATAAACGCAAGTGAATGCACTTTATTATTTTATTATAGATCGCGGGGGTCGGGGGTCTGGTCGTAACCGAATATAGGGGATCTGATCCGATAAACCGGGGTTCGAGCGCGGTACGCTCTCCTTCTCCATTTACGTAGGCGCATAGTCTGCACTACACAGCAGAGTATCGCCAACGCTAACAGTGCTTCGATCACGTAGGACAGGGCGTACCAGGTTATGAACCTGGCACACCAGGATGATGCAGTGTCGCTGGTGACTGGGCTCTGGGTACTGCGGGGCAGTGAAACATTAACGGCTGGGAGGTTTGAAGTAATGGGGTTCACGTTCCCGCACAACCAAATGTCCAAAAGTAAAATGTTGATCACGATGAAGGAAGTCCTCATGGCTGTCCTCTTTCCTTTTCTTTCTTTGTGTTCTCTTTATTTTCTCCGGTCCTGGAGCTTCTGGAGTTCTGTAGAAACAAGCATAGTATCTGTAACTATCTTTGTTTAATATCCGATATGCTAGTGTGTCTGTCCTTTGGTGCCAATTATTCCCTTATAATTGGTCACTATGTGTGACTCCCTCATTTTTTTTTTCAAAAACAAATTTTAGGACACGGCACACTTCCCAATGACGGACCAATGCTGATTTACCATACAAATGTTCCAGGATGTAAATAGCAGATGACGGGCAACCTAAAGGTTCCCTAAACAAACCAAAAAGTTTTTGAAATGAAAAATGTCAAATGAGGTGCGTATGGGCCGCGACGGGTAAGATTTGGATGGAGTCCCCGGGTAGGACGGCTACCAATGCCGTATCTCCCCTACCCGAGCGTGATTGACCAGCGGGGGGGTCCTCAGGCCGGGCGGGTCTCACGCCGTTTCTCCACTGCATGAGCAACTGACAAGAATGGGCAAAATGTAGTCATCGTGATGGGGCTGCCATAGTGGTTCTATCCCTTGAACCAGAAGGGCAGTTACGATCGGGCATCTGATACCCGAACAAGTATCAGCTGAAAAGCTAGTTCCACTGAACAAGCGTGTGGTCTGTTGACCAGGTATCTGCAGATAAGCTAGTTCCGCTGAACAAGCGTCTGGCAATGGTGGGTCTCTGAGGGCAAGTCCTCAGAGGTTTCTGCTGAATTGGCGTGTGGCAGTGAGAAAAATTCTCCTGTCGGACATACAACATTTAACAAACGTACAAACAACATAAAACATTCTGCAGGTTCCATCAGGAAGGACAACACTTTTCCCAAGCGTTTCCTTTAAAACATCATGTGGACACCTCAGTTCTCGGTTCCGAACAGGGTCGCAAAGGGGTTGGCGGTTTGGGAGTCAGACCCGAGGTTGTCACCTTCTCCCGGGTGCCAAACTCTGGAGTGGATGAGAGCTGAAAGGGCTGCTTGGTGTGAGTTGGGGTTGCTCTCATCGTTGCGGACGAGTCTGAAGGAGTTGTCGCGGTGCCAATAATTTGTGTCGAGTTGTGGGGATCGTAGGGAGACGTGCTGTGGCTATCGTCTGAGTCACAGTCACTGTCTCTGCTGCTGCAGTCTGTGGGCGTTCCGGGGCGGAGTGTATATTTCAGGGGTGGAGTCGAGTCCGTGGCTGGGCTGGACGTGGTGGGGGTTGGTCGGGTTACGTTGGCCGTGGGCGGTATGTGGTCTGCTGCGTCAAGCATGACGTGATGTGCGTGGTTCGACTGTGTTCCATAAACCTTCAACTGGTTTATATGAAACCACGCAGTCTTACCATTGGGGTACTTTATTTTGTAAACGGATGGGCTTACTTTGTCCGCAATGGAATGTGCTGGGGTTATATACAGACAGCATCACTTGCTGTCCGATATCGTATTCCGTTGCATGCACTGTCTTATCGAAACAGGCCTTGCTCTGTTTCTTTTTGGTGCCCAATTTTACTGTGGCTGCTAACTGAGCCGTTTTTACATTTGCATCTAATTGCTCCACGGCTTTCTCGTGTGTGAGGGCCGTTACTTCGGGGCTGGTCAGGTCTAAACCTAACAAGTATTCTGTCCCTTTCATGGGGCGTCCGGTCATGAGAGTGTGTGGGGTGTAACCTGTAGATGTAGAAATAGTGTTACGCAAAAACATCAGCACAAAAGGGAGGACTGAGTCCCAAGTGGTGTTCTGCTGGACCATTTTTCTGAGGGTGGATTTTAGGGTACGATTCATGCGCTCCACGATACCACTCGACTGTGGGTGGTATGCAATGTGGAATTTTTGGGTGATGCCAAATATCGTGAGGACGTTCTGCATGACACGTCCCGTAAAATGGGAACCTTGGTCCGATTCAATGCTGCGGGGGAGTCCCCATCTTGTAAAGATGTGGTGGGTTAGAATCTTTGCTGTGGTTTTTGCAGTGTTTGTGCGGGCTGGAAATGCTTCCACCCATTTTGTAAATGTGTCTATGACCACAAGTACATATTTATAGCCATTCCTGCAAGGGGGCAATGGACCTATAAAATCAATCTGGAGGTTAGTCCAGGGGCCGTTAGCGGGTCGTGTGTGGCTGAGGTGGGCCTTTTTGGCATATCTGTTGGGGTTATTCTGCGCACAGATAAGGCAATTTTCAATGTAATGGCTTACATCTTCCTTGAGATTTGGCCACCAACAAAGCTGTTTGAGATGGGCTGTAGTGGGATCGATTCCCTGATGTCCATGACCATCATGGAACAAACAGATCAATTGGTTCCTGTCCTGTTCAGGAACTACATAAAGGGTGTCCTTTAACACCACACCGTCATGTGTGGTCAATGTATTTCTGAACCTCTCGTAGGAGGCTGGAAACCTACCTTTCACAATCTCCGAGAGATTGCTGTCCTGCTTCTGGGCCTTCACTAGATCCTCTATTCTAGTCTGTGTGACCTGAACTGCACTCACTGGCGTGCATTCGGGGGGTTTCCTAAAATACCCATGTCTGGAACCTGCCTTAGCCAGTGCGTCAAAGAACAAAGAACAAAGCAATGTACAGCACAGGAACAGGCCCTTCGGCCCTCCAAGCCCGTGCCGACCATGCTGCCCGACTAAACTACAATCTTCAGCTTTTACATTTCCAGGGGGGGAGGAACGATGGTGGCTGCGGACTTTTATGATCCCAAAAGTCCTGTTCTGGGCTTTTTCTAAAATATGGCGGAGTAATGGGGCTGAGGGGAGGGGTTTCCCATCTGCGGAAACAAATCCTCTTGCTTCCCACAGGGGCAGAAATTCCGTGAGGCTGTTACAGACATAGAGGCTGTCCGAGTATATGTCTGCTGGGCTGGGGAAGGAATCTGGGTGTTCCACTATGTATGCGATGGCCGCAAGCTCTGCTGCCTGCGCGCCTAAGTGTCCGGGTAGTTTTAATGCTATTTCCTCGAGGGCGCGTCCCTGCGCGTCCTCGACATAGATCCCGCAACCTGTTATGCGCTTCCCATCCAAGACTGTGGAAGATCCATCCACATAAATCTTAATGGGTTCACACGTGTCCATGTGCGGGGGGCTCTGAGATGAATTTTCTATCTTTCTGGGGGGCGTTTTTGCAATAAAGGGGCCTGTGTTATGGTGTGGAGAGATGATCTCACATTCATGGGGGGTTCCGGGGTACTGTAAATTGTCGGCTAAGTAGGTGTGTGTCTTTGTCCGTTTTACTGTGATGTCCCGTCCCTGCAAGAGAAGGGTCCATCTCGCTGCTCAGATTTGGCTTACTGTACCGTCCTTGAGTCCAGTAAAAGTTGGGTGGGGGTGTGCTCGGTCAAAATGGTGATAGGGTTCAGTCCGGTAATATATGAAAAGTACTGGACTGCCCAGAAAACTGCGAGCAGGTGCCTCTCACAGGCTGAAAATCCCTGCTCCACAGCATCTAAAAGTCGGCAGGCGTAAGCTACGGGTCTTAGCTGGTCATGCCATTCCTGGAGGAGCACGGCTGAAAGGGTGCGGTCTGTGGTCGCTACCTCTATGGCGTAAGGGGAAAGCGGGTCTGGAACTTGTAGTGCGGGGGCTGCTATGAATGCCTGTTTTAACGAGTCCACAGCATCCGTATGCTGCGGAAGCCATTCCCAGGGGCCTCCTTTCTTTAGGAGGTCTGAGAGGGGCGCTGCCTTGCTGGCGAAACCGTCAATGTGGTTTCGGCAGTAGCCAACCAGTCCTAAAAACTACCGGAGGGCTGAAACGTTCTGGGGAAGGGGCAATTTAGCGATCGAGTCAATTCTTTTATGCTCGATCACGCGTTTACCGTGCGTGATAATTGTTCCCAAATATACCACTTTTTTTTCCAAAATCTGGGCCTTTTTGGGGTTGACTTTACAACCAATTGAATGTAATAATTCCAGGAGTTCGGACAGAAGCTCGATGTGCTCTTCCTTAGTGTCTGTCTGCAGTAGTAGATCGTCTACATACTGTACCAAACATTCGGGGCGAGAAGATTTCGCTAGTCCATTTGCCAGCTGTCGGTGGAAAATGGAGGGGGTGTTGTGGAATCCTTGTGGCAGGCATGTCCATGTGTACTGCTGTGCTTTAAAGGTGAAGGCAAATTTGTACTGGCACACCTTTGCCAATGGAATGGACCAAAATCCATTACTGATGTCCAAAACCGTGAAGTAACGGGAATTGAGTCCCTGCTTGAGCATGGTCTCGGGACTTGTTGCTACGGTGGGGGCTGCTGCGGGGGTGACTTTGTTGAGCTCCCGATAATCAACGGTCAGTCGCCATGATCCATCGGGCTTTCTCACTGGCCAAATCGGGGCATTATTAGTGGAGGCTACTGATCTAAGTACGCCCTGCTCTAATAAGCTTTCTATAACTTTTAGGATTTCTCCCTCTGCCTCTAGGGTAAATCCGTACTGTTTCTGGGGTCTAGGGTCAGGTCCTGTTACTTGTACGGAGCCAGTCATCCGTCCACAGTCGTGCTTGTGGGTCGCGAATGCTGCTCTGCTCTTTTGCAGGACTGCCCTAACCTGCTTGTCCGTGCTAAGTGTAGTCGGGTTGAACCAAAACTCGCCGACGGCGCTAATTTTGTTCATGTATTCCCCTATGTTGAGCGTTGCGGGGGCTCTAGCGGATTTCGCCATCTTCCAGACACACTGGTTGACTGGATCGAATGAAAGGTGGTGGGAATTCATGAAGTCAATTCCCAGAACGTGTTCTGCTGTGTGGGGCAGGTCTACTAAAACTACAGGGTGCTTGGTGGTGATGTTACCAATTTGAATGGGTACAGGGGCTGTGATGTGTCCCTGCTGTGAATGGCCTGTAAAGCCGCTGAGGGTGATAGTGGCTGTAGTGGGCCACGTGTCTTTTTGAAACATGGTGGAGGAATTTATGGTGGTGCGGGACCCTCCTGTGTCCCAAAGAAATTTGATAGTCTGTCCCCGAATTTTCGCTGCGACTACGGGTCGTCCTGATCTATCCCAAAGGGTGTCGCAGACCCAACTGGGGGAGCCCGTACACCGTCAGTCCGTTCCGGTCAAGTCCGCCTGATCCGAACGGGTGCTAGCGCTATGGATGGGCTCTGTCTTTTTCTTACTCAGAGTGCCGGTCTGTTGGGCTCCCTGTGGCTTTTTAGGGGCATTGCACTCTTTTGCAAAATGTCCCAACTGTCCGCAATTGTAACATTCTTGTCACCAGTTAGACCAGGAAGACGGCCCTGATTGGGAAGAGTTAGACCAGGACTAACTTGTGACTTGGGTGGGGGGCTGTTCTTTCCCTCATTTACGCAGGCGGGGTTGTGATGTGTTGCTTTTACTTCCTGCATGTCTGCGGCGGCCTGCTTTTCTTCGGTGTTTTTAGCTGTGGGTTTGCTCTGAACAGATTGCTCCCAAACGTGGGACAATCTTTTAACTACCCACTTCTCGTTATGGGCCTCTTCTGAGGGATCATAACTAGTACAGGCATTCTGTCCTGCATCTGTGGCATGGGAGATAAGGGTGCGGGTCCATTTGGCCATATTTTCTGGGGACAAATGGGCATGGACTACGTCTCCAAAGACTGCTGCGAAGTGAATCCACAGGCGTCCTGCAAACGCTGTGGGGTGCTTAGATTTCTTCTGCCTACATTTATTTAGGCCATCTACGGGGTCATCCCGGTTATACCCGATCGCATCCAGGATCACGGTATGCATTTCTGCAAGGGTGCCTCCTCCTACGTTCTGTGGGTCGGGAAGGGCTGCTGCTACCGATGGATCTAAACTTAGAACCATGACCTTTACATGCTCTCTCTCATCCAGGCCGTACATGTTCGCCTGATGTCTAACTGTGGCAAAGAAATGGTGGGGGTCTGAGCTGGGGAGGAACGGTGTGATCTTCTCGCACGCGTCCCGTAATTGGGTCACTGTTAAGGGGGTGGAATATAGAAATTCTGCATCGTCCGGTGTGGCTGCGCAGAGGGTGGTTACAGGGTTCATTGGAGCCTGAACTACCTGCTGTGTGGGGGGTTGGGGTGCTTTTCTCTTTTGGTGCTTTCCCTGCGCACATGTTCCCTGAACATATCTCTGTGCTGTTTCTTGAAACTCTTCCCAATCAGGGCCGTCTTCCTGGTCTAACTTTTCCCCAAAGGTTTCCTGAAATCCTTTCTGAACAGAAAGCAGAGACTGCAGCTCTGCAATCTGCTTCCGGCACTTTGCATGATCTATAGTGCTCTGTCTTTGTTCTGTGGGGGCAGCGTGGAGTGCTCTCAAGGCTGCCTTGAGATCACTGCACTGTTTCTGTAGCGTCTCCACCTGCTTTTCTGTCTCTTTCCTTACCAGAACTGCACGTTGCGTGTCCTGATAGGCCTTTTCGTACTGTGATTGGAAACTGCTTAAATGCGCCAGACAAGACTGGTGACCCCGTTTGGCGTCAGCCACCTCTTCATCCTTTGCTGCCAATTTCCTCCTTAACTCTAAATTCTCTTTCTCAACTTCACTCACATCGACTTTACTCATTCCATGTATGCCCTCTACTTCTTTGCGGAGCGTCTTGACGACCTCCTCTGTGCCTCGCAATTGTGCCAAACAGGACACCATTGCCATCGGCTTGCGAGCTTTCGCTAAGCTCTTTTTATGTATCTCACTCATGTTCTCCCACCAAGTATGCCCTATACTTCCGGGACCTGATTCGTTATTATCGCAGAAATCATTCCACAGGGGCCATCCTTTGCCCTTGAGGTATTTCCGGATTTCCTCTTCCCAATGGGACACTGTCCCACTCTACTGCTGCTGGTCGCTGCGACCGCAAATTCCTCAGGGTTCATGAGGCGCTGCATTGCCTGCATGGCCATCTCTCCTATCAGCTTGCTTCGTTTAAATTAGGAACAGGGGGCTAAGGTGGTGTCGTAGATGCGGGTACGGCTTGCGCTAATTTCCGAAAATACAGACTTCCGACAGTTTTGATGCAACAAAAATCTATCAGTTTTACCTTATAGCCCTGTTAGTTATGCATGCATACACACACTTCCGAATTATGACTATTAATCAGAACTGCTTGAACACTTGTGGTTTTCTGTTTCCAATTGGATTCTAATTCAAAATTTCTTGGGTTCCCCGAAGTGGGTTTCCACTTCTAGATTGGGTCCCATCTGGGTCGTCAAAATGTTGCTCGTTTTAGCCTTAGTTTATTTGCTCTAATTCTGTCACCTTTGCTCTTGAGTCACCAGGTATCTTTCTGATACCGCCACGTGGTTCAAGTCCGAGTAATGATTAATAATCCAACACACCGCTTAATAAGAGTTAAATCAATGCTCATTTATTATATACAGCAATTAATACTTATACAATAATTCTACTTCTAAACTACTACCTACCACTAACAGGCCAATACTTAACATCGGAATTGGCCCACCAGGTCAGAGAAAAGAATGACCTTTCGAATGGGTTCTGAGCCTGCGGGATTCAAAAGCTGGTACAGGTCGATAGTCAGGAGCGCCTATCTGGTAGCGATCGTTGGAGTAAAACTTACGGTTTCTTTCAGCAAGGGTCTCGAAGGGTGCGGAGCGGAGAAGAAGGGTCGAGTTGAACTTGGCCCCTATTCTTATAGTCCCCAGGGGCTTCCCGCCTCTCGGGGCGGACCTCGTACCTGGTTCCAAGTGATTGGACTTGGTCCCAATCACTTGGTTCGATATTCTCCAATGCTGGAGCGATTCCTTGATCGGGGGGTGGTCGTTTACCTTTCTTTGTGTCAGCTCCTGCTGGTGCCGAAAGGTCTGGGGCGGCTTTGTGTGTCTATTTTGTATCAATTGTTCCCGGGGATTGCTGCTTAATATGCAGATGGCTGGGGTGTTGTGATGTTGATGGCTGCAGGTATCGATCTGGTCTGGCTTCTCCAGAGGCGAATACACTGTTTTACCTGCAGCAGCCTGTTTGAGTCCTGTTGGCTGATTTTCCCATCAGCCTCTTCCGTTCGCCATTTTAAATTGGGGTTTGGCCATTCTAATTGGGAGTCAGCCATTTTACATGGTTACAGTAGGATGCAAGCCTGGGCTCCCCAATGGCTATCCTACTTGTCAGTAGATTGCTTGCATGTGCCACTCATGTACTACCTTTAAATAATAACACGTACCGGATGTATCATCCTCTCATGGGTTTTCAAATCTGTTAATTAATGGAAGGCTGGAATGCAGTATATAAGACCCAACAAAGACCATGGACGCAATCCTCCGGCCACGCTGCGTTGGAAAGTCATCTCGCCGTGGAGCAGCATGGCCGGTGAAAGCCGGGAGAGCCCGCTCCCGGGATCTACCTGGGATCTACTCAGCTCGCAACGCCTCGCGAGATTCATTGCCATCTCGTGAGACATTGCAAGGTGAATCCTACCGTGTTATTGAAAATATGGAAAGGTGTGTCATTTGAAACATGGATGTCTGGCAATATCTGGTCTGAGAGAAACATGAGAGGATACAGGGAAAGATCCCACAAAGGGTTAACAGCAGCTGCAAAGAACAGGATTGTTAAATGGAGATATCCTTGGTCAAGCAGGCTTAGCAAACACACAGGATTTTGAATGAAGCCAAAAACAATGGCTCACACCTTCATTGAAAGTAACTATCTTAGTAAGCAATGGAAAGGAAAGGATAAGGTTCAGTTGAATTTGGTGACAATTCTAGGTGTGAAATTTTGCTAATACCAGGTAAATTAAAGAAAACTGGAGACTATAAGTCTACGAGAAACATCATTCAAAGCCAAAATCAAAGTCAAAATTATGAGCTGAGGACACAATTGGAAAATAAAACTATAGAAATGACAGGAATTAAA